>NW_028324161.1:4390881-4709116 GCF_054372755.1 Phalangium opilio | reverse complement strand
AAATGAAACCATGGTCATTTAAGCTAGACGGTCATAGCAATAAGAATCAACAGGCAAAAATTCGATCAAAATGCAATTCCCTCTGTCGGAGTGAAGAATACACTCTAATTTGGTTCCAGGATCTGATGATTTTTATAAACATGAAAATGAAATTGCCCCTATTTTACGTCTTGAAGGAAAGTTGACCGTTCAGGGCCGGAAATAAGAAAATTTCTTATAAATATCCCCTTTAACAGGAACATTTATATGACATTGTCCACTCGAGTGTGCAAAAGTATTGTCGCAACTGCATTGTCAAGATATCAAGTCTTCGGAAAAATCTATTTGTCAAGATGTCCAGTGACCCCTCTAGTTTTCAAAAACAATTATGGGGCATTTTAAAATTTGGAAAATTTCCAGTGTCCTGCGCTTATTCCCGGTCCTGAGACAACGCCGCTCGCTTATGTCGAAGATTTTAGAAAGGGGCAAGTCAACCAAATGTTAGCTACCACAGCGAAGGCGGTCAGCTGTAACCGAAATATTTTAGGAATTCTTGCTATTCTTTCTCATTTATTTCTTTTATTTTCTTCCAAATATCCGGTTCACCATTATTTGAACGAATTGGACTTCGTAGGAAAATACCGAAAGCTTAAAGGGGAACTCTGCTCGGTTGGCGCCCCTTTAGTGAAACTTTCCTGTGTAGCTCCAAACGCCGAGAAAATGTGCTGCCGCCTAGGCGAAAAAGCTTGCAACTCAGTTTATTTCTAACGAATTTTCTACTCCCCCCCTTTCCCCCATCCGTTACCGCACCAACGACGAAGCCACGCTTCCTTTAGGTTCGCCAAACCCTCCCTCCCTCATGGATGATGCCCGCGCCACGTGACCGTTGATGGTAGGGATAGCTTAAGAATGTTAAACGGGGGGACGAAAAACGCCAGACTGGGTTTTCTTTTTGCCCCTATATAGAGTAGTGGCACTCCATGTTAATTTCTCATAGAGCGTAACGTAGCCAAAGGCAGGGAGGTGCCATTACTCTATAGTCTTACTGCCATGATTATCCTGGGGACTGCGGTACCAAGAAGGGGTTCGGAGTTTTAAGAGGGCAAAGGTTTAAACTGAAACCCCCTAACATTGCAATACTATTAAGTTTTTTCTCTGTAAGAAGGAGGTACCTCCCCCCCCCCTTTTTTTTCAAATAAGGGCAGGGTAGCTTCGACCACCTGAATAGTTTGACAACCAATCACCTATAGTTGATTCCTTTATTCCCTTTTCCCAATGCCATACACACGCCTTTCAATCCATTTTCTCACTCTCTATGTGCTAAAGGCTAGTAGCTTTGAATAGAAAGGTCTTTTATAAAGATTCACTATTTTTTTCGATTCGATATTTTTAACTTAAAATGAAACTATGGAGACAAATATCTATACTCCTGTTTATCCGACCTTGAGAAACCGTACTTGCCATTATATATTGGTTAATGCTCCTCAACTTTTACAATACTGTCAAGTGAGGTTGAACAAGAGTATATAATGAGCATTTTTATTTATTTCTTGGAAAAACTGAAAAAGTACATTGGTTTGAACATTCTTCAAACGAAAGGGACGTGATCCTTCTTTATATCCTGTGAACACCTGACGTGAAATGATTTGGTTATCCCGATCTAATTCCTTATATCGTGTGATATTTGCGAAGTGTTTCGAACATACTTCTTTCTGAAATGAAATGACTCGTTAATCGCTTTACAATTACCTTTGCCATGTGTAATTGGCGAGTTGTTCTGGGTACACGCGGCGATTAAATAGTATTATAATCACTGCAGTAACCATAATAGTCAGTAGCCCCTCGACGAGACTGAATTCTATCTCCATTTCTTCGGTGACCACATTCCAATGCACCTAAACATTTCTTTTATCTCCTTTTAAAATAATGAACGAATGAACTTGTATTCAAGGTAGAAATGTCAGAACCGGCCGATATTATGGGTGTGTTTGGGAAGCACTAGCCACCCGGAAATTCACTTTAAAGCAGAGTTGATAAAAGGGTAGGAAAACCTCAATTACCCTCCCGAAATTAACACCATCCGCAAGACTGAGAAATGGTATACATTCGTGGATCTGGATCGAATTCTTAGAACCCAAACAAAAATAAAACCACATTTCTGGTTTACAGACCCCCTTTACCTACAAACTATAGAAAATTTCGGAATATAAATACTGAGTAACCAACCCACAAGGGAGAGGCGGCCATTGGGGTATTCTCCTTCGCGCCAAGAAGAGACGCCAGAATGAGCCCGAGCGGCACTGAATCTAGCGGGGTTTCATGGCGCCAAGGAGGATACCGCAATGGTACCGTATTTAATTTCCGAAATGGTCTATACGGTAGGTAGCAAAGCGGATTTATAAGAGAGGAGGTTCAGAGTCAGACAAAATGCACGCAGTCCGCAGTTCAATTACACTGTGGCGTTCCCCAGTTACCATGATTACCACGACCCCCTCACGGCAAGCGAGCGTACGTTCTCGCCCATGCGTTCAAGCCCCCTTTTTCTAGCCTCATCAGCTTGTTTATAATTTTGAATATTCCTCGTTTGCAAGAACGATCACGTGACGTGCGCCTTTACCAACGGCTTACGCGCCGATGCATGTTTTTATTTCCACATTTCCTAAACGAGTCTTCTCTCTTATTCATCCTCCTTGCTTTTAGCGAGCCGGCACAAAAATTTTCCAACACCATCACACCCTTACCCCACTCAAAGTAACGAAGCAAGTACCACTCCATACTACCCCTTAATGCCAATAAGGATGAATACATACATCTCCTTTGCTAATTACCACCTGGTATTATCTATCATTCGATGTTGCTAACAAAGACCAAAATTATTTTGCAATGTGTTAAGGTTGTACAATACCCAACAATGGTCTAAGGCTGTGCAGTGCATGACGCATAAGTTTTTCCTCCTTTCCTAAATCGTAGAAAATGTCTTTAGCCTACCTATTCTCTCCCAAACCTGTCTCGATTTATAGATACAATAGTTTGAAGCGCTACACCCTTTCCCTCTTGAAGCTGCCAGACAGCTCTATGATTAGACACGGTTATACGAGAAAGAATCACAACATTCACCCCTCTCTACCACCATTAGTCTATACACTGTATCCTCAAAACGTTTTTATAAATACGAAGTTTGAAAAAATATTCTAACTATTGCGACTGTCCACTTAAAATATCGCGACTGTCCACTTAAAATATCGCGAGTGTCCATTTAAAATATTCTAACTATTGCGACTGTCCACTTAAAATATCGCGAGCGTCCATTTAAAATATCGCGAGTGTCCATTTAAAATATCGCGAGCATCCATTTAAAATATCGCGAGCATCCATTTAAAATATCGCGAGCGTCCATTTAAAATATCGCGAGCGTCCACTTAAAATATCGCGAGCGTCCACTTAAAATATCGCGAGCGTCCACTTAAAATATCGCGAGCGTCCACTTAAAATATCGCGAGCGTCCATTTAAAATATCGCGAGTGTCCATTTAAAATATCGCGAGCGTCCATTTAAAATATCGCGAGCGTCCACTTAAAATATCGCGAGCATCCATTTAAAATATCGCGAGCGTCCACTTAAAATATCGCGAGCGTCCATTTAAAATATCGCGAGCGTCCATTTAAAATATCGCGAGCGTCCATTTAAAATATCGCGAGTGTCCATTTAAAATATCGCGAGTGTCCATTTAAAATATCGCGAGTGTCCATTTAAAATATCGCGAGCGTCCATTTAAAATATCGCGAGCGTCCATTTAAAATATCGCGAGCGTCCATTTAAAATATCGCGAGCGTCCATTTAAAATATCGCGAGCGTCCATTTAAAATATCGCGAGCGTCCATTTAAAATATCGTGAGCGTCCATTTAAAATATCGCGAGCGTCCATTTAAAATATCGCGAGCGTCCATTTAAAATATCGCGAGCGTCCACTTAAAATATCGCGAGCGTCCACTTAAAATATCGCGAGCGTCCACTTAAAATATCGCGAGCGTCCATTTAAAATATCGCGAGTGTCCATTTAAAATATCGCGAGCGTCCATTTAAAATATCGCGAGCGTCCACTTAAAATATCGCGAGCGTCCATTTAAAATATCGCGAGTGTCCATTTAAAATATCGCGAGTGTCCATTTAAAATATCGCGAGCGTTCATTTAAAATATCGCGAGCGTCCATTTAAAATATCGCGAGCGTCCATTTAAAATATCGCGAGCGTCCATTTAAAATATCGCGAGCGTCCATTTAAAATATCGCGAGCGTCCATTTAAAATATCACGAGCGTCCTTTTAAAATATCGCGAGCGTCCATTTAAAATATCGCGAGCGTCCATTTAAATTTTGCCAAGCGTCCAGTAACCCAGTTCAATTTCATTTTGGTTCTCCCAGTGTTACTAAGCCAAGAGGCTGCATAGAGAAAGGCTACAGTTCAGTTTGACCATCTTGGCTGACGTAGAATGCCTCACAATCAAAACATGGCACTGAAGATAAAGCTGAGAGAGGGAGCAACTTCTCCCACCTCAATAATTTCAAACATTATTCACACGTCCTGTTAAATTATCAGTAACGTCCTGGTGTATACGTACTATATGAAAGTCACAAAATGTTTAGTCACTAATCTTTTAGATTGGTCAAACTTAACATTCGATTTTTACCTCATTTTATTTTTGATGTTCATTACCAAACACCACTAAAATAATTATCCTGATAAAACAAAGCATGAATTAAAACCAGGCATGGATATAGTTTTGATGCTTTTATTAATAGTTACCTATCATCTTCATATAAAACAGTTCCGAACACAATTGACTTCATGCGATATGAAGAAAGCTCAATTCGTTTCTTACTAACCGTCTTTCTGAAATCCCGTCCCTAAGAAAGATACCTAACCGATCGTTAAACGCGCCCGGCCCCAAGCCCCCAACCAAACCAAGTCGAATGATTTCTCAATTCCGCGAATTTCCCCTCTCCTATGACTATAACAGCATAGTACAAAACAAGACGGCCCAAGGGCTCGTAATAGTAGCCATATCGTACGAGTGAATAGCCCCCTCTATACCCTACCCAATGAGTGGATAACCCCTCTATACCTTACCCTAATGAGTGAATAGCGCTATCTTTTTCAATGCTTAAATGATTTACCGTGCATAAAATCAGAGTGAATAGCCCCTCGATTCCCTACTCTAAACAGTGATTAAATTATAACCGTATAAATTTACTTATGCTGTAATTCTAATATTCCGGCGAATCGAAGAACAGATAGTTTTTAGTGATAATCCCCTCGATGAGTTTACAACATAGACTTATGCCGATGCACACTTATCGCATCTTATAAATTTCTAACAAGGACTTATGCCCAGAAACTTTTGAAAGAGAAAGTTTAGTTATAGTGATTACGCATTTTAGTGATTATCCCCTCGAATTACCTTTAGCAATGCTAAAATGATCAAACGCATAACGCTCATTTAACACTATGTTAGCTCTATCTAAACCCACATTTGAATTAACCGCCAAAACGTTCCAGTCAAACATAACATAGATGACGATAGCTACCGAACGAGAACGAAACACATGAGGAGCGCGGTAGGAAACGGGGAAAATCGTTATCTATTTAATTAGCACATACATAAAAAGAAAATAAATATAAAAACCCCAAACATACAAGTTCATAAGTATCCGACCCCACAGATAAAAATTCAAAAGTTTCCGACCCCACAGAATAAGAGGTACGCCACCCCACATCAACCCGACATTTTAGAGATAAGAATAAATAATAAAAAACTCAAAGTTACCGAGTCTCTATGGATCAGTGGTTAGAGTGTTTGTCGACTACGCCAACGACCCTGGTTCGATTCCCGGGTCTGACCTGAAAAAATTTTAATTAAAATTAAATCTCTAACCGAGCCCAGTAACCCCTATGGGTGGGTTGTGGTAATATAAAGTTCCTTTTAAGCTAAAATCTGACGATAACGAAGCGACAACCACGGCCACTACTACTACGACGGCTCGGGTCAAACTAAGAGCCTATCGTATTAATAAACAAGACGGCCCAAGGGCTCGTAATAGTAGCCATATCGTACGAGTGAATAGCCCCTCTATACCCTACCCTAATGAGTGGATAACCCCTCTATACCTTACCCTTATGAGTGAATAGCGCTATCTTTTACAATGCTTAAATGATTTACCGTGCATAAAATCAGAGTGAATAGCCCCTCGATTCCCCACTCTAAACAGTGATTAAATTATAACCGTATAAATTTACTTATGCTGTAATTCTAATATTCCGGCGAATCGAAGAACAGATATTTTTTAGTGATAATCCCCTCGATGAGTTTACAACATAGACTTATGCCGATGCACACTTATCGCATCTTATAAATTTCTAACAAGGACTTATGCCCAGAAACTTTTGAAAGAGAAAGTTTAGTTATAGTGATTACGCATTTTAGTGATTATCCCCTCGAATTACCTTTAGCAATGCTAAAATGATCAAACGCATAACGCTCATTTAACACTATGTTAGCTCTATCTAAACCCACATTTGAATTAACCGCCAAAACGTTCCAGTCAAACATAACATAGATGACGATAGCTACCGAACGAGAACGAAACACATGAGGAGCGCGGTAGGAAACGGGGAAAATCGTTATCTATTTAATTAGCACATACATAAAAAGAAAATAAATATAAAAACCCCAAACATACAAGTTCATAAGTATCCGACCCCACAGATAAAAATTCAAAAGTTTCCGACCCCACAGAATAAGAGGTACGCCACCCCACATCAACCCGACATTTTAGAGATAAGAATAAATAATAAAAAACTCAAAGTTTCTACCGAGTCTCTATGGATCAGTGGTTAGAGTGTTTGTCGACTACGCCAACGACCCTGGTTCGATTCCCGGGTCTGACCTGAAAAAATTTTAATTAAAATTAAATCTCTAACCGAGCCCAGTAATCCCTATGGGTGGGTTGTGGTAATATAAAGTTCCTTTTAAGCTAAAATCTGACGATAACGAAGCGACAACCCCGGCCACTACTACTACGACGGCTCGGGTCAAACTAAGAGCCTATCGTATTAATAAACAAGACGGCCCAAGGGCTCGTAATAGTAGCCATATCGTACGAGTGAATAGCCCCTCTATACCCTACCCAATGAGTGGATAACCCCTCTATACCTTACCCTAATGAGTGAATAGCGCTATCTTTTTCAATGCTTAAATGATTTACCGTGCATAAAATCAGAGTGAATAGCCCCTCGATTCCCTACTCTAAACAGTGATTAAATTATAACCGTATAAATTTACTTATGCTGTAATTCTAATATTCCGGCGAATCGAAGAACAGATAGTTTTTAGTGATAATCCCCTCGATGAGTTTACAACATAGACTTATGCCGATGCACACTTATCGCATCTTATAAATTTCTAACAAGGACTTATGCCCAGAAACTTTTGAAAGAGAAAGTTTAGTTATAGTGATTACGCATTTTAGTGATTATCCCCTCGAATTACCTTTAGCAATGCTAAAATGATCAAACGCATAACGCTCATTTAACACTATGTTAGCTCTATCTAAACCCACATTTGAATTAACCGCCAAAACGTTCCAGTCAAACATAACATAGATGACGATAGCTACCGAACGAGAACGAAACACATGAGGAGCGCGGTAGGAAACGGGGAAAATCGTTATCTATTTAATTAGCACATACATAAAAAGAAAATAAATATAAAAACCCCAAACATACAAGTTCATAAGTATCCGACCCCACAGATAAAAATTCAAAAGTTTCCGACCCCACAGAATAAGAGGTACGCCACCCCACATCAACCCGACATTTTAGAGATAAGAATAAATAATAAAAAACTCAAAGTTTCTACCGAGTCTCTATGGATCAGTGGTTAGAGTGTTTGTCGACTACGCCAACGACCCTGGTTCGATTCCCGGGTCTGACCTGCAAAAATTTTAATTAAAATTAAATCTCTAACCGAGCCCAGTAACCCCTATGGGTGGGTTGTGGTAATATAAAGTTCCTTTTAAGCTAAAATCTGACGATAACGAAGCGACAACCCCGGCCACTACTACTACTACTACTACGGACGGACGGCTCGAGTCAAACTAAGAGCCTATCGTATACTACGATATGGCTAAAAATGTCTTTGTACACAAAGACGCGAAAAAGTAAGAGATAAGTGTAGAAAATTAATTGTTTGAAGTAACAGATATTCAAATTTTCATTTTTGAAGACGTGATTATAAAACATCAATTATTTGAAAAAATTTCTTATCTTAGTTTTTTTCACCAAAATTCCTTAAGTAATATATTTTATCCTTAAACATGTGCATCATTTTAAAAAAAGAAAACGTATGCATTTTATTTTCTTTTTAAAATTTGGAGATAGTTTGAGTATTCGGGCCTATAAGGAGAATAAAACGGAGAGAAAATCGTTCATAGCAGACAAAATAAAATAAGCATGAAAACTTAACAAAACGTGTTCGTTAATTTTAAAGTTTTCGAGTTTTCAAAAATTGACGTATTGTATCTCTCTCAAAAGATCACGATCAAGCTACATATCCTTTTGACTCAAATAACTACATCACAGTCAAAGGGCGAATGTAATTTTCGGTTCGCAATATTTTCAATTTTAAAATACAAAAATAAATTCTTTTAGCTCTATTTTTCAGATATCCGAGTATTGGAACTTCCTTGAAGCAAATGTTTCTAGAAAATAAACAGTAGTATCAAGGTAGTTTCTCTGAAATTTTTGTGAAAAAAACTAAGATAAGAAATTTTTTCAAATAATTGATGTTTTATAATCACGTCTTCAAAAATGAAAATTTGAATATCTGTTACTTCAAACAATTAATTTTCTACTCTTATCTCTTACTTTTTCGCGTCTTTGTGTACAAAGACATTTTTTATTAATATCTGTCACTTCAGTCTTAATATGAATTAAAACGGTTTATAAACTAGTATTTTAAAACTTATACTGAAAAGCAGGCGCTCCATTTAAGTCTTGTGGTGTTGCTCGTTTATTAGTTACCGCGTTTGAACTAACAAGGCCCTAACCATCTATTATAGAAGTATTAATCCCTGATTGCTTCAACGCCCAGTTCAACTCAAATTGCCTTCCCGTCGTTTTCACGTGCAAAGCACAGTGGATGCAATAATACCAATAGATTCCGAAGACTTAGGCTAAAAAATTATTACGTAGACTTGTGTACAAAAACAATCTATACACCTGTGCACAAACATATTCCATAGACCTGTGCTGGGTGACCACATTTCCTAAATTTTATAATTTTTTTCCTATTTTCGGATGTCTTCCTATTGATTCCTATAATTTCGATAATTTTCCTCTAATTTCCCATTTTTTGAAATTGTAGATATTTTGCGCGCTCTTACTTTTGGTTTTGTTATATATCACTCAAAACGAATTTGACAGAAAGTAATACCGATTTCCACTAGCTACTAGCAATCAGCCACCGTGAATTTACAATACAGGCTAACGCTTCTGTGATTCAGATATTCCGATCGTGTTTTAAGTTTAAGTTTATCTATATAAACATGAGTGAATCATATACTGGCTCCCTATAAGTTACTCAGTCACACTGGCCTAATGTATCCAGCATTTTCTTCCGAATAGTAGTCGAGAGGAGGGAAGGCGGGTGAAAGTTATAGTAGACGGCGCCCTCTCTTAGCGCTTTGAAATTAATATATCGAGAACTTGAAAGTGACGATAGTTCCAAATGGAATTAACGGTTTTGGAGGTTTGACTTCTTTCAATTCTTTGCGTCACGTTCATTCTTTTGCTTATTGAAAAATAATTTTGGTTTCACAACAGCTTCGTTAAAAATGGGTTGGGCCTTTCTTTAAGTTTTTCTATTAGTTCTTTAGACGCATTATTAAAAAGTTTAGTAAGGTTTTCGAGATGACTATTAAGTTGTTGTTTAGCTCTTATTTTTAGATAAAGTTTGGTTCTCTCACCATAAATAGTTCCTGCCTCTGAATGTTGCCTACGGAATAAAATTTTTTATTCCGTAGGCAACGCTCTGAAGTCTGAATTTAAATGAGTTTCTATCATTTGGGCTTTGTCAAAAAATATCCAAAATTCTGCCATTTTAATGCGAAAAAAATAAAACTTCCTATTGCGCCAACCCGAGCCCATTAAAATAATTTCAAAGATAGAATACGACTGTGAACCGTCCGCAAACAATCACAACATTTCTAAAACGTTGTATGCTTATACTGACTACCTTTCAGTTCAAAGTTTCATTGGTTGATCTCCTTTTCCGGTACTTAAAACTATTAAAAACAATACTTAAACTTTGTTTTTCTTAATGAAACAAAAATTGGCGCCCACTTTAAAAATGGGGCTTTTATTTAAGACCGTTTTCAAATCTATCAAACGTATAGTTATTTTTGTAAGGGTAGTTACAAAATGGGTAAGTTTGGAAAATTTCCCATGTTATTTCTAAGGAGATTCTCTAGTTTTTCGCCAAAATCTGTGATTAATTTTATGGAAATGGAAACAACCCTTAGCAAATTTATGCTTTATAAAATAAACTATTGGATGGATCATCTTGAAATTTTTACCACATATTAAGGGCCCTGATTTTAGTTCAGTAGAAAAATTTCAAAACAATAAACTTAATACGAAAAAAGTTAAAACCAATCCAAAAACCTTCCTTATACATTAGAGCCGTCATCAGGCCTTATCTAAAGGAGCTACCGCTCCCTTAGAATACTACGATATGGCTAAAAAAAAGAAAAATTCCAAGAATAAAAGAAGTTCCCAGGTGCGAAAAAGAAAAACCGCTCCTCGCTGTCACGAAAGAATGAAGAAAAGGGGTGCAAAATAGACTGCAAGGTTTTGCGCTCTAGGCGAGCTTCATTTATATTGATACGTGGAGTCCAGGTTGAGGGGCAAATAGAGTCTTTGTAACCCACGTGACGCGATTCATCCACTCGTAGGGTATGGTCCTTTTTTCAAATTTTAGGCCACCGCCCCCAACGCGAGCGCCATCTAGCGTTCTAGATCGGTAATAAAGCTCGCCGACGCTAACTTTAAATTGAAGACATGCAAAGCGAGAACTTTCTAGCCCAGCTTTCCACTCCCTTCTTTATTCCCTCTTTGGAATGATCCACAGACGGGGGGAGTTTAATTTTATTTAAAGGGCAAGTGTTATTTAAAATATAGTTTCTAAATCCAATTTAATAAGGTAGGTGGATTTTTTCCTTTAAAATAAGACAAGTTTCCTTAAAATCGGTAAATATCGCACCGAGATACAAACTTTTGAAATAATTTAAAAGCGGGAATTGTTGTCTTTCCTCTTGTGCGGCATAATTACATAACATTACCAATAATTTTAGGCCTAAGCCTTCTTTCGTCTATAAATTTCACCTTCTACGTCAACGGGAAGGAACTAACACTAACTTCCGGTAGCTCGAAATTTTAAAGATGAGACTTGCCCTCTTTCTATCTATGAAATTTCATCCAAGTCCCTATTTACACAAGCTAACTTCTTAGCACTAGTAAAGGCTCAAAAGTTATAGTAACTCATTTATCGTAGCGTGGATTTAAGTTGACAAATTTGTAAAGGTTTCGCAATATTGTCTTTTTAATTTAATTAAGATTTTCAATTCGAACTTGGTGCTCCATTTTACCATTTCGGTTCTAAAGTTAGATCATCACAATGAATACCTGGAGAATTATTATAATTGTCTCACGCGGATCCAACGAATACATATCCATGTATAGTGTGCGCTTTTACACGGTGCTTTGTATTTTGCGATCTTTGCAATCGTAACGCGTGAGGAAATTTGTTTTCACGCTTAGAGGATAGACAACTCCCTATCTCCGACGGCATAATATCTCAACTTGGTTTGTCAACACGCACAAAGCTAGGTCTCTAGTCTCTATGTAGGAGCGACTTGCACGCCTTTCAGTTAGCCAGAACCCTTCCTACTTTTGTTGTCCAAGCGGGGATTCGAAAATCTACACGGTCTTTCAATTGTTAGTCTCGATCACTCTCGATGCTCGGTTTTCAGTTCGCTAGAACACTTGTAGTTGGATGTCGGCCTTTAAAGGGAGGGTGAAAAGGAAAATCAATTTAGTTTTTTTACGGATTGTTATAGTAATTACGAGACCAGGCTGCAAAGTGAAACATCAAAAAATAGGACCGAATTATTTTAAAATTACAATTAGTTGAAATTTCATCGATAATTTAAGTGAATTTTTCACCCATAATTTTTGTTTTGTTTTGTTTTAGCTCAATAGTACTTTTATAAAGATAGTGGTACTACTGAAATTAAATTATTAGCGATAGTTTTCATTTTATAATTAAAATAAAATTTTATATGGAAATCACCATTATCCCCTATCTCTAAACTTCAATGTCGTGCTTTTCCAGACCTGCCAGATGACTGGCTGGTTTAAATAGCGTTTAGCCAATGAGATTTTAGCACTCCAAGGAGTCCAAGCAGAAGAATTTAGGTCGGGTTTTTTTTTGAGTCTGACAACTTCGTTTTCAAGTATGTTTAGCTCTCGTCGTTAGTCGTTTCGTTGATCAATTTGATCAAAATTAATTGCCGAAATGCCAAGTTGTATTATAAAAGACTATCAGAGTGTTAACTCTAGGTGAGCGGTTAGTTTTTATACTGTTCCCGATCACTGTAAGTACCCTTATAGTGCATCAAAATGGTTACGATATGCCACGATTCGCTAGCGTACTATGGGCCTTGACTACGGCGGTCTATAGAGCTATTTCAGTGGGGGAAAAATTTCGTCTGCTACGAAAGTTGGGCCTGCCTTTGGCGGACCGGGGCGGCCATTTTGTGCAGATTTTCTCTATGGGCAAATAGCATTGGTGACGTAGCCATTACCCCCTCTGAAATAGCTCTATACGGGCTTGACTACGGCTCTCTCTCTACGGGCGCTGCCAACGTACCTTGTCGCCGGTCTAGCGCTCAAGCGCGCAATAGTCGAGTTTACTTTTTAGTAGAAGCTTGTCCTATAGATACCTCGGCCAATAAGATGGAGGATTGAATTAATATATGAGAGTGACGTATCGCACTCTCTCTGGCTTTGCGGAAAAGCACCATACAGGCGCTATAAGGTCCTCAATGCAATTAGTTTTTCCGATTTAATTTAAAATATACTTTATGTAAAATTCTTTCAACTCTCGAAATCTTGGTTTTGGGTGTAATTAAAGGGATTACAGCAAAAAGTTTTATGGGTAAACCATTCCTTTAAATAAGTACCTACGACCAAAAGTAATATAAGAAACCTCCCTACGGGAGCAAAGTGTACAAAGGCGAATTTTTCCCGATACATCCTCGTACCGCCAATGTCCCCGCGCACTTATACGGCCGTAAACAAAGTTTAAAAAATAGGGCTGGGCCGCGTAGAGCGTAGGAATACATTCTCTGATCTCGCGATTACGTCGGCTGCTTAAGTGATTGCGTCGGCTGCTTAAGTTTGTCAATTTCAGAGCTGTGCTAATTAATTAGTTAGCTAATTGAATTTCTAATTAATTAGCAACATTTACTAATTGAAAATGGTAATTGAATTTTAATTACCTTAGTGCTAATTGAGAAGTAATTCTAATTAACTAGTATGAATCGGAAAGGTAATTATCTAATTAAAATTTAATTAGATTTAGGATTAACTAATTAGCCAATTGGATTTTCAATTAATCTTTTACGCCAATTTGTTGTAAAAAATTGAGGAATTAACTCATGATTCATCTATTTGAATAAGAAAAAAGCCTTATTATATCAATAAGGAAGCCTTAGTGCTACTCTAAATTTTTCAGCTCCTCAAATATGAGAGAATACTAGTACTAGTAGAATATTTCGTAGTTCGCAACTGCCCCATTTCGAAATTTCGACTGTTTTACCTACTCGAATTAAAAGCAGTGCGCATGTATTTACTACTCAGGAGTCCATTATAGGAACTGTGGCAAGAAAATGAAGAAATGGGACAAATTTTAACATGACGGAAGGCTCGAGGCTTGTCTTATTTTTCGAGAATAATTCTTGGCTTCCGTACCCGTTTTTCAATGGCATTGAAAGATTAAACTTTGCATTACCAAAGTACTAAATCCATGGGCACTTTTATACTTTTATGTTTACTTATGGTTTCTTTTTTACCTTAATTAGAAAATAGTAATTCTAATTAATTAGTTTGATAAATAAATGTCTAATTTCTAATTGAATTGAATTAGTTTATATGTCTAATTGCTAATTGGCTATTTAATTAGTTCATAAATATTTCCCTAATTGCTAATTGGCCAATTAATTAGTTCAAAAATATTTCCCTAATTGCTAATTCTAATTCAATTAGTTGTCAGCTAATTAGCACAGCTCTGGGACTCAATTTCACAAACTCATTGTAATTTTAAACTTTTCCAATGAAATAATTCATGCAGTATTTTCAGATTTTGATGATAATCAATCATTAATAGACAGGCAGTGACTAGATTGTAGGATTTTCATAGGTCTTTGCGTAAAATTTGAAATAAACCCTTACTTTGCCAAGGTATATGACTAACACTATACATAGATTTCAAAATGGTGTTATTATCTTTCTCGAAATTTTATTCTTGTATTCATAATTTTCATCTTCTTCTTGGCTTCACAATAAACTAGATTTTCGTTTCGAAATAAAAGTATGTGAATATTTATTAACAAAATCAGGAATCTCCTGTTTCTTTAAGACAGACGGCTAAGCAGACTACACTAGTTTGAAGCGCTTTTTCCTCTTTCCTTTTCCAACGACCATATCGAAAGACTACCGTACCTTGTCCATGAGCAATAGTGTCTGAATATGGTATTTGGCGGTACGAGGATGTATCGCGTGTTTTAACGTTATGCCTATGGCGTCTTGTATACTTCCCTCCCGTAGGGAGGTTTCTTATATTACTTCTGCTACGACCAATCGCGCCCCTCCCTGCCTTTTTTGTTAACAAAATTATCGTGGCACGCGTATGTTTCGCAGGCAGAGTTGGGCACTCCTCTTTAGATAGATTTTTTTCCTATCAAACTATCATAGATGGCGAAACTATCAATTCTTCTGGCTATATTTTAGAGTGGAACTCCTTCTTAGATAGATTTTTTTCCTCTCAAACTATCATAGATGGCGGAACTATCAACTCTTCTGACTATATTTTAGACTGACATTGCTGGTTAGATAGATATCTTTCCTCTCAAACTATCATAGATAGCGAAACTATCAACTCTTCTGACTATATTTTAGACTGACACTGCTGGTTAGATAGATATTTTTCCTCTCAAACTATCATATTTGGCGAAACTATCAATTCTTCTAGCTATATTTTAGACGGGCATTATTTGTTAGATAGATTTTTTCCCTCTCAACAAATCATAGATGGTGAAACTATCAAATCTTCCTTCAATATGTTAGATTGGCTCTCATTGTTAGATAGATTTTTTGCCTATCAAATCAAATTGAAATCTTTAGGAACGACTAAATTAATCGATTATTTAATTTCCGGACTTTAAATTTGATTGTTTTCGATCAAACTGATTTGGGCTCTACCTAATTTTACTCTGTTTAATCGATTCCTGATATTTCCTGATTTTGTAGAATTTCTAATATTTTCATATATTCATATAATTTCCATAATCTCATTTCTCAAGTTTGACTTTTAACTGTCTATAGTTCAAAAGCTACTATCCAAACTTTTTCAAATTATTCGCCCTTGATTTAATCTAAACCATCTACTATAAACGGTTAACTAATAATAATTAAAGGCAAAAATTGCAATTAAAACTGTGGGTAATAAAAATCAGAAAATCTACACTTTAATTTATCTACTTCTACGTTTGGATGATTTCGTGGAATCGTTCTCCCTCCTCGAGTAGTCGTTCACATCAGTGACAGCACGGAGCTTCTATATACAAGAAGCTCTGTCTTCACAGTTTGAACTGTTGAACCATCGTTTATTTTATTTTTATTTATTTGTTTGAGAGGGTTATAACGACCACCAAGTACAGAATCTTCTTATAGAATAAACCTACACTTGCTAACGTTCAAATATATTAAAAACTTCGATATCATTCAAAAAACGACTTATCTTTCCAGAAATTTTCATAACTATCAAAATTGCCTATCAAAGATTAGCACATAATTTTTTTAAAATGAAATCAGAAAACAGATGTCGCCAAATAAAATCACTCAAAGAATCAATTTATTTCTCAAGGAATAATGCCTATCATTTTTTATGATTTCTAAAAGATGGGGTTAGTAGCCAGATCACGTTGAGAATCGATATTTTTCTCTAGAAGATTTCAACGAATCAATGAATCATATCAACTTCGAGTGCACTTTCTAAGCTATCAAACTCAATCGATCATTATAATTCAAATTTTTCTCGAAAATAACTATCAAAATTGATACTTTGATAGGGGCAGATTTAGTTTTCTATCGTATCAAGTGGTAAAACTATCAAATGATATGATAGTGCCCATCTATGTTCGCAGGGCGTTACACGATTGGTCGAAAGTACTAATTTCAAATTATCCATGAAATTTCAAACTAATTGTAATTTCAATATCTCTATGTTAGTTTTTGGATATTTCATTAGTAGAACAATCGATTAAAAAAAACTTGATTTTACATTTCACCCTCCCTTTAAGTAAGTTACGCTAAAATGTATCCTCAACATAGGTCAAAAGTAAAAGTTAGGCAGGCTGACAATATCATATTTTGCAAATCGGACCCTGTCCCGAGATTCTGGAAAAATACTGATATGACAATTTAACTTGCAACAAACGCTTATTGCTAAGAAGTCCGACCAATGTTTTTTTATAATAAAATTTGGGTAAAATTGAGAATTTTTCCAGTAAATGCTCAATATTTTTGAGCTAATGGAATATTACTTTTTGGCGGGAAAATATCCTTTTAATTAATTTGAAGTAAAAGCAATGTAGAGACACCCCATCTATGTTCGGCAACGTGAAAAAATAAGATAAATAATAACACTGCCCTCTCTGTTTCAGATGATGACCGTCTAGCTTAAAGGACTATGAAACTAAATTCGGAGCATAATATAAGACAATCCTACCTGACCCTGCCATTGTAGAATTACTACTTAGTTTTACTTGAAACTCGAAAATCAACCAGATCCAGATTATGTAATAAATTTACACTACAAAAAATATATGTAATTTTCAATGAAAATTAAACTTTGAATAAAATTAAAAGATCATAGAATTTCGTAGTTGGTAAAGAAAAGTAATCGCTCACGTGACTTGGCACTTTCAATCCAAATTCTTCAACCGCAATTAATGTAGTTAATTTCTATTAATTGAGAACGAGGTATCAACATAACGTCACTAATTATACATAACGTTAATGGAAAACTCAGGTAACGTGACTGATTATACCTTAAAAGAAACGCCTTTTTCTAAATATAAAAGCAAAAATAAATTATCTCTTATTATAAAATAATTTGCATTTAATTAGTCTTAAAAACTATCAAGGACTACTGCCTCGCCATCCGCCATTGGTCTGGTGGCGTCTGCTACCCAGAACCCTACCTTACCCCTTACCTCTCTCAACCCGTGAGAATTCGACCGATCCCGTAGGGAAAAGGGTTCTGTTTAGCAGACTCCACTAAACCAATGGTAGGGGAATGGCGCAGTAGTCCTTGATAGTTTTTAAGACTTATTATAAGTTCTGATTATCATATTGTAATAAGATAATTTATTTTAATTTCAATATTTAATTCCTTTTATATTTAGAAAAAAGGAAACCGTTCTTTTAAGGTTTAATCAGGGATAGATTTAGTTTTAGAAGTAGGAATGGAGAATAGACTAATCTGGGCGCGCGTCAAAGTCCCGGACCCCCTTCCACTTTATGAAAGAAGAGGCGGGTCATAGCGACAGAGGTAAGAAGGAATTGCGTATTTTTCGCCCTCCTCGTCAGCAACGCCATCAAAACGTAGTTTAAGTGAGCAGCCAATAAGATAATTTAAACTTTTCGTTACGTGTTGGAGGGAGGGATGGGCTCTATACTGGGCTGTGAGTCGGACTGAAGTAAATACTAACCCTTCTCCATTCCTACTTCTAAAAATATCTATCGCTGGTATAATGTTATGTTACCTGAACTTTTAATTTAATAATATAACAAGACGACCCAAGGGCTCGTAATAGTAGCCACATCGTACGAGTGAATAGCCCCTATATACCCTACCCTAATGAGTGGATACCCCTCTATACCTTAACCTAATGAGTACAATGCTTAAATGATTTACGGTGAATAAAATCAGAGTGAATAGCTCCTCGATGCCCTACCTAAACAGTGATAAAATTTATACCCGTATAAATTTATTATGCTGTAATTGTAATATTTAAGTGATTATCATCTCGATGAGTTACCATTGGCAATGCTAAAATGATAAAACGCGTAACGCTCATTTAACTTTACAACATAAACTTATGTCAACGCATACTTATAACGTCATATTAATTTGATAGTTTTAGTGATTACCCCCTCGATGAGTTTAGAACATAGACTTATGTCGACGCGTACAAATATCTTATAAATTTTTAACATGAACTTATGCCCAGAAGCGTTTTAAGGAGAAAGAATTCGGTAAAACACCCAACTTGAGTTCTTTCTTTGTGTACACCCCGAACTTTTTATTGTATAGAAAGTTCGGATTCTTAGAAAAGTCATGGCTTTAAGTATGAGCAATTTTAAAGAGAGCGTGAAATTTCTCGTTTTAGGTAGGGCAGTTAGATAAATTTGTGTGTTCATAAAACACTACAGGTATTACTGTTTGTTCCTTAATATTTTCACAGTGCATCCGCATTGTACTGTTAGAGATAGACCATAAGCCTTTTCCCTTTAAAATCACCAATTAATGAAAAGTATCACCTTAACACAATTTATCCCTTTTCACTCCAAGTGCGTTCATTAAATTTCGCGTTGTACATTCGCATTGCATTGTTAGAGACAAATCATAATCGCATCCCTTTGAAAATCAAAAATCCCTCTTTTCACTCTCCCTTTAAAAATACTGTAACCTCCCGAAATAATCAAGGGACCTCCTGGGTTTCTACTCCAGGGGTGTGCGGTTACATAGAGGATTAACACACCGAGTTACCTCTGACCTTTCCCCGTACTATATAAGCATCGTCTGCTTATGACATAAAGTCAGTTCTCCTTTACTACTAAGATGTAGTCATAGACATTAGAATACTATTAATAACCTAGACACACTTATCGGAAGAGAAACACGCGCTTTTTGGATGCCGATTTTACGCTATTTACCCATTTCATATGCTATGGGGAAAAACAAGACGTTGGCCACCTAGCGGCGGACGGAGAAACTAAAAATAATAATTCCAAAAAGGCGGTAAATTTATGTTGCATTTTCTGTATTTTTAAAAGAGAAGGCATAAAAATAGACCAATTATGTTAAGAAAGTTAGGTTTTATTAAGATATAAAAGCATTTGCTATTTATTTATGTTGCATTTTCTGTATTTTTAAAAGAGAAGGCATAAAAAAGACAAATTATGTTAAGAAAGTTAGGTTTTACTAAGATGTAAAAGCGTTTTCTATTTATTTATGTAAATTTCAATTAAATAAAAGCCGGAATTTGGCACATATACAGACAGGTGAAGTAGAATCATAAATAATTACACTTTGCGAGCATGAGGTTTCTTAATGTATGGTGATATACATAAAATAATTATATAATTTTTTTATTTCGACTCTTACAAGTCTGAGGGCTAATTTCATGTCACACAGGTATCGATATTTTACTCTTATTACTACTTTTATAGAAACGACTATACTGTAAATGACTCGCTACCATATAAGCGGTGAACTTAGTACCTAGTAAGTGGTATTCATATTGGATTTGTGTAATTTTTACTAGGAACAATAACTATGTGAGGCCTACCATAAACCACAGAGGCAAGCCTGTTTGTGGTTATTTACTTGTTTTGCATTGGCACAGAAAGTCTACTTGAGACTTGTGTAGACTGAATAGTAAAAGTGAATAATAAGAGTCTCTCAGTTAATTTAACGGCTTGCAATAAAACAGACACACACAAAAGCTTACATACATATGTAAAATTAGTATGATAAAATAAAATGAATGATGAATTTTCTTTGGCCAAATGTTAAAGGAACAATATAAAACTTGACACAAATGTTTAGATAGAAACTAATATTGAGTACCTTTATCATCTATACGAATATACTCTAACAATTTTTACCAATCCAGACAATTACCAAGTAGTTGTATAAACACTAGATTAAAACACTTATTTTGATAAAAATACTCTGATAATATATGTTAAATGACTAGCTGTCATGCTGCTTCGGACAAGAATCTTTGGACTCAGTCATTTAATCACAAAGAATATTCTGATAGAGTAGTGCTCATCGAGAATAATCAACTAATACTCTTAAAACAACTTTGGTAGGCCTAAATACTCTTAACTCATTCCTATAATAGATTTATTAAAATGTAGAATTTCGGTAAATAAATCAATAAGAAAACACAACACTACTGGTAAAAAGAACAAACTCTGAAGAATGTCACAATCTGGAAAATTAAGACCAGTTTATCAAGGCTAACGATAGTGAGATTCACGGTAGAGGACAATTAGTTAATGATGACACAATTACTTCGTTTTTTTTTTTAATTAAAAGATTTAATGAATCCAGTTGAAAATTGTACATAACGATTGAATAAAGAGTTTAAAAATTTAACACAAAGACGCATTACATCACAATCACGACCCAATATCTCCCAATAACGTCTTATAAATCCCAGATTATTGTCTTTCTTTAACCACGAAATTGTTGTTGCCAAGAAGTAAATACCTTTAAGAATATTTAAAAAGACCAGCTTTGTTAATACTATTTGAAATGGGAATTCTGAGGGTATCGGTGTATTGGAGTAGCTCATTGATACTGATTTATCGATGTTGTCATCGGTTGATGATGTAACTAGGCTCCCAGCATGATGGTATCATCTCAACGCTTTGATAAAACGAATTGATACGATTTATTTTACTTTTCGTCAACACAAAAACCACTAAAAACATTTACAACGAAATTAATAGAGAAACTCTAAGGAAAAACCTACCTTACAAATTTACCAAGTAGTTAAGCCTTTGACAAGGGCAGTAGCCCTAATTTGAAAAGAGTTGATTTTGCTTTATAATAAATTATATATTTCTCTCTCTCTCTTTAAGGAGAAAATCTATTAAAGTTGCTTACCATTTATTTTCTTTTATCTTGAACATTAATAATTTAATTTACTTGAAAAAGTAAATAATAATGCCCTAGGCCCCTACCGTATAATTAAACTGTATTTTTTTTTACACTCTCGGCATTTTTCGTTCGTGACGCTGGTGCGCATGACTTAAATAAGTTAACCAATCATATTCCTGCATTAAATTAAAAAAATATATTTTAGTTACCGCCGCCGCCGCAGAGTGTCGCATGGCCTTTTTTTCCCCATATGACGTAAAATACATAAATGCTGTGACGTCAGCAACAATCGGCCTCAATTGCGGGAATTCAACAGTGACTCTATGTATCTCTATGGATGTAGTAGTCGCTCGAGTGAAGGGCTTTGCCCTAGGATTGGACTTCATCCTTATTAATAGTAATTATGTTTAGTTCTTTAATTGTATAATGCAAGTCGGCATTTATTTATGATTTAGTTAGTTAATAAAGTATGATTGAAACTAAGGAACAGTGTAGTTACTCTTAGTATTAGCCAAGGCTTTTATGGCCACGTGCAAATGGGGCGAGTTTATAAATCTCGTAAGCGTGGTTACATAAATGGCGAGCTCGCCAGGACCGATCGACGGGTCCTAGTTTATTGTAACTTGCTTTGGCTATGCTAAGCCTTAGTGTGATCGGAGTTAGTAATTAGTTAGAGTAAAGTTAGGGTAGTGATGTTGCGGGTCCGCATTGCGGATCGGGTTATCCGTAACACGCACTATTGAGTTTGAGGGTCGCTCAAAACCTTCCTTTACAACAATTCACTACGATCACAATGTTCAACTCATACTGAACTTCTTCAGAAGCAAGTTTAATTACTTGGCGTATCTCAACGGGACATTCCCTAACGAGAAGAAATTACAGTCAGCAATCAACGCCTACAGAGGACGATCATGAGTCAAGTTCTTCAACGGACGGTGGGACTGCAGACCACCCCCTGCGGAGACTTCCTCAGCCACATCGTCTGATACGGCAGCTCCAGATCTGACTAAATGGGAGGAAGAAAGACAGGACGAGCCAACCGTTGCTACAGTTCCTGCTTTCATCATTTTTCTTATAACTTTAAAATAATTAACCTAGTAGGATAATTAACTGGAATCTTTTAATTATCTGTTACATTGTTTAAAGTTACTTATTAATTTGTTATGTTAAAATTAGAAGATTTATGTAATTAAGTTTTCTGCCGATGAAGTCCAACTCTTGTCGTCTGGGGGGATGTAACCTCCCGAAATAATCAAGGGACCTCCTGGGTTTCTACTCCAGGGGTGTGCGGTTACATAGAGGATTAACACACCGAGTTACCTCTGACCTTTCCCCGTACTATATAAGCATCGTCTGCTTATGACATAAAGTCAGTTCTCCTTTACTACTAAGATGTAGTAGTCGCTCGAGAGAAGGGCTTTGCCCTAGGATTGGACTTCATCCTTATTAATAGTAATTATGTTTAGTTCTTTAATTGTATAATGCAAGTCGGCATTTATTTATGATTTAGTTAGTTAATAAAGTATGATTGAAACCAAGGAACAGTGTAGTTACTCTTAGTATTAGCCAAGGCTTTTATGGCCACGTGCAAATGGGGCGAGTTTATAAATCTCGTAAGCGTGGTTACAATACGAACGATACTTCGTCTTCAGACCAAAGAAAATATAGAACTATCGTACCCTAGAATGGAAGTCCGGGAGATTTTTAACGGGCGCTCGTGTGACTATGCGCTTCCCTACTTGAGAGGGGGAAGAAACCTTAATCTGGGGGAGGTAGACATTTGACGAAACAGGAAGTCTGAAATCTCAAGTTCAGTTCAGATCCACAATTTAGGAAACCCAAAATTTATAGAATCAATCGTTTTGAGCTAAAACTCTTCCCCTCGGGCCTCGGTGCTTGAATATTGTTTATTTTTTAAAGGTACGGTTTTATAAAATATTTTCAAACAATATTGACCTAATAGTTAATGAAATCTGAGTTTAAGTCTGCTTCTTTTTTGAAAATAGTAAAGTAAAATAAGCAAGTTATCAAAACGGGAAAATATAAGAGTTGCAAAAACTGTGAAACGACAAATAGGAAAATAAAAGGCGTGTCTTTTATTCCTTTTCCTTAAAAAATGCGATCGAAAGTGCGAGAGATTGTTGAAAATTGTAAATAATAAGGGTCTTACGCCAGAAAACATAAACAAAAACCACTATGTTTGTGAATTGTAATCCATGTTTTCAACAATGCACGGGTAACGGGTTAGATTTGTACGCAGCTAGCGCTAGGACTTTTAAAAATGTCTGACCACAAAATCCAGTTTGGAGAGTAAAATGAACTATTTGGCTGAACTGAACTAGTCTGAATCCAAGAGCGAGAGGTTTTCAGACAAGCGTTCCTCCCCCATATCTTCCCCCTCTCTCATCTAGGTAATCGCATAGTACCACGCTCGCGGGGATCTTTTCCACCCCATGTTCAGACCAAGCCAAACAAATACCCCCATCGTTAGATGTTACTAAAAAGTAAAAACTTACTTTTCCTGAAAATCCAGCTAAGCCTTTTCACGAAATATCTTCAGAATGTTCCATGTTAGACGTTCGGATAAGCGAAAGAGACACCCTTACAGCGGCATAATTTTCAACCACCGAATAGCGGTTCTTACTCACGATCTACGACTTACATTATCTTCAATGTATTTTAACTAATTTTAACGAGCTAAACAAATTAGGCTAAATTTAACGCGAAACCGTTGAGAAGACTACCGATAACCAAGCAGATGCACAAGACTGAACTCCAAAAAGCTACACGATGATGGCAAAATTACCTGGAACCCTTCGAAACCACTTCAATTAGTTAGCAATTATAATCCACTTGAAACAAGATTAAACGCAAAATGCATTGTCACCAAAGGAAAAAATATCTATTAACAGAAGGGGGTTTATAAAAGAGGGATACCGCTCTGTATCCACTTAATACGTTAGTTATGTAACCAGGTAGATAATCTTAACAAGACTGAACTTCAAAAAGCTCTACGACGATTGTAATATTATCTTGAACACTTGAGACTTATCATCGTGGGATATTTTGCAACTAGTAAGACAATCGTTATATTTCGTTCAAGTAACAAATTTTTAAGAACTTCCCTGTTGAAACCCTTTTCTATTGGATCATGCCATTGTTATCTCACTACGATAAAAGCAATCCCAAAGTGTCGTAGTTTTACCTTATTTCAACCTTTTTAGGTGCATTTGGGTTACTAACCTCAGCTCAGGAATATTAGATGTTTAAAGAGGGATTCGAAGGGAGGGGAATTGTGGACGCGTTATCGGAGTGTCATGCGCAGTAGGGTCTACCGGATTTGTAGGTTTTAGTATCATTCAAGGTCAAATCAAAGGTGATGGGAAATCTGAGAGGAACGGCTTGGGTCCTGTGGGAGGCGAGAAAAAGGGGGAGTAATAATCGGAATACTCCCGTTAAAATAACCCTCTGCCGCAGGCGCGTCGGAATGAACGTGAAAACGCTTGAGCTGCTCATCCCTCTTAAAACCATCTAATATCCCTGCTCTACTGGTGTTATTTCACAATGATGTGAAATTTTACAAGTACCTTGATAAGGACTTTGAATGATTAAATCAGTTCAGGTGTGTGTCCATAGTCTTTTTAACAGAAATTAAAACTAAATTCGGAATATTTAGCTTATTGTTTAAAATTAGATCGTTCAGTAAGAACATGGTAATTAAAGTTAAAAGTTAATACGCGAGCGGAATTTTCCAATTCCGGGAGTTGTTCGAGAAGAGGCTTAGCAAGATTTTTTTTTAAAATCAAAAGTTGGTTTTGATTTCAATGTTTGAAACATTGTTTATAATTAACGACGTCATTAATGTTACATAGTAGAGAGTATATACTGCCGTATACGCCAGTAAATATACGCCAGTTCGCTGACGTATATTCACTGGCGTATACGGCAGTGGGTGTGGCGGATGGGAGGGGGGTTCATTATTCCCCCTCTTTTTATTCTTCTCTCTAGGCGGTGGCAGTCTGCAGGCAAGGGAGGGGCGCATTGCTATGGGGGGGGGGTGAAATTGATAACGTCACGTATCACGTGATGGTGTTGGCGGGAATTTTGAACTTATTTTATAGTGTATTGGTATGACGTCACGTAATTTATTGGTGTTGAAGGCGCACAGTGTCCATAGTGGTATTATTTCGGTGTATTTTTAGGATATTGTGTCTATTTAAGATATAATTTACGGGTAATTCTATAGGTTCATTATGCGCTTGCTACACCCAACCTTCCCGCAATGTTATTCTTTGTTTGATTTTGAGGTCTCTGCATGTATGCTTATAAAGAACTAGTTTTGATTGAGATAAGGTTTACGTAGTTTATTGAAAATTAAGCTACGGCTCGGTTCTACGGTGCTCATGTTTTGTATTGTTATTATTTGGTGTATCTTTAGGGTATTGTGTTCATTTAGGGCATGATTTATATAGGTTCAGTAGGCCCTTTCTACACATACCCTTCTAGTACTGTTATTCTTTGTATGATTTCGAGGTCCCTCCATGTATGCTTATGTCATACTAAAGAACTAGTTTTAATTGAAATATGTTTACATTCCAAAAGGGTACAAATTAAGTTACGACGCGGTACTACAGTAGGGTGTTATAGTTAGTAAACGAAATACAGGGTTAAAACAATAATACAATTTAATATCATAAAAGGGGAATTACGACATTTAGTGCACAGTTTTACAGTAGATTAATAAGTATAACTACAGATAGTTAGTTAAAATAAACAAGTACTACTATAAAACCTCATCAGAAAATTACACTAATTTTGATACTATTAGGGAGAATAAGTACGATACTAAGTGACTAAAATACAAAAGCTTATGCTATTGTAGATCCTGAAAAATATAGGTTTAGGCTATTGTAAGCTTATTCTATGGTAGATCGTGGTAGGTTTATGCTAGGCTTATTCTATGGTAGATCTTGAAAGATATGCTTATGCTAGGTTATTCCATGGTAGATTTGGGTAGGTTAATGTTATATTAGATCTTGAAAGATAGGTTTATGCTAGGTTTATTCTTAGTAAATGCTGAAAAATATAGTCTTATGCTGGGTTATTCTATGGTAGATCCTGAAAAAGATAGGCTTATGCTAAGTTATTCTATGTTAGATCCTGAATGATTGATCTATGCTAGGTTATTCTACGGTAGGTCCTGAAACACAGGTTTATGCTAGGTTATTTTAGTTTTATAGGCGGAAGAATCAGAGGTTGTATTAGGCAGAGCTGTGCTAATTAATTAGTTAGCTAATTGAATTTCTAATTAATTAGCAACATTTACTAATTGAAAATGGTAATTGAATTTTAATTACCTTAGTGCTAATTGAGAAGTAATTCTAATTAACTAGTATGAATCGGAAAGGTAATTATCTAATTAAAATTTAATTAGATTTAGGATTAACTAATTAGCCAATTGGATTTTCAATTAATCTTTTACGCCAATTTGTTGTAAAAAATTGAGGAATTAACTCATGATTCATCTATTTGAATAAGAAAAAAGCCTTATTATATCAATAAGGAAGCCTTAGTGCTACTCTAAATTTTTCAGCTCCTCAAATATGAGAGAATACTAGTACTAGTAGAATATTTCGTAGTTCGCAACTGCCCCATTTCGAAATTTCGACTGTTTTACCTACTCGAATTAAAAGCAGTGCGCATGTATTTACTACTCAGGAGTCCATTATAGGAACTGTGGCAAGAAAATGAAGAAATGGGACAAATTTTAACATGACGGAAGGCTCGAGGCTTGTCTTATTTTTCGAGAATAATTCTTGGCTTCCGTACCCGTTTTTCAATGGCATTGAAAGATTAAACTTTGCATTACCAAAGTACTAAATCCATGGGCACTTTTATACTTTTATGTTTACTTATGGTTTCTTTTTTACCTTAATTAGAAAATAGTAATTCTAATTAATTAGTTTGATAAATAAATGTCTAATTTCTAATTGAATTGAATTAGTTTCTATGTCTAATTGCTAATTGGCTATTTAATTAGTTCATAAATATTTCCCTAATTGCTAATTGGCCAATTAATTAGTTCAAAAATATTTCCCTAATTGCTAATTCTAATTCAATTAGTTGTCAGCTAATTAGCACAGCTCTGGTATTAGGTTTAGAACATTGAACACTACTGAAATACGCATGAATACTGATTAAAATACTAGCATTTATGTAATACCATCTAAAAAACACCAATTTTACCATGAACCAGTGACTTATTAGAAATTAATACCGATTTTTTATACGTATATTACTAAAATACACATGAATATTGATTAAAATACTCGCACTTATATAACACTACTCAAGAAGTTATATCAGTATCTCAGAGAGAAGATATAAATTCGCCAGATTTTCAGCTTTATCTCCAGTCCTAACGTAGGTCCGCAGTCAATTCCCGTCTCTAAATTACAACCAGCATCTCATTGGTTCTTGAAAACTCACGTCAGCGCGACGACGCGAGTGAGGAAAATTTCCGACTGACGAGAGCGAAATAGCCCGGCGCCTCCTTTTACGTCCCCCCTTGTATTTTGAAAGGGGGACTGGGACTATGGCGCGCGAATACAAAGGCATCTTATATCTTCTCTCTGAGATACTGATATAACTTCTTGACTACTTAAAAAAACAACAATTTTACCATGCACAAGTGGCTTATTAGAAACTAATACTGAACTTAATACAGATAATACTAAACTACAAGGTGTTTATATAAAATACATGCAAAAGTTATAGCTGACTTCTACTAAAATATACATGAATATTGATTAAAATACTGGCATTTACTTAAAACTACCTTAAAAAACACCAATTTTACCCTGCACAAGTGGCTTATTAGAAACTGATACTGAGTTTCATACGAATAATACTAAACTACAAAGGATTTATATAAAATACATGCAAAAGTTATAGCTGAATACTGCTTAAAATACACATGAATATTGATTAAAATACTAGCATTTATATAACACCACCTAAAAAAATCACGGTGGGCCGTGTCTGAGGGGTGGGTGTTGTGTAGCGGAGGAGATACATTATTTCTTACTAACCTTTTCACCAACCTTTTAGTCCAGAATTCGGAATTGAAATTACTCTCCAAAGCTTCCAAAATCCTCTTTCACCCAACCACCAGGTGTAAGTTGTATGACATTAAGGGGGAGGAGGTGGGGTCGAACTTGGTTCATAACAAAAGAATTTATCCCAATCTGTTTTACTTGTACGTAAACACGTTCAGACGTGTCTTAATGGCTTTGGGGGCATGGTCGAACCAGTTGTATTGTTATCATTAGAATTTATTTTGTCCTTTCTTTAATTGGACCACCCATCAGGTTTTATGACATTACAAGGGGGGCGAGGGTGAACCTTTATCCCCATCTGTTTTTTATTTATAAGTAAACACGTTCAGACGTATCTTAAGGGCTTTGGGGTGGTGGTCGTACCATTTGTATTGAATCAATGGAATTTATATTTGGAGTGATTTATAACTCACACAAATGTGTTATGTCCAAGTTTATGTCATTGAGCGGGGCGGTGACACATCCTACAATGGGGTTCAAACATTTAATTTATTACAGGTGGTTGCCCTGAGGGCATTAAACGGACAAGTCTCAACAAGTTTAAGATGTTTCCGTTGCGTTAACAGAAAGGCAATAGATCATTAAATCGAAACATTGACTATACTATATTTATCAAAATTATCGGCAACGTAATCAAAAATGTGTGGAAAACGTAAAACGGTAATGAAAGAAGCATCATTCATAACTCATTTCGTGTTAGAAGTAAAAAACAATCGAAACGTTTTTGATCAACTACCTTACAATTGACCGATAGCGAAACGATCATTTCAAATTCCTAAAATCCCATAGGAATACATGGGGAAATGAATAATCCACCGAAACGAAAACAGTCATGTACATTGCATTTTAGCAACACGAAACGAGTCATTTGAAAAAATATTTCAATTGTTAAAAACTTTTTGATAAATTTTAGCTAAATTTATCAAAATTACTCTATGTTTCACCAAAAACACTTTTGATTTAGCAAAATTCCACCAATTTTATTCTATTTAAATAAAAATTTATTACCTCTTGACCCCCCCCCCCCTCTTAGCAGAAACTAGTATAACAATCTTTTACTATAACAAAGACTAAGTTAATTAAGTATTTCTAGGGAAACGTCAATCAATTCGAGCACGAGTATTGTATATGTTTACAATGCCGAGTCATTTACATAGTTTCACACTAGAATTTCACTGCTATTTACAATGTTCTAGGGAAAAACACATATTTTAACTAACACCTTTAGAAAAGACATACATCCCAATATACTAAAGCAGAATATAGGACCAGCGAAAAGTTCAAAGTACAACACAGAGTGTCATTTAGCTAATGTCAGTGCATGAATCGTGGATTTCTAGCAATAGAAAGAAATATTGTACGCAACATTTTTCTAACATATAAAAATGCTTATTTGGGTTTCCTAAATTCCCCAAAGAATTGCATACAAAATTTGAAAAAGTACTGACTTCAGTTAATCCAACTCACTTTGTTTCTTTAGTTGCCTTAAAATGACGAAATGAGTCATTTGAAAAACAGTTCACATGACTAAAAACGTTGCGATGATTTTCGCAATATTTATCAAAATGATTTGATGAAAAGCATATTTTCATTTATTTCAGAATCATTAATTTCAATACATAACTAGATGGTGTTGCAGACTTAAGGAATTTAATTCTCTATACCTCAAAACTAGCTTTACTCTTATAGTTGCAATTTATTTATTTATTTATTTAACAAGGCTCGAGGGATAGGGTCGTGAATCCGCCAGGGCTTGGGTACGACCCCCCCCCCTTCCATGGCACAATACGAGAGTATATACAGACGGGGAATATTACAAACAGAAACGTACAAATGAACTAACAAAAGAGAGAAATCTTACGAAATGGTTAAGTTTAAACATTCAATTACGTCATTAAAAATGTTCCTTAATAATACATTTGAATATCATGAAAAATACTGGTTTTTACACCAATAGTTACAAAATTTGACGCCTGCTTTGACTAAATTTAATATGGTAACACTAGTATTAGGGTCGCTTATTATTGAGATGTTCAGACTTTAGGGTGGTGCTTTCCTCGATTGTTGTCTGACGCTCTTAGATTTTTTAGTTACATTGAAATTTGTCCTTTCTTTAATTTAACCACCCACCTGGTTTTATGAGGGTTAGGGGGAAGAGGTCGAACTTGATCCATAACAAAAGGATTTATCCCCATCCGTTTTTATTTTTACTATAAAGACGTGTCTTAATGGGTTTAGGGGAATGGAATTTATTTTGTGATTTATTGCTTTGTTAGTTGGTGACTCTTCCTACCACGAAACATTTGATTCGAGGGGTTTGCCTTGAAGGCATTATCCTGACAAGTCTCTACATTTTTAAGATATTTTTGGTGCGCTAACCGAAACCAGGAAAATATATGAGTATTTTGCCAGAACTATAGACTAGGAGATGTATAAACCCGACCTTTATTTTGGGTTTACCTTTGGGTATTGTCCTTTCAGGGAGAGCTTAATTTTTTCCTCGTCAACCGACTGAAAAATTGTCGAGGTTAATTTAATTTAACGATTGATTTTAGCGCGATGATATTATCCGCATGTTTGATATTTTAAGCTAAGTCCAAGGAAATTATTTGAACAAAGAGTCGAAGATTGTATTTTTTAACAACTTTTTTTTATTGACTGCTCTTATTGAGATTTTTGGCGGTACTGAATTTAGAGGAGAATCCTCTCTCGAAATTCTCTTTTTTTTTATTGTAAAAGGGAGTGAAAGCCCGCGACTTTTGACCAATCGCGGACCTCCGTGCTCTTAACATTTCCAAATATGGGCATGAAAAAGGAGAGAATTCAAGTATCTCGGGCTTTGCCCCTCGCATTCCTGGGACACATACGTCACCTTTTTTTTGGCGCCAGAGATCTTACCTCTCCTTTTTCCCTTTCTATAGAATAGAAGAACTTTACTTTGTTCGTTTTTGGTTTATTGAATTTTAAGTTAATGTTACATTTTTAGGTTTATATTTAAGATGTTTCGCATTTTCGTGATTTCATATTGTTTTATAAAATACATGAATAGTTTTAAAATACATGAATAGTTTTAACACTCCCCGGCGTAATACGTTAGTATTACTGGGTTTACAAATTTTTATTAAATTTTTTTTTAACAATGAAACGCTCTTTTAAACAATCAAAAAGTTTTTTTTTTTTTTTTTAACTTTTTTTTTGAACAATGAAATGCTCTTTTAATCAAGCAACAATTTTTTTTTTTTTTTTTACAAGCAAATCGTTTTTTTTTGTGTATTTTTTATTTTAATTAACAGTGTCATTTTCATTAATCTCTAATGCATAAAGTAGTTGGACTGGTCGCCTTAGTACGGTATTATTACCCATCCTGACTATACACGATCTAACCTTCCCATCGCGACCTTCCATAACCTCCGTAACTACTCCTAACTTCCAGTTGTGTTTTGGGACCTTTTCTTCGTGCACGATCATTACGTCGCCCAGTTTTATTTTTGTGTTTTTCTTTGCTAAGTTAATATGATGCGCCGTTCTTAACTCTAGGAGATATTCTTCCCTCCAGCGTTTGAATAGGCGTTGCATGATCGTGACGCGATAGCGTAATCGTTTCGCGAAATCCGATTGATATTTTGGCATTTGAGCGTCTTCAGCTACCTGAACTGGTAGTCTGGTGACTCGCTTTCCGATTAGAAGCGTCGATGGCGACAGCGGTTCCGGTTCGCTTGCGTCGTTGAAAACGTAGGTGATTGGCCTGGCATTGATTACGGCCTCCGTTTCGATAACGACAGTCTCCAATTCTTGATATGTGAGCAACGCTTTTCCTAATGTTTTTCGGAGTATCAGCTTAGTGCTTTTCACCATGCGTTCGTAAAACCCACCGGCCCAAGGCGCCTTCTCCACAATAAATTTCCATGTTATGCCTTTGTTTCCAAAAAATTGGCGTACTTGGTCGCAGTTGATACTTTCCCATATCTTCTTTAAATCTTTGTCCGCCCTCTTAAACGTTTTGGCGTTGTCCGAGTAAACTACCGACGGGATTCCACGTCTCGCGATCATTCGGCGGAAAGCCATCAAAAATTCATAAGTCGTTAATGAAGGCACCAGTTCGAGATGAAGAGCTCGAGTGGTTGCGCAAGTTATTAGACAGATGTAGCATTTTTCTTCTGTTTTGTCATTCTTTACAGACAATGGACCAGCGTAATCTATCCCGACTACGGAAAACGGCTCGGCTTCAACTACGCGGTCTTTAGGTAGTAATCCGGTATCTTCTTGACATGATTTTGCGTTAGATCTCTTGCATTTGTAGCAATGTTTTACCACATTCCTAGCTAATTGCCTCCCGGCGATAATCCAATATTTTTCTCGCGACTGCGTGGCTGTCGCTTGTATTCCTGAGTGAAGAACTTCTTCATGGCTTCGCGTCATCAGTAGCCATGACAGATAGTGTGATTTTTTCATAATTATTGGGTGCTTTAATTGATAGGAGAGATTGCTTTCTTCTAGCCTGCCTCCAACACAGAGAAGCCCTTGCTCATTCAATAATGGTTTCAACGTGGAGATGTCGGAATCTTTAGGAATGCATTTTTTTTCTTTGAGCGCCGTCATTTCTCTGGCATAATCCTCTCGTTGCAGATCTTTGATAAATCTTGTTTCCATTTCTAGCATTTCTTTCGCTGTTATCGGCCCGGTTTCAACTGGTTTCCTTTTCATTTTGTTTACAAAACGAAAAACGTTTGCGGCTATTCTGCAGGCTTTGTTAATACTGCTATATCGTTCTAGGCATACAATATGGTGTATGTTTGACTTCACTTTAACTTGGGCTGTCAATGCTTCAACCTTCCTTTTTTCTAAATCTTCAATTTTCACGCCTTCCATTCCTCCCTTTTCCAATGGCCATTCGCTTTTCTCTTGTTTCAGCCATTCTGGACCTCCGAACCATAGACTTTTTTCTTTCATTTCATTTGGTGTGGCACCCCTGGTGGGTATATCGGCTGGATTTTGGGAGCCGGGGCAATGCGCCCAACTTTGGGGGTCGACCAGTTGTTGAATTTCAACCACCCGGTTTTGAACAAAGGGTTTCCAACCTTTGGACGGCCCTTTTATCCAGTGGTACGCTATTTTTGAGTCTGTCCACATTCGGATACCTATGTCTTCCTTGAATAGGTTTTTAACGGTTTTGACCAGACGAGAGCCCAGTAGACATCCCATCAATTCTAATCTGGGCAGGGTTATCTTCTTTAATGGCGCTACCCTCGTTTTTGAAGTGACGAAAGAGACCTTTATTTGCCCGTCCTTTGTTACGTAACGCACGTACACTATAGCGGCATACGCCTTAATGCTTGCATCCGAAAAGCAATGTAGTTCTTTTTCGATTATTATGTCCTTTAGATCAAAATAACATCTTTTTATAGTACAGCTTGCGAACTCCTGCATCTCTTCACACCATTTGTGAAATTGTCGGCTTAACTCCTCTGGAAGGGTTTCGTCCCAACCAAGCCCCAATTCCCACAGGGCCTGAAATATGAATTTCGCTTTTATGACGTATGGCGACAAAATCCCAACTGGGTCAAAGATTTGGGCTACGGTGCTTAAGACAAATCTTTTCGTGTTGTCATTTGTTTGGACAACTGATACCAGGTTTTTCAAGTCTACTGCTAGTGTATCCGTTTCTGGATTCCAAACAAGACCGAGTATTTTCTGCGTTGTTGGTTCTACGGCTCCATCAATTTTCACCTTAGCGTTTGGATTTTTTCTGTCTTCGGCCCATTTGTTTCGTAACTCGGCGTTATTTGTCTGCCATTTTCTGAGTTCCATGGACGCGTCTTTAAGGATTGAGGAAGCCTTGACTGATAATTTGTAGGCTCCTGCTACGTCGTCTTTGCCGCTCGCTAAATCGTCAACGTATATGTTTTGATCCAAGACCTCGTAGATCTCTGGCTCTGATACTTGGTACTTTCTGATATGTGTTTTGATGGTTGCGGCCAGTAAAAATGGAGAACTTGTGACTCCGAAGGGAACCCTTGACATTTTAAAGACCCTAAATTCCTTTTCATTAATCTTCCCATTTTTGTCTTCTTTTGTCCATAGGAATCTTACGGCGTCCCTTTCTTTTGGCTCAAGCGAAACTTGCAGGAAAGCTTTCGCTATGTCAGCTGTTAGCGCGATCTTATGGCATCTAAATTGAAGTAATAAGTTTAGGAGGTCTGGATTCAGATTCGGGCCGCTATCCAGACAATCATTCAACGAGGGCGCTCCGTGGACATGTGACGAAGCATCAAAGACGACTCTCAACTTGGTAGTCGCGCTTGTTTCTCTCTTTACGGGTTGATGTGGCAGGTAGTAAGTCCCAGCGGGACATTCTTCTGGCTTGCTTACTTCCTCTACGATTTCTTGCCTCATTTGGTCTTCAATAACAGCTTTATAGTCTTTATAGAGCTCCGGATCTCGGTTAAATCTTCTGACGAGTCCCTCCATTCTCTTGGTGGCTACAGTGAGATTATCTGGCAACTTTTCTTTATTTGTTTTCCAAGGGAAGGTGACACTATATCTTCCATTCTTCAGTGTCGTTTCACTCTCGAACTTCTCCAGAACTTCAGTGGCAGTGGGGTCGCTATTTTCCTTTTCTTGAACACCCATGCTTTCTAAATCCCAAAATGATTGTAGCGTTGTGGAAATTAACTTTTCTTCGATGCTGATATTCATTACGCTGACAGCGTACGTTCTAATTGCGATATTTTCTTGATCAGAGGGACCTTGAATGACCCACCCTAGCGTCGTTTCTATAGCCATCAAGGCTCGTCCAAATCTTTCGGATCGCCCAGTGGCGAATTCCCAGTAGGAATCTCCTCCAATTAGAATACCTATACTGGAGCTTTGGGGCGTATTTGTATTTGATTTATCAGCGATTTGCAGTCCTTTTCTTTCCATCTTTTTTTTGATATCTTCGCAATGGACTGGCGTAACTGCTTCGCATACATATGGTACTTCGATGGCCGTTATCTCGATTACGTCATCAGTTTTTTCGGTATTCGCCAAGGTTATTTTAACCAGGTTCCTGACCGCTTCTTTAGGGGTGTCGCTCCCGAAGCTTCTAACTTCAATCATGCGTTTTCCAACGACGGGCAATCTTAATCTTTTCGAGATTTCTTCCTTTATGAAGCTGGCCTGGCTTCCCGTATCTAGCAGGCATCTCGCTTCCTCTCCTACTCCGTTGACGGGATTTGCAACGAGCGCGAAGGCAGTTTGTAGCAAGACCGTTTTTCCGCAGGTGACCGCGTGCGCTCCTACTTCGATATTTTTCGGTGCTTCTGTGGGGTGCGTTTCTTCCCCCGCTTGTTCTCCATTATTTGACCGTTTTGGTTTGTTTGCCTCATTCTGTTCACAGATGGCGACATTATGTTTTTTCTTGCATAGTTTGCAGGAATTGTAGTAGGAATTACAGTTTCTCGTGTCATGACCGAATCTGGTGCATACGGCACAGCGGTTCTCGCCCGTTATCATTTTTTTCTTTTCTTCCAGCGTGTGGTCTGTACAGTTTGAAGTCGCGTGTGACGTAGACTTGCAAAATATACAAAAGATATTTCTGGTTTTTACAGCCGCGTTGAAGACTGCCGCGCTACTGTTCCCGTATCTTGACCTATTTTGTTCATATCTTTGAGGCTTTTGTCTACCTCTTTCGTACGACCACGATTCATGCCTTAACTCATTTTTTGGGGCTTGAGGCATTTCCCCTAGCATGTCACACGTTTCTCTGCTTTCAAGTTGCTCGCGTAAAAATTCCACTAGGGCATCAACATCCCAACTAGCGGCCGTTCCGCGTTCTTTCGTATATTCTAAACGAATATCGCGGGGCATACATCCTAACAATTTCGGGCACAAAAAGGTGCCGTTTACCGCAGTGTCTACCCCTAATGATCTCAGACTGCGAATATTTACCTCGCAGGCGTCATAGAACCTTCGTAAGGCGACCAAATCTCCCGAACTACGTACTGGCTCGAGTGCCAGTAACTTTTTCATATGAGCATGCGCTACTAAATCATCCCTACCAAATCTAGCTTTTAACATTTTTATAGCTTCATTATAATTGTCCTCAGACGGTTTCATGCCAGCTAAGACTTTTAAAGCATCTTTCTCTAAATATGATTTTAGGTAAATAAATTTCTGTACCTTGGATAAAGTTGTTTTTGAGTCCACCGTTGTCTCGAACTGACTCCAGAAACCTGTCCATTCAGTAACATCTCCTGAGAACTTTTGCAAAACGAGTGGTGGTAGTTTTGAGTGAAGAGTCGCGTTTATCGCGTTAGGTAAGTCTATTTGGGAACCTGACCCTGATGAGTGTCCAAGGATGATTCCCGCCCTCTTTAGGCTGCGTTTAGCTGCGATTTTTACAGTTGTAATGGCACTCCTATACTTTTCCTGGCTGTCTCCTTCCGCTTTTAGTTCGGTGTCGTCATCGGGTGTCAGCTCCATGATTTGATTATTTAACGTTTCCAGATGGGTTTCCTTTAAGTCCAGCATCTGTAGTTGATCCTCGATGTCGTCTTCATTTAACGTCGTCGCCTTTAATAAATTCTCCAAGTGGTTTACGGCATTTGTAGTGCTGGTACGAACTGGCTTCCGTACCGCCTTTAGTCGTTTTAAATCCGCCGCTTGTGCCTCCATAGTTTTTAAATTTATTTTGTTTTCACTTAACTGACATTAATTGTTTAATTGTTTATTTTCTGGGATCTAAATATCTGGTATCGATCCCGGTTTCTCGCACCATGTATAAACCCGACCTTTATTTTGGGTTTACCTTTGGGTATTGTCCTTTCAGGGAGAGCTTAATTTTTTCCTCGTCAACCGACTGAAAAATTGTCGAGGTTAATTTAATTTAACGATTGATTTTAGCGCGATGATATTATCCGCATGTTTGATATTTTAAGCTAAGTCCAAGGAAATTATTTGAACAAAGAGTCGAAGATTGTATTTTTTAACAACTTTTTTTTATTGACTGCTCTTATTGAGATTTTTGGCGGTACTGAATTTAGAGGAGAATCCTCTCTCGAAATTCTCTTTTTTTTTATTGTAAAAGGGAGTGAAAGCCCGCGACTTTTGACCAATCGCGGACCTCCGTGCTCTTAACATTTCCAAATATGGGCATGAAAAAGGAGAGAATTCAAGTATCTCGGGCTTTGCCCCTCGCATTCCTGGGACACATACGTCACCTTTTTTTTGGCGCCAGAGATCTTACCTCTCCTTTTTCCCTTTCTATAGAATAGAAGCCCTTTACTTTGTTCGTTTTTGGTTTATTGAATTTTAAGTTAATGTTACATTTTTAGGTTTATATTTAAGATGTTTCGCATTTTCGTGATTTCATATTGTTTTATAAAATACATGAATAGTTTTAAAATACATGAATAGTTTTAACAGGAGACTAATTTCGTTCTTTTTTTAAAGGAAATAACGCTCTTTTATCATCTTTAACGTAGCAAATAATGTATCAAAGCTATCCTAAATACTCCATTTTACCTTCAATCTGGCAGCTAAATCAAAAACTTTCAGTGCTTACATCTCAAGTAAACGCTGTATCAATCTAGGATTAATCAAAACATTTGTTAAAAAAAGAGTACATTTTTTAACCTTTTTATCGCAACCATACAATATATTGTGATTTTCCCCGCTCGATGAAGTCTCTTAAACCGATCTTAAATAGTTGGGGGTTCAACATTGTTAACAAGTTGGCGGGTGTATCTTATTATTTCTTGTCAGATATTTACGCCTATACAGAACTTTGACGAGATTAAGATTGATTTTGTATAAAAATCATGCTCAAATCCTTGTTTGTTTCAGTCATTCTCACAAAGTCTCTGATTTTTTAGTGAGGTTAACAGGTTTATTTAAGTAGGGTTTACAAATAAACGTTAGAAGACGAAACGTTGTGTGCCGTTTTTATTACTGAATGATAAGAGAAATCCCTTGATTCTATCGACCCCATGATACGAGTTAACATTTTTAAAATTAAGTGCTCAAAGCCTTAATCCCTCGTTAGACGGACAGTAACCTTTTTAGAATAACTAGACTAATATTTGTACCAAACCATTATAATTTTATTTTGGAGCACTAGAATTCTTTGTCCATATAGGACCAAATTGCTCTGGGTTTAGCTTCCTTTATTTACAAATCTTTCACAATCAATTGTGTCCTTTTTTCAAGGTACTACAGTCAATCGCTATATTAGTAAGTAGCGAAAATTATCATTGTACTGTGAAATTAACCCAAAATTAACCCAAACAATCTCAATTATTATTCGCATTTACGCCTTTTGTTATGCGAGTTTTGTATACACATCGGTGCAGAAAGGATTTAATGTTCTAATCCTGCGAAAGACGCCTAATGTTTACTATTCGACTTGTTTTGAGAATTTCATTCCGTTGATAAACCTTTTCATAACGAATACTAGCTCAGTTGGCACTGTCTCTTCTTCAAAAGTTTCGAAATTTGGCTTTAGTCGCATAAGAAATTAAGACTTATGTTATATTTAAGTGTTTAGTTGCTACCGGGCTGATGAAATATTTTATTACCTATTCCGTAAACACGTTCAGGCAAGGGCTTTAGGAGGTGGTTGACCAGTGCTATTGCATTGTTATCATTGGAATTTATTTTGTGATTTATTTATTTTTTAATTGAGTAGGTGACAAATCGACATCTCTCCTACACAATCATACTATGATTCATGACCGTAAGAAACTATCTTTTCATAGGCTAGAACTTTTTTGAAAAGTGTACAATGGTTTTTATGACCTATTAGGGAAATTCGGAACCTTATTATTTAACAGACGTGAAGATAACAAAGGATATTGTCACAATTGAGAATCTCTAGAAACGCTTTACGCACCCTGTTTTTTTATTTATTACAAGTATTGGCCCTTATTTGCGGTGTTTGTAACAAAAATCTATTTATAGGCCACTCTTTTGTTGACAATTTTTTTGACATAAAGTAAATCCAACGTTATAAAATTGGTAAACTATTAACAGGCATGGGTCCGAAATGCATTGTGTGAAAACATCTGGTGACTGATGGGATCAGGTAATAAAGGCTATCGTTAAATTATTGAGGAATGTGGGCGTGTCTATTAAGAAATTTCGTTAGCTCAAGGTAGCATTTTTTGGAAAATATACAATGGTTTTTATGACCTGTTAGAAAAATTCGGAACGTTATTATTTATCAGACTTGAAGACAACAAAGGATATTTTCACAATTGAGAATCACTAGAAACTTTTTACACACCATGTTTTTTTATTTTATTACCCCAATAAAATTGTCTCTTATTTGCAGTGTTTATAACAAAATTCTTTATAGGCCGCTCTTTTGTTGATAATTTATTTGACATAAAGCAAATCCAATGTTCTTTAGTTTCTAAACTATTAACAAGCGTGTGTCAGAAATGCATTGAAAGCAAAACATCTGGTGACTGGTAAGCAATAAATCAGGCTATTGTTAAAGTATTGAGAAATGAGGGCGTGTCTATTAAGAAATTTAGTATAAAAGCGGCTGAGGAAATGATCAAAATACACAGTCGATCTTCAAACACCGAAAGATAAACATGGATCCTGAAACTCTTAGTACAACTTTGAACGAACTGAATATAAATAGACCTTGGCCATTACGTTTAATATATGAGTTTTATTTCTACCTATGCGCCTATCTGCGAATAGATCCGTTGTACGGACCTCAGACTCTACCAGAACTCGTATTACATGGTGGCTTAAACGCTATTCAAGCTTGCCTCGACTTACTCGAGTATATGAAAACAGTTGCTCGAACACCAGAGGACTGTAATACCTTAGAAGAATTGGAAAACCTAAGGGATCTAATGCCTAGTCCCTTAAGAACTCAATATGTAGATCGCCTGGCGAAACGACAAGAAGAAATTGAACGGGGTATACACGAAGAAGCTCAAATCGCCGACTTCAACAGCTCGCAATATGACAAAGAGATAGCCGCATTTTTAGACGGAAAAGATCAAGGACCACTCGCAGAGGAGATACTATTGAACGATACCTTGGAGAGGGAGAACGGTTCTGAAGAGACGCTTTCTGACGATGATATCGACGTACAATGGGGAGGAGGAGAAACGGACCAACCCGCACCTATTGACAACGTACATTCTTGCGAGATAATAGGACAAAGTGAAAGATTTTACAAACATTTTAACATGTATGGTCGAGAGGTAGTTCTTAGAGTTACTGCAGATCCCGTCGCTAGTGTATGTACCGTAACCAAATGCATCCTTAGTAAGTATAGACCTACAGACTACGTCCAAATTACTTTAAAGAGTGCGGCAAATATTTGTAGGTCCGAACTAGAATTATCCTTTAGAAGAGCTGATCAAGTCGACCCCAATATTCTTTTCGACCAGCTTAGTGTTATGCTCTATGATGACGAAATGGAAGCATTTTTCCTAGGTCCTGTTAAAATGATTTTTAGCATTGTACGACTGCCGGAGGGCAATACCCTCGCTGCAGCCCGAGGCATTAAACCTTTCAATCTTTTCTGTAAAGATAGGCGAGGTATTGTACGTATAGTCAATTCTGATAACCTGTGTTTAGCCCGATCGCTTTGTGTGGCTATAAATCATAGAAATTATGCTAATGATACAACCGAAGCTCTAAAGATCGGTTACGAAACTATATCTAGGGCAAGACCAGGAAATAAAGCGCAAAAAGAAGCTGCTTTAGAACTATGTTATAAGGCAGGAGTAAGGGCTAGTGAGTGTGGAACTGCCGAATCGTTTCAAAAGTTCAAAATTTATTTAAGTCAATATTCGATTTTCGTCTACAAATTCGAAAATAGCGTCCCTGTTTTGATTTTCGGCGAAAATGATCCCGATGATACTAGGCCCCGCCTCTTTTTATTGAATGAAAATAACCATTATAATGTTATTACAAAATTAAGACCACTTTTCAATCACGACCTATTCTGCGAAAAATGCCTCGTACCCTATTGGCGAATACAGTCACATAAATGTAATGACTTTTGTTTTAGTTGCATGAGACCCACTATTTGCCAAGGCCCCCCTATAGCTTGTGGGTCTTGTTTACGGAAATTCTTAGGCGACGATTGCTATCAAAGTCACTTCGAAACTTCTAGCAATAAAAAGTCGTTATGTGAACGCCTTTTTCACTGTAAAGACTGTTTAAATATTATCGATTTTTCCCGAAGAATTGAGACGCATATGTGTGGGGAGATATTTTGTCAGATCTGTAAGAAATACCAACCGAGCGAGGGGGAAACCACTTGTGAAATCAGGTGTACAAAATTTTTGAAATCACAATTGAAGTCCATAAATTGTTTTTGAAGTCTCTATAAATCGCAAAGTTTAGTTGAAATCTCGGAAATCTTAGGAAGTCCCTAGAGAATCCCTTGAAGTCATGCGAAGTCCTTGGAAATCGCTTGAAGTCAGTCGAAGTCTCTCGGAAGTCTCTTGAAGTCATACGAAATCGCTTTGAAATCCCTTTGAAATCTCTTGAAGTCTCTCTGAAGTCAAGAGAAGTCATACGAAGTCCCTTTGAAATCTCTTGAAGTCTCTTGGAAATCTCTTGAAGTCTCTCGGAAATCTCTTGAAGTCTCTCGGAAATCTCTTGAAGTCTCTCGGAAATCTCTTGAAGTCTCTCGGAAATCTCTTGAAGTCTCTCGGAAATCTCTTGAAGTCTCTCGGAAATCTCTTGAAGTCTCTCGGAAATCTCTTGAAGTCTCTCGGAAATCTCTTGAAGTCTCTCGGAAATCTCTTGAAGTCTCTCGGAAATCTCTTGAAGTCTCTCGGAAATCTCTTGAAGTCTCTCGGAAATCTCTTGAAGTCTCTCGGAAATCTCTTGAAGTCTCTCGGAAATCTCTTGAAGTCTCTTAGAAGTCATACGAAGTCCGTTGGAAATCTCTTGAAGTCAAATGAAGTGGTAGAAAAATCCCTTGAAGTCTATTGAAATTCCGTCTTTCATAAGTGGAAATTTCCTTTTCTTCAAATTTTATCTTCAATAGTCTTGATCAGGGCCGGAAATAAGCACAGGACACTGGAATTTTAAAATGTGCCATAGTTTTGTTAAAAACTAAGGGGGTCACTGGACAGTTTGACCAATAAAATTTCGGAAGTTTTGATAGCTTGACTATGGAGATGTGATACTATTTCTGCACACTACAGTGGACAATGTCCTATAAATTTTCCAGTCAAACAGGGGGGGCTGGTCTCTATCCCTCAATTTTCGGCCGTTTTCGGAGGTGCAATGCTACCAGACTCTTGTGCCAGACACTCTTCCCCAGAAATGTTTCCTTTTTGGACTTATTGTCGGCTGCTAATCATTCCGTTTTCAAGGAATATTCGTAAAAACGATATATTTTTGTTTGTGGCGAAGTTTAATTGGCTTAATTTAAACTACTATTTAACTAAATTGGGAACCTTCGAAATACAGCATACAAGCAGCCAATTTAAAAATTGTGTCTTCTAGTTCTCTGAACTATGAATTCGAGTATGAATCAGACGATAATCAGTTTCAAAAACCTGAGGGGTCGGAGGTTTTGGAAACAGTGTACGGGATTTCGAAATCCAATTTGATTTCTTCGGATTTCGTTTGATTTCGTCGGAATTCAATTGATTTCGTCGGATTTTGTTTGATTTCAAAATTCGATAAAATCCAACGGATTTTGCAATTTTTCCCGTGATTTCCTTGGATTTTTTCCATGATTTCGGCAGATTTTGGGATATTTCAATTGATTTCGTTGGATTTTGTGATTTCATTTGAGTTTGGATTTCGTGAATTTTGTAATGGATTTCGCGATTTCGTTACTGATTTTGTGATTTCTTTGTTGACTTTGTGGTATCTTTACTGATTTTGTAATTTCTCTACTGATTTTGTGATTTCTCTACTGATTTTGTGATTTCTTTACTGTTTTGTTATTTCTTTATTGATTTCGGATTTTTTATGAGATTTATTAAGTTGGATTTCGCGGGTAGCGTACGGGATTTCATGAATGACCGACCCCTTGCAAAAACTACTGCCCAAGCGCTCACTGGCGTGATTGAGTTAGCTATGCCACGACAAAAACTTCTTTCCGTAAATAGCGGCCGATCACGTGATCATATTTTCCCGCGTGAAACGTCGCAGAATTCTTGAGACATAAGCGACGATCAAATGGATCAGTATACTATCCGGGCTTGTATCTGCGCCATATAATCAAGAAGGAATTTACTATAAGAAGGCCTAAAAAGGCGTCCGGTGCGCGCGTGATAGTCGACAATCCCCCCTCATGGGTGGGGGGAGGCTGGAAAAGAAGGCGGGACTTAATATTTTATCTTACTCTATGTTTCCACCATCTATCTCTTTTACCTTCTCGTTAAGCCTTGGTTTGGTTTTTGGAACTCACGAAATCATAAGTATAGTACACTTGATTCGATTTTGAAACAATTATAGAACGAACGATTTTCACGTAGAGACAAGTATTCAAACTCCATTAAGTTAGGTTCAAAACCTTTAACTAACTTGTTAATGGCAATTAAAAACCATTCTTTAACCGTTTCAGCACCGCTGGCAGCCTCCATTTTCTGCTTACTTTGCTAGACGTTTTCTTTCTCTATTCGGAATACGTCAATCGCGTCTGTATGACCTATCCCCGCGGGATCCAATAGGAAAGCGCAGAGCAATGAGGGACATGAAAGGGGTGGGGCTTACTTGTCCACTAACACCGGCGTAAGAGTAGAAGCGTAAAATCTAGTGACTTAGGCATTCTTATAGTAAATTAATTCTTGATATAATTCTGCATAGATAATTGCTTTCGGTTGCTCTGCACCTTAGTACTTAATAGCGAAGTACATAGATATTTTTTAATTATTACAATTTAATGAAGTCTTGAGAAAAAAATAGAAATCGGCTTTAGTCTATAAATTCTATTGAAGTCACTTGAAGTCTTTAAATTATGTTGAAGTCACTAGAAGTCTTTAAATTATGTTGAAGTCACTAGAAGTCTTTACAAATTCTATTGAAGTCACTTGAAGTCTATAAAATGTAATGAAGTCACTTGAAGTCTCTAAATTATATTGAAGTCACTTGAAGTCTTCATAAATTGTATTGAAGTCACTTGAAGTCTTTATAAATTGTATTGAAGTCACTTGAAGTCTTTATAAATTATATTGAAGTCCCTTGAAGTCTTTATAAATTTTATTGAAGTCATCTGAAATCAAATACAGTTAGTGAAGTCTTTGAAGTCGAATGAAGTCTTTGATAGTTCAATTGAAGTCATTTGAAATCTGAAATCAGGTGTACAAAATTTTCTTAGTGGTTTCCCCCTCGCAACCGAGCAATCACTTATGTTATATCCAGGTTATCAAAGATAAACCCCTGAAAGTGTCCTCTGTTAAGAAGCCTCGACCCAATCAGCCTAACCTTATGTATATTTTCTTTGACGTAGAATGTATACAAACGAGGGTGTGTCAGGAAAAGTCAGGTGCCTATGAACACCAGGCTATCCTGTTAGTTAGCATAACAGTCTGTGAGCATTGCGTAGATGAAACATCCCTAAATTTTAAATGCATTATGTGTAGTCAGTTTGGTAAGCGTAAACAACGCTTTTCAGGCGGAAATCCCATTGCTTTATTTTTAGATTATTTAATGCAATTACACGATGTCAGGAACGTCATCATACTGTCTCACTATGGCAGTAATTATGATAATCAATTAATAATTAGAGAAATCATTAATAGGGATGAAAAATTCGTTCCATCTTTGAAAATTAACGGAACTCGAATATTAGAAATGAAATTGTTTAACCTGCTATTTCTGGATTCTTATAATTTCATCCCTGTAGCCTTAGCAAAGTTTCCAGCTACTTTTGGTATACCTGATGCAGCCAAAGGGTATTTTCCACATTTTTTATTAAATGTAATAGAACATAATTTTGATGTTAATAATCAAAGCGAAACCAACTATGTTATAGAAAGTAATCTGCCCCCTATCGAAGCTTATGGTTGTCAATATTTTATAAGGAAGAATTTAGATACCTTCTTAAAATGGCATAGCTCAGAAGATAGTAAAGGTCGCGATTTCGACTTCTTGAAGGAACTCAATTATTATTGTGAGAACGACACAATTTTACTATTCCTAGGATGTTTAACTTTCCGTACACTACTGCTTAAAGTAACAGGCGTTGATCCATTTAATTGCGGCGCAATTACTCTTCCTGGCGTGTGCTCTCACGTGTTTCGCCGAAATTATCTTAAACCCGATACTATAGGCATCATACCGGCAAACTATTATAGACTTAGTGAAAATCAGTCAATAGGGGCTATAGAGTGGCTTGAGTGGACCGCACACAAACGAAATATATCTATCCAATCCTCCTTTCGAGGTAAAGAAACCAGAATCCAAAAACTTAAAGTAGACGGTTTTTGCGAAATCAACTAGGAAATATTCGAATACTGGGGGTGTTTCTATCATGGGTGCAAAATACACTTTCCTTTAAACAGAAACAAGGCTTTGCATGGAGACCCTGCTCAGACTTTGAACTCTAGATATTTTAGTAGCATTCATTTGTTAGCTAAATTAGAATCCCTCAATTATAAAGTAAATATCAAACGGGAGTGCGAATGGCAGAATGAAAAAGCGAATAAACCAGAAATAATAGAGTTTTTAAAATGTCATGACATTAAGCCTAAAATAGTAAAAAGATTGGACCCTCGCGAGGCATTCTTCGGAGGAAGATGTTGCGCTACAAAATTATACCATAAAACAACAGGATCAGAGCGTATTCATTACGTCTATTTCACGAGTTTATACCCTTTCATTAACAAAACCACCAAGATACCTATAGGACATCCCGAAATCATACTAGACAACTTTCCTGATGTATTTTCGTTTGATGGACTTCTTAAATGTGACGTCTTACCGGCGCCAAACCTAATTCATCCTGTCTTGCCTGCTTGTATTAATGGAAAATTAACATTTCCATTATGCTACACCTGTTGTAAAACCCAGTTTCAAGGTGATTGCGAACATACTCCTGAAAAAAGAGAATTGCGAGGCACATGGGTAGTCGACGAGTTACGTCATGCAGTAGAGAATGGTTACACAATCACACGAATGTACGAGGCTTGGTCATACAAAGTCACACAGTACGATCCCAAAACAAAACAGGGAGGACTGTTTAAAGATTACGTTAATACCTTTTTAGAGTATAAAACCCAAGCTAGCGGCTTCCCGCCGGATTGTCAGACTCAAGAAGATAAGGAGAACTATGTCAAAAGTTTCAAAGACGAAGAGTGCGTCGAACTAGATATCACTAAAGTAGAGAAAAATGAAGGCCTGAGATGCCTTAGCAAACTTATGCTCAACTCTTTTTGGGGTAAATTCGGCCAAAAAACAAGACACACCTCTACCGAAATAATCAAAGATGCTTGCCGATTATACGGATTAATACTAAATCCGGATATAGAGGTTAAAAGTCTACTAACAATCAACGAAAACACAGTACTAGTAAAATACGAACACATTCTCGAAAATGAGATCGTACACAAACACACAAACGTAGTTATCGCTTGTTTCACAACAGCTATGGCACGATTACATTTACTAAAACATCTTGAAAAGGTCGGTGACCTTTGTTTTTATTATGACACGGATAGTTTAGTGTACCTCTCACCAGATGGCACTCATTTGCTACCCACTGGCGATTATTTAGGGGAGCTCAAAAATGAATTAGAATCTTATGGACAGGATGCCTATATTTGTGAATGGGGGAGTGCTGGACCCAAGAACTATTCTATGGACAGTCTCGACCCTAAAACGGGCAAAAAAACTAACATTATCAAAGTTAAAGGCTTTTATTTAAACGCCTCTACTGAAAATTATATAAATTTTGAAACTATGAAGAAACTACTGGGAGTAAACAATGAAGGTGAACCTCTACTGAACTCTGTTCAAGTGCCTATTGGCCCACAAATCAGACGTCTGCAAGATCACACTCTGATCACTATCGATCAGACCAAAACATATCAGGTCGTAGTGGATAAAGTTAGAATAATATCTGACTATAAAACTACCCCCTACGGTTATATTAACCAGAATCGTTGACATTTTCCCCATAAGTTACTTGTGTATATTTCGATAGCTGCTTTTAATTAGTATCTCAAGTATTATTTATAGTAATATAAACGTATTTCAACTATTAACATGTAACAATATTTTAAAGAATACGCATCATTTTTGGTAATATTTTTGCATTTAGTAAGCTTTTTTTAATTAGTATATGTTAGCACTTTAGTTTAAAAATTAGTATACTTATTGTATAAGTGTAATTTTTATTTTTTGATGATAATTATAGTAACGTTTTTTTAGTAATATTTCCATATTTTTATCCTTAATCGTATATCAGTAATTAATCGTGTATGAAAAAATATATTTTTTCGTCAATCCTGTGAACATTTTAGTTTAATAACTAGCCTAATATTTGTACTAAAATCATATAATAACCATTGTAGTTTTTTACGAGTATTGTAGGTACATGTTTATGTCAATACATTTGCTTAATCATCGTGAAATGTAGTATTTCTATATTTTCTATGAAGGTACATGGGTATATATGTACTTAATAATTTCTCGTGTAGTAATATTGTTCTATTTTCTATGAAGGTATATGTCAATATAGGTGCTTAATCATCTCGTAATATACGTATAAAAGTACGATTTTTTTGAAGTAGTATTAATTTTACATTTTAGTAAATTTGTTTGTTATCAAAACCATTGTAATTCGTATTTTTTGATGTTTTTTAGTAGTGATTGCGCATTTTATCTGTATATCAATATTTTAGCGCGTATGAAAAATTATATCGTTCAGTCAATCCTATGAGAATTTTTAATTTAAATACTAGTATTGTGCTTATTTACCTTGTATTCTATGTAATTCGTATTTTCTGATGTTTTATTAGTAATATTTCGCATTTTAACTCAAGTAATTGTACTCCAAATTCGTATTAAAACTAATGTGAATCAAATTTTATTTATGATGTTTTAGCAGTACTGCTTCATTTTAGCTTCTAATCAACTACTAAATTGTGCACTAAATGTCGTAATTCCCCTTTTATGATATTAAATTGTATTATTGTTTTAACCCTGTATTTCGTTTACTAACTATAACACCCTACTGTAGTACCGCGTCGTAACTTAATTTGTACCCTTTTGGAATGTAAACATATTTCAATTAAAACTAGTTCTTTAGTATGACATAAGCATACATGGAGGGACCTCGAAATCATACAAAGAATAACAGTACTAGAAGGGTATGTGTAGAAAGGGCCTACTGAACCTATATAAATCATGCCCTAAATGAACACAATACCCTAAAGATACACCAAATAATAACAATACAAAACATGAGCACCGTAGAACCGAGCCGTAGCTTAATTTTCAATAAACTACGTAAACCTTATCTCAATCAAAACTAGTTCTTTATAAGCATACATGCAGAGACCTCAAAATCAAACAAAGAATAACATTGCGGGAAGGTTGGGTGTAGCAAGGGCATAATGAACCTATAGCATTACCCGTAAATTATATCTTAAATAGACACAATATCCTAAAAATACACCGAAATAATACCACTATGGACACTGTGCGCCTTCAACACCAATAAATTACGTGACGTCATACCAATACACTATAAAATAAGTTCAAAATTCCCGCCAACACCATCACGTGATACGTGACGTTATCAATTTCACCCCCCATAGCAATGCGCCCCTCCCCTGCCTGCAGACTGCCACCGCCTAGAGAGAAGAATAAAAAGAGGGGGAATAATGAACCCCCCTCCCATCCGCCACACCCACTGCCGTATACGCCAGTGACTATACGTCAGCGAACTGGCGTATATTTACTGGCGTATACGGCAGTATATACTCTCTCATAGTTCTCAGCCAATAGAAATAATTGAACTCAAGGTTAGGGGCGTGCGCGAGGCACACTGGAAGAGTTTCAGTGCCACAAGTCACCCATCGTCATTTCCACTGCAATTAACCTAATTTCTCCCTGGTACATGACTTGGTTAATTAAAAACAATGTTTCACATATTGAAAGTAATACCTACTTTTGATATAAAATATCCTGCGAAGCCTTTTCACGAACAATCTCCGGTTTCTTGAACATTACGCGTTCAGATTAGCGAAAGAACAGCGCAGATTAAAATAATTTTTAACTATCATTACAATGTTCTTACTGAACTTGGATCTATATCTATTTCAACTAATTTAACCTCTCCCAAAAAAGAAACCAAATAACCGGAAAATTATGGGTTTCAAAATTAAACGCTAATGATAAAATATTCATGCGCGTAAGGAACCATTTCTTCATTACGGACCAGATTGAAATAATTTTATCATTCAAAATCCTTATCTGCTTCGAAAATTTCACTTCATTGTGTAATAAAATCAGCCGAGGTTAGTAAGGGGGTGAAACTTACCATCAAAGCAACGCCGCCTGCATTATATAATATTGGCGGCGTTGTTAAAAGGTTAAAATAAGTTAAAACAGAGATAGATTTAATTTTAGAAGTAGGATTGGAGAACGGTTAGTATTTACTTCAGTCTGGCTCATAGACCAGTACAGAGCCCCTCCCTCCAACCAACACGTAACGAAAAGTTTAAATTATCTTACTGGCTCATTTAAACCCTACGTTTTCATGACGTTGCTGACGGGGACGGCGAAAAATACGTAATTCCACCGGGAGAGACAGACGGCACTGCCACCATGTGTCGTATCCGTCCATACTTTGTCACTCAGAAGTTTGGATTACAGGAGTGCCTAACACTCCCGACAAATTCGAGATTATTAAGTTAACACGTGGCTTTGTGGCGCCACACGACCGCCCGGGGTTAAAGTTCACTACAGAGAGATAGCGCCCTGATTTTTTAGAATGGTTAAAAAATATTTGGGTGGGATTAAAATCGCTTTGGTCCCATTGAACCGAATTGCCATTCGACAGAACGGCTTTTTGTGGTGTCCCATTCGACCGAACGTAGCCAAAAGGTGCGATTTTATTTTAGTCCCATTGGACCGAAATTCTATTGAACTGGAAGAAGACATACTGTGTGGTTTTGCATTAAATATATTTTTAATTTCACAACTTATTATTGTTAAAATAAATGTGAGTTGAAAATGTGTTACTGCACTTATTTTAACTACGTTTTAATTACGGGAACCTCACCTACCCTAGCCTAACCTAACCTAACCTAACCTAACCTAACCCAACCCAACCTTGTTTGGAGGTAAAAAGATTATTTATATGAGTATTAAAAGCCCGCCTCTTACCACGAACAATTTATTAGCAATAATAGAAATATTTTGGAAAAGATGTCAGATAATTAATTGGAGAATACTTTGGAAAAGGTGGCAGCTAATTAGTAGGAGAATGTTTTGGAAAAGGTTGCAGCTAATTAATAGGATAATATTTTGGAAAAGGTGGCAGCTAATTAATGGGAAAATCTTTTGGAAAAGGTGGCAGCTAATTAATAGGAGAATATTTTGGAAAAGGTGGTAGCTAATTAAAAGGAGAATATTTTGGAAAATGTGGCAGCTAATTAGTAGGAGAATGCTTTGGAAAAGGTTGCAGCTAATTAATAGGAGAATATTTTGGAAAAGGTGGCAGCTAATTAATAGGAGAATGTTTTGGAAAAGGTGGTAGCTAATTAAAAGGAGAATATTTTGGAAAAGGTGGTAGCTAATTAAAAGGAGAATATTTTGGAAAAGGTGGTAGTTAATTAAAAGGAGAATATTTTGGAAAAAGTGGCAGCTAATTAATTGGAAAATCTTTTGGAAAAGGTGGCAGCTAATTAATAGGAGAATGTTTTGGAAAAGGTGGTAGCTATTTAAAGGGAGAATATTTTGGAAAAGGTGGTAGCTAATTAAATGGAGAATATTTTGGAAAAGGTGGTAGCTATTTAAAGGGAGAATATTTTGGAAAAGGTGGTAGCTAATTAAATGGAGCATATTTTGGAAAAGGTGTCAACGAATTATTGGAACCAAACCAAACCAAACCTAAACTAACCTAACCTAACCTAACCTAACCTAACCTAATCTAACCTAACCTAAGCTAACCTAACCTAACCTAACCTAACCCACCCGAAACCAAAATATTAAAATTTTAATTTAAAACTTAAGACATTGATGGAACTACCAGTAAGACTGTACTTCATTTTAAGCACAATTTGTTTATTAATTCTACATATCTGGGATCGACTAATCTGCTGAATGTCTGAACTGCTGAAAATAGTAGAATTCCTACTATAAAATTCTCCCATCCTACCAAACCGTAAACTGTCTGAAACCTTTAGACTATTTTGCTGAAATGCAAATTCTGAACAGTGAACATTGAAATTAAAGATAGAGACCGTCTGAACTAAGTTCACTAGCTAATTGGACCAAGTCATCTTGCGACTTATTGCCACTTATCTAACGCCTTTACAATGCATAGAGGGGTGGTGGCTAGCCACAGCTAACCGACAGCGCCCTATACTAACTATTACCGTTAACCTCTGCAAGTTTTGATGGAAAGGAGAAACCGGGTTAGACCGCGGAGGAAAACTCCTTCAACAAGCGGGGAGAGAACTTGCAAACTCTACGCAGAAGGATTTCTTCCCAGATTTTTCACCCGGTGCCACAGTCCGGGATCGAACCCGGGATCCTCTTGCTGCGAGGCGAAAGCGCTAACCGCTACGCCACCCCAAAAGCTGAATTATGAACCGAAATTAATGTAAGATAGAGACAGTCTGAACCTTTTTGACTATTTTGCTGAAATGCCGAATTCTGAACCGTGAATTTTGAAAATGAAGTAGAACGGAGACCGTCTGAACTTTTTTGACTATTTTGCTGAAATGCCGAATTCTGAACCGAAATTAACGTAAGATAGAGACCGTCTGAACCTTTTTGACTATTTTGCTGAAATGCCGAATTCTGAACCGTGAATTTTGAAAATGAAGTAGAATGGAGACCGTCTGAACTTTTTTGACTATTTTGCTGAAATGCCGAATTCTGAACCGAAATTAATGTAAGATAGAGACCGTCTGAACTTTTTTGACTATTTTGCTGAAATGCCGAATTCTGAACCGAAATTAATGTAAGATAGAGACCGTCTGAACTTTTTTGACTATTTTGCTGAAATGCCGAATTCTGAAACGAAATTAATGTAAGATAGAGAACGTCTGAACTTTTTTGACTATTTTGCTGAAATGCCGAATTCTGAACCGAAATTAATGTAAGATAGAGACCGTCTGAACTTTTTTGACTATTTTGCTGAAATGCCGAATTCTGAACCGAAATTAATGTAAGATAGAGACCGTCTGAACTTTTTGACTATTTTGCTGAAATGCCGAATTCTGAACCGTGAATTTTCAAAATGAAGTAGAATGGAGACTGTTTGAACTTTTTTACTATTTTGCTGAAATGCCGAATTCTGAACCGTGAATTTTCAAAATGAAGTAGAATGGAGACCGTCTGAACTTTTTTGACTATTTGCTGAAATGCCGAACTCTGAACCGAAATTAATGTAAGATAGAGACCGTCTGAACTTTTTTGACAATTTTGCTGAAATGCCGAATTCTGAACCGTTAATTTATAAAATGAAGTAGAATGGAGACTGTCTGAACTTTTTTGACTATTTTGCTGAAATGCTGAATTCTGAACCGTGAATTTTCAAAATGAAGTAGAATGGAGACCGTCTGAACTTTTTTGACTATTTTGCCGAAATGCCGAATTCTAAACCGTGAAATTTGAAAATGAAGTAGAATGGAGACCGTCTGAACTTTTTTGACTATTTTGCTGAAATGCCGAATTCTGAACCGTGAATTTTCAAAATAAAGTAGAATGGAGACCGTCTGAACATTTTTGACTATTTTGCTGAAATGCCGAATTCTGAACCGAAATTAACGTAAGATAGAGACCGTCTGAACTTTTTTGACTATTTTGCTGAAATGCCGAATTCTGAACCGAAATTAACGTAAGATAGAGACCGTCTGAACCTTTTTGACTATTTTGGTGAAATGCCGAATTCTGAACCGTGAATTTTGAAAATGAAGTAGAATGGGGACCGTCTGAACTTTTTTGACTATTTTGCTGAAATGCCGAATTCTGAACCGAAATTAATGTAAGATAGAGACCGTCTGAACTTTTTTGACTATTTTGCTGAAATGCCGAATTCTGAACCGAAATTAATGTAAGATAGAGACCGTCTGAACTTTTTTGACTATTTTGCTGAAATGCCGAATTCTGAACCGTGAATTTTGAAAATGAAGTAGAATGGAGACCGTCTGAACTTTTTTGACTATTTTGCTGAAATGCCGAATTCTGAACCGAAATTAATGTAAGATAGAGACCGTCTGAACTTTTTTGACTATTTTGCTGAAATGCCGAATTCTGAACCGTGAATTCTGAAAATGAAGTAGATTGGAGACCGTCTGAACTTTTTTGACTATTTTGCTGAAATGCCGAATTCTGAACCGTGAATTTTGAAAATGAAGTAGAATGGAGACCGTCTGAAATTTTTTGACTATTTTGCTGAAATTCTGAATTCTAGATCTCACTAATAAAAGCAGAATCTACTAAAATTATGAAATTTATGCAAATAATATTTGAAAAGGTGGATTTTAATTTAGAAAAAAAAGGAAAAGGTCCCATTTTATTTGTGTTGTAAATGAAGTAAGCATCTAAATTCTGAAAAAGATGGATTTCAATTGAGAAAAATTTCAGAAAATGTCTCATTTTATTTGAGTATAAAAATTTTGGAAAAAGCAAATTTTAGTTGAGAAAGCCTAGTTACTTAAAAACCAATTAGTGCCTTTTTCCCAAAATATTGGTTTAAAGCTTTTTTTAGAAACTAAAATATCGCTAATGTAATTTTCCCGCTTATATTCTCCTTTTCCTTATTTTTGGAATTTCTAAAATTTTCTTCACACAATAATTTGGAAATTTCTCAGATTACTTTACCAAAAATGAATGGTTTTGGTAAATTCTGTATGTCCTAAAAATACCATAGCTATACTTCTGTCGACAGTCCTTGAAGTTCATTTAGTTGCCCTCGCCCCGGCATATTATCAATTCAGCATTTCAGCAAAATAGTCAAAAAATTCAGACGGACTCCATTCTACTTCATTTTCAAAATTCACGGTTCAGATTTCGGCATTTCAGCAAAATAGTCAAAAATGTTCAGACGGTCTCTATCTTACATTAATTTCGGTTCAGAATTCGGCATTTCAGCAAAATAGTCAAAAAAGTTCAGACGGTCCCCATTCTACTTCATTTTCAAAATTCACGGTTCAGAATTCAGCATTTCAGCAAAATTATCAAAAACGTTCAGACGGTCTCTATCTTACATTAATTTCGGTTCAGAATTCGGCATTTCAGCAAAATAGTCAAAAAAGTTCAGACGGTCTCCATTCTACTTCATTTTCAAAATTCACGGTTCAGAATTCGGCATTTCAGCAAAATAGTCAAAAAAGTTTAGACGGTCTCTATCTTACGTTAATTTCGGTTCAGAATTCGGCATTTCAGCAAAATAGTCAAAAAAGTTCAGACGGTCTCCATTCTACTTCATTTTGAAAATTCACGGTTCAGAATTCGGAATTTCAGCAAAATAGTCAAAAAGTTCAGACGGTCTCCATTCTACTTCATTTTCAAAATTCACGGTTCAGAATTCGGCATTTCAGCAAAATAGTCAAAAAAGTTCAGACGGTCTCTATCTTACATTAATTTCGGTTCAGAATTCGGCATTTCAGCAAAATAGTGAAAAAAGTTCAGACGGTCTCTATCTTACATTAATTTCGGTTCAGAATTCGGCATTTCAGCAAAATAGTCAAAAACGTTCAGACGGTCTCTATCTTACATTAATTTCGGTTCAGAATTCGGCCTTTCAGCAAAATAGTCAAAAAAGTTCAGACGGTCTCTATCTTACATTAATTTCGGTTCAGAATTCGGCATTTCAGCAAAATAGTCAAAAAAGTTCAGACGGTCTCTATCTTACATTAATTTCAAAGTTCACGGTTCAGAATTCAGCATTTCAGCAAAATAGTCAAAAAGTTTCAGACGATCTCTTACTTTAATTTCAATGTTCACTGTTCAGAATTCGGCATTTCAGCAAAATAGTCAAAAAGGTTCAGACAGTTTACGGTTTGGTAGGATGGGAGAATTTTATAGTAGGAATTCTACTATTTTCGGTAGTTCAGAGGTTCAGACATCCAGCAGATTAGTCGATCCCTATATATCTCTTATATAAAGGAATGAAAGTGAGGTTTTTAATTATTATCACCAATGATTTACTTTTAATATTATTAACATATCTTTCGGAGATTCGAACCAACAACCTATCGCTTCGCAGTCCAACATCGTATCCACTACACCACCGAATCGCTGACGGCTACAGTGTTTCAAGTTATATTCATGTATTTTTTAGGGGCATATTCGGACGATTGGGATTTCGGTCCATCGGGAATATAGCCATTGGGCTGGAAATCTAAAATCATTGCGGGATTTTTGGTCGAATGGGATTTCGGTCCATTGGGAATTCGGTTGAAAGGGAAGATACCTTAAAATCAGTCTTTGGAAATCCCCCGTTGTTATTTGGAATAGGGGGGAGGAATTAGGTGAAAGAATAATAATGCCAAATATTGGTTTTATTTTCAAGGTTACCAAAGGTCAGGGAAAAATCCCATATAGCGTGCAACACCTCACGTGCTGCAAGAAAAAGCGTGAAAATTAATGTCAGAAACGATTCAAATTGATATAAATTTATTAATGAAACATTTCGCGTAATTAATTTTCGTTTGTTGATGTTGATTTCAAGTTAAGCAAAAAAAGTACAAATGTAAATATGAACTAGATATAAAGACGCGTACAGTTTCGATTGTGTATTGTAAAAGAAAACCCTAAAAGAAAATTTCCAATCAACATTTTCTAGTAAACCATATTTGAAAGCAAGAATTTAATCAAAGTAGAATTTAATTTCAATTAACCTTGACTATATATTAAGATTAATAATTTTTGCAAAAATAAAATTATTATCAAGAAATTAAAATTTATAATTGTGATTGTATCATTATTTAACAAGGTCAATTTAAAAAGATAGTAAAACATTATGAATAAATCATTAAATTTTGTCAGGGATAGATTTACTTTTTTAAGACGGAATGGGTAACAGGGTTATTCGGGTGCGCGTCCAAGTCCACGACCCCCTTACCCGTGACGGAGGGATATGAAAGAAGAGGCGGGTCTTATTTTCTAGGGATGCAACGATTCGTAATTTTTCGGAATCGGCCGATTCGATGCATCGGTCTCTAAAAAATCGGCTTCGGCCGATTAATCGGCCGAAGCCTCAAGGTTATACGTTTTAGGCATTGGTATAGGAGTGCTACTTGTCAAAAATGTCTAAGGACAATAATCTATCTAGTTTGGTTTCCGAGATACTAGTTCATTTAGTTCAACACACATTTTGTCCATTCTTTCTGCTACAATTGTTTTTGATTATTATAAAAGCGTGAGTTTTAAGTTTCATTTCCTAAAAAAGCCTCTTTCCTTTCTCATACTTTTAAAAACAAGAAGTAGCATTCAAGACTTCAAGTATTATTACTATAAGTAAACAAGGGACCGCAGGAATACACGCTAGAGAAAATGACACCAAAGTGACCAAACACATTAGAGGGATAGCTGACAATAATAAAATGCAGACTTTGATAGAGCGACATTGTTTGTGGAACGGGTGGGAAGTAGCAGTGAGCACAAATCGAAAGGATAGTCAAAGATAGAAGGGGGAAGGTACTTTATAACGGCCGGGCACCAAGGCTCTCCCGCGCACCTACCTCGGCGCACAGCCGAGGAGTAACACGTCACGTGATCCGTTGAGAAGGAAATTCAAAAAGGGTAAACCCGAAAATACGGTTAGAGGCTCACACTAGACTATAGATCAGCATTCAGCGTGGTTACTGTAGCTTTGTAATAACGTAAATAAACTTCTCTGATTTTTTTCTCTCTCGGTTGCGCCGATTGCGCATGTGCGCCACGCTCTTAGAGAGCGACTGGTACTGGTAACGTTTTTGAAAGGGGGGGCTGACGGAGAATTTGGTCTATCCGAAGTAGCGAGAGGGAGTAATAAAGTGAATTGGCGGGTTGGTTCGCTTCATGTCTAAACTCGTCTCTCTCCGGCGCTTGCTCAGTCACACGCCGTGGTGTCCACGCGCACGCGCATGCGTCAAATTTAAAAACCGGCTTTCAACTGGATTGGGAGCTAACGGTAGTGTGGGAACCGCGCGTTAGCTGAAACGAGGGAGAGAGATAAAAAATAAAATTCCTAGCCTCACGTTTTTTCCCCTTCCATTTGTATGACTGCTTTTTAAACATTAAATCAACACTCCCGCTCAAGTTCTACTATATTGAATTATTGAGTGTACCGACTCAAAGAAGATACACGCCCCAGGAATGGAAACTGTAGCTTCCTCTAGTGTAAATTTTTGTCTCTCCCCTCCTAGTACGCTCCAAAGGCAGGCTCGGTTGACGGAGGTATTTCCGGCTACTTTGAAATTGCATAGACCGGAAGTTCCTTGATCAGCCCAACCCCGAGACATACCTTCCATTCCCGGAGCGTATATTTTCTTTGACCGACTACCGAAAGAGAGATTATCAGTCTCTCAGAATAATCGAGCATCGACTCATCAAGAATGGCTGCTAGTTCATCATCAAGGAAAAGTGCCATTTGGCATTACTTTCAGATTTCTGACGACGACGACACCAAAGCTGTCTGCAATTTATGCGGATCAGTGTTATCTCGGGGCGGCAGGGGTAAGTCGGCAACCACGACGAACATGCGGGCACATCTAGAGCGAAAACATCATGAAGAATTTAGACAAATGACCAAAAAACTTGACCCCGCACCGACCTTAACAAGCCAACAGCCCCATTTCCGTCAACCAGCCATCGAAACCATACTGGATAAGAAGAAGATTTGGAACATTAACGATCACAGAGCAAGAGAAATTCATTACGTAATTGGCGAGATGATGGCTTTGGATAACCAACCGTTCTCAATGGTGCAAGATGTGGGATTTAACCGCCTTCTAAATAAAATTTTACCAAACTACAAGGTAGGTATTAGCTCCATTTCGTACTAATAGCTAAAACGAAAACGAAAACGAAACAATAACTAACTCGATGAATTTTGAAATGGACAGGTGCCATCTAGGGCATATTTCAGTGACAGTATTATTCCTGATATTTATCAAAGATGCAGAAACGAAATTCAAAAGCGGGTCGATATGGCTCAGTTTATTTCCTTCACAACCGACATCTGGACTTCAAACCATAATAATGAAAGCTTCATTAGTTTCACCGGTCACTGGCTAACCTCTGAATTTACATTGGAACATGCCGTGCTCTGCGTGCAGCATTTCCCTGAAAGGCACAATGCAGAAAATATTGCGAACATGCTGGCCCGGATGAAGGACGACTGGAAAATTGAAGAAAAGAAATTCCATCTTATTGTTCGAGATAATGGACCAAATCTTGTCAAAGGGGTAAACGAAGCTGGATTCCAGTCTGAATCTTGTTTTATTCATACACTGGAATTGGCAATTGGCGACTCAATTGGAAGCCAAAGAGCGATTGGTGATATGATAGCAGTTTCAAAAAGAATTGCGACACACTTCAATCATTCTTCAGTTGCCTGCACTCGTCTCAAGGAAATACAAACTGAGTTACGCATGGATCATAAGAAGCTCATTCAGGACGTTAGTACACGGTGGAATTCAACATATTATATGCTTGACAGATTGGCTGAGCAAAGGAGAAGCATTGCGCTTTTTGCCACGGAATCATCCAATGTAAAGGATTTGACACAGAACCAATGGTCACTTCTTGAAGCCACATTAGCCCTTCTACAACCATTCGAAGAAATTACAAGATCAGTCAGCAGCTCTTATGCCATAATATCTGAAGTTATTCCTAATCTTGTCACGTTGAATCGTTTCCTGAGTAAAGATAATCCTGTTCACGCAGGCGTTGGAACAATGAAAGCAACATTGAAGAAAGCTTTGGACAAAAGATTCAAAGACGTGTATCTAAACAAACACTTCGTCCTGGCGACGGCATTGGACCCTAGATTCAAGATGGCATTCCTTAAGGGTAAAGTGGAACTAGTTACAAAATTTCTTCAAAATGAAATGGAACAGTTGGAGGAAAACGTCTCGACAGATGAAACTTGCCCCGCTCCTGAACAAGTAGAAGGGCCGCAACCTGCAAAAATAGCCCGTCACGCGTCGTTCTGGGAAATGTTTGACGAAGAAATCGCTGACACAACTGACAATGAGAGCCAATTTAATGAAGCTGGATCAGAATCATCACAGCAAGAAATCGAGTCACAGCCCTCGCCGCAACAAAAACAGCTGGCATCCGAATGGAATTCATATTCCGCACTAGCATTGATTGGACGCAAAGAGTGTCCGTTCCACTTCTGGAAAATTAACAAGTCAACTTTTCCAATCCTGGGATCTTTGTCCAAAAAATTTCTCAGTGCTCCAGCAAGCAGTGTTTACAGCGAGCGCCTATTTTCGGAAGCAGGAAACATTTACGAAGATCATCGAAACCGTTTGCTGCCACAAAATGCTGAGAAACTGGCGTTCATTCACCATAACCTTCCACTTCTAAAATATATGTACTAATAAACTACTATTCCAACTCAATTTCAAAGACTTTTAATAAAGTAACACACGTTTACGTTATTTGTTAAATTGCAAACTTGTTAGTTCCTTTATACTAGCTCAAAAGATCAGATCTAACCTAAAAGAGTCGGCCGAAAAAAATCGGCCGATTACCTTTGAAAAATCGGCCGATTCGATTATTCGGCCAAGTGGCCGATTCTGGCCGAAGCCGATTCTTGGCCGATGCATCGTTGCATCCCTATTATTTTCGTTATGGCGTTGTATGTATATCCGGGCCCCTTCGTCTGCCAAGTTGGAATGGGCTCGGATTGTAATTTTTGAAAGAACATTGTTTAAAAATGGAAGTTACACAAGACATAGGGCTTGCAACTGAAAAAAAACGGGGAAGACCCAAGAAAATTAAAAGTGAGTTAGAATTGAGTAAAAGTCTTCATAGATATTACAGCACGAACAGGCTTTAACCAAACACTAAGCTCACAAAACTCCTGACCATTCGCTAAGCCTTGGTTAACTTCATCAAATTCGTTTACAAAATCATGAGGATAGTAGACATGATTGGCTTAAGAAAGAATTAGCGAACACTTTTCACCCTTACAGATGTACTCCAAATCCAAAACACTGGCACCAAATTCACTAACTACCTTCTTAATTGCTATTAAAAACAATTCCCGAATAATTACCGGACCCTCGAATTTAGACGGCTCCATTTTGAACCCCTGTGAAGACGCTTATCTGTACAACCATAGCCCACTCGATCCGTGCTCCCGGGCGCTGCGCTATAGCGCGAGCAGCTTGCGTCGTGGCACCAGGGGCGCCGATCATTATTTTTCCCAGGGGGGGGGGGCTGGGGCCCAAGGCAACACAAGGGAGCTAAGCCAAAAATTTTTATTCCTTATAGGAAAATATGAAATATAGGATTTTATGGTAGAAAAAGGCTGTTTTATAGGAAATTTTAGTAAAAAGATTTCCTCATATGTAAACCTATTTTAGCTCCAACTGTGAGAAAAATCTCAAAAAGAAACTAATCAGATATTACTTCGAAAACAAAATTTAATGAACAAACTATGTGTAAAAATTCCAGAGCGAGCGAAACGAGCTCCGCAATTTCGCTATCTTTAAGTTTTATCTCGATGAAAGAGCTAAATTTTGACAAATTTGGAATTTAACTATTCGAAAACTTCGACTTTGTCAAGAGTATAGGATATAAGACTAAGTCAAGAGTATAGGATGTAATAGATCCTTTCATGAAATTTTAGATAATATGGGACAGGTTCAGATATATAGCATTTTATAGTAATTATAGGACCTCTGGGCTCCCTGCAATATAAAAGAGTCCGTTTGGTTCGGCCCAAGACTCCTGGAGAATTCGGTCGCTCCGTCCTCCTATTTGCGATCTGAATATAGTCTTACTACTTCCATATGTATAGTAGAAAATGTTTAGTAGGAATTTAGGATATATATTCTATATCGATGTAAATCCAGACCTGATCGTAAAAAGTGAAATAGACTAAAATAACTCTATTATTTCAACAACAAAAGGCCATTAATATGTTCCTTATAGGGTCAAAAGAGTGAGCGTGGGGGAAAAGTCTCGGCCGACTCACAGTGGCACCCAAATGAAACGCAGCTTCCCAGAGGGGGCTGAGCCCCCTCTCTCATAGCGACAGAGGTAAACTGGAATTACGTATTTTTGGCCCTCCTTGTCAGCAACGTCACTAATACGTAGTTTTAGTGAGCCAATAAGATAATTTAATTTTTTGGTTACGTGTTGAAAGAAGGGGCTATATACTCGGCTATGAGTCGGACTGCAGTAAAGGCCAAAACGTTGTGCATTCCGTCTTAAAAAAATAAATCTATCCCTGATTTTGTATTGAAGTATTTATAGCCCATATAATAAAAAAAGATAACACCAATTTAGTAACAAAATTAAATTTCATATCCCATTTTTTTAGAAAAGAATAATAAAAGGTTTAGAACTTAAATCAATAAACAAAAGTCGATATTCGTGTTTTTTTAACCATCTAAATAGCTTAATAGCAACAAACAATTGAAAACTTTTGTCTGAAAATTTGTTTACAAAACATTAAAAATAATGTATTAAAGTGAAATATTTTTTCAAACAGCACGATAACCTAACCTGGCCTGAACCTACAATAAACCTAATATAACATGAACCAAACCTAGGGCGCCTTCATACATAATTTTAACTGAAGACAGGTTTTCTAAACGGCATGGTTTAAAATGTTTTCATAATTATTTTTTCACTAAACAAGATTTTTTCTGAAAAACAAATTGCTTTGCTTCTGACTAATTTGAGGGTGCTGAACACGAATATCGACTTAATTTATAATTTAAATTAGTGGCCGGTAAACTGCACTTATACTCTTTCACTTGGCGTAAATCACGACTTTTCACCAGACGTCAAGCGACAACCGAGAAAAAAACATAGTTACGCTGGACAGAAATTACGTTGAGTGTGGCGATTTTAGCTTTCTATTTTTTCGGCCGCGTTCAACGTTAACGCTCTGCGCCAGCCAATCTGCAATATGTTAGAGTCGTGACGTCATTTTCAACCACGCGTGTTCGGAAGAGGCCGTCCGCGGTCCGCCATGTTTTTATTAACTAAGTTCCAAATCTTTCTTTTTTTTCTTTTCTTTTCTTTTTCTGGTTTTTTAAGGAGCTAGGGCGCAGGCCATAGCAGCTCCGTGAGGCATATTTAAAATTAGACTATAAGAGTATCGGGAAAAACAGTGACATAGTTGGTAGGTATGGGCCATATTAAAAATATAAATTAAAGTATACATCAGGAAATTAGAGTTAAAAACAGTTACATATTAGAGAGGTGGTTGTTTAGCTTAAATTTAAAAGATTTTACAGAGGGCGAGTTTACAATGTCATTGGGCAGGGAATTCCATAAGGGAACGACCCGGTAAAAAAAAAAGACTGTTTAACGACGATAAGTCGTGGAAGCTTAATGTATAGCTTTCGAGAGTGACCGCGCGTGGAGGAATGGTTAGCCTCAAAGTAAGGTTGGGAGGGATCGGAAAGGATATTGAATAGGTGTATGATATTAGAAACAGACATTGCAAAAAAGAAAGACAATAGATGAGCCGCAATTAGTGCAGTCTTCAATTTACCTGCTAAGCCTTGGTTCCATTATTTGCATGAACTACGCTAAGTGAAAACGTTGTAACTCTGGGCGACAACGTAAAAGGCAAATCTGACTTTTGACGTCCAGCTAAAAGTAGTTTTTTTCGGTCAAGTGAAAACCATACTTTAACCACTCAATTTCCGTCAATAGGGGCCCCGGAGGGTGTTAATCCAGCACTGCTTCCCTTTTTAGAGTAATCACTATATGTCCTAAGCAATTCCACTACATCATGATGATGATGTAGATCAGCTACGTCTAAAGGCGTTTCATCATTGATATTCTTTAAATCGGGATTAGCGCCGCGTTCTAGTAACAATTTCACGACAACAACGTGGCCCCAAAAAGCGGCAAGGTGAATTGGCGTGTCATCATTGATATTCTTTAATTCGGGATAAACGCCGCGATCTAGTAACAATTGCACGACATCAACGTGGCCCCCATATGCGGCAAGGTGCATTGGCGTATCATCCTCCTCATTCTTTAACTCGGAATTTGCGCCGCATTCTAGTAACAACTTCACGACATTAACGTGGCCCCCAAAAGCGGCACGGTGCATTGGCGTTTCGCCGTCCTTAGTCTTCAAATCGTAATTAGCGCCGTGTTCTAGTAAGAATTCCACGACATCAACGAGGCCACTTGAAGCGGCAAGGTGCATTGTCGTTTCATCATCGATATTCTTTAAATCGGGATTAGCGCCGCGTTCTAATAACAATTTTGCGACATCAACGTGGCCATTTTTAGCGGCAAGGTGCATTGACGTTTCACCGCGCTCACTCTTTAAATCGTAATTAGCGCCGCGATCTATTAGCAATTTCACGACATCAACGGAGCCCCCTAAAGCGGCATGGTGCATTGGCGTTTCACCGCTGTTATTCTCTAAATCTGGATTAGCGCCGCGTTCTAGTAACAATTTCACGACGTCAACGTGGTCCCAAAGAGCAGCACGATGCATTGGCGATTCACCCTTCTCATTCTTTAAATCGTAATTAGCACCGCGTTTTATTAACAATTTCACGACATCAACGCGGCCCCCAAAAGCGGCTAAGTGTATTGGCGATTCATCATATTTATTCTTTAAATTGTAATTAGCGCGGCGTTTTAGTAACAATTTCGCAACGTCAACGGAGCCCCCTAAAGCGGCATGGTGCATTGGCGTTTCACCGCTGTTATTCTCTAAATCGTGTTTAGCGCCGCGTTCTATTAACAATTTCACGACATCAACGTGGCCCCAAAGAGCAGCAAGGTGCATTGGCGTTTCACCCCTGTCACTCTTTAAATCGCAATTAGCGCCGCGTTTCAGTAACAATTTCACGACATCAACGTGGCCCCCATAAGCGGCTAAGTGGATTGGCGATTCACCCTTCTCATTCTTTAAATCGCAATTAGTGTAGCGTTCTAGTAAGAATTTCACGACTTCAACGTGGCCCCCAAAAGCGGCTAAGTGTATAGGCGATTCACGCTTCTCATTCTTTAAATCGTAAATAGCGCCGCGTTCTAATAAGAATTTCACGACGTCAATTTGACCCTGGGATGAAACAATGTGTAACGGGGTCTCACTATCCTCAGAGTTCAAACAGTTCACGTCAGCACCGGCATTTATTAAAAGTTGCATAATTTCAACGTGGTTGCTTGAAGAGGCACGGTGTTTTCGAGTCATTTCTAGTTAAAAAAGAGCATGTATAACTAACCACGCACCGAAGTATAGCCTAAGTCAGGAGTTCATAATAACCCCCTTGTTATTTAATTTAACCGCAGAATTCTAACTGACACATATCACAAGAAAACATTAATGACGATCGTTTAAATGTTTTGTATAAAACTAGAAACCATCGAAAAGCCATCCTCTTAGCCAATGCTTAATTTCCACCGCTGCTTTGCTCGAGACCCGTGTTAAAAAAGACAAGCAAAATCGCCCCTAGTTCCGGCTTTCACCGTTAGGTGCGCTACAACCCAGTTTTTCTCGTAATGCTTTTTCTATGGGGAAAAAAATTTGGAAGTGGACTCGGTTTTAGAGCATTTTTAAAATATATTTACCGATTTTTTTCGTGGCCGAATTTTAAATGAAAAGTCAAGTATGTTCTAATTTATTTTGAAACTGATTTCATAATTTTTCGTCCGTTATTTGACGAATGATCAACATTCAAAGTTGGGGTTGTTTTTAAGGCGGAGAAATTAAATTTCTTGGAAAACCTAAGGTTATCTAAGTTGGCCATGGCTGACACTTTGTTGTTACTGGATTTTTAACTAGTTTCATACTCTCCCCCCCCCGAAGGGGCGTTATTATGAACTCCTAAGTTTAAAGTTAGTTGGGGAATCATTGCATTTTAAACGGTTAATAATACTCCACGAGAAAGATTAAAGCAAATATGAAACCTTAACTTATTAATAACGAAGTAAAGTTGTGTTTTCACGAACAATTAGAAGCGACACTGAGAATATTTCTATCCACGTCTACAACTCTACACAAAGAAAGAATGGCTAGAAGTGAATGGGTACTGAGTACTCTAGTAAGCGTGGAACCAGAAAGATTACTCGTGTCGCATCTAAATTAGGGATATCAACTTGCCACAAACCCAGTTTTCGGTTAACTGCTTTTTGAAAAAGGCCGGTTTAACCGAGTTTGACGCAAAAAAAAAAAATTGACAAAAACAGAAGCACTTAGCAGTGTGAGGAGTAACGAAACACTGAAGCTTTTTTTCGAGGATGCCCATTTCCGCACAATTTTCGAGAATCATAGCCCAATTCCGCACCCTTTTTATGGCCCATTTGCGCAGTTTTTGCATAGAAATTTCACTTCACCATTTTTTACCATAACCCATTTCCTCACATTTTGCAAATAAAACAATTTTGTTTTCTTGTTGATTAGGTTCGGTTTTGGTTAGGGTTAGGTTAGGAGGTTTGCTATTAATCTTGTGATTTGATCATTACAATAAAACTATCGATATAGAAAAGTGTATTGATAAACGTAAGGATTATTAAACAAAGAATGTTTTTTAAAAAAATATAATTTAAATATGCATTTTTTAATTCCGTTTGTAAAAACTGCATTAAAAAATAAATCTATCGTTAAATAGCATCAAAAATTTATGATCATAAAACATCACATTTTAGTTTGGGCCGGCAGCATAAGTTTGAGGATTTTAAAATGTAATCAACAAGAAAATAAAAATGATTTATTTGCAAACTGTGCGGAAATGAGTTACGAAAATTATGCGGAAAAGGGCTATAGATTTTCAAGGTGTGAAAATTAACGGGCGACCACCCTTTTTAACCCTTCAGAAATCACGCAAATAAACTGACGTCACTGACTCGCTGCGTCACTACAAAGAACTGGGCATAAAAATCAAGTGACCGAAACGTGAATAGTGATGCTGGAGAACAACGGAAAACGGGCCTTTTTTCAATTTTATATACTCGAAAAAAAAGAAAAGTTTCGATTTTAACCAAAGAATTAAAAAACCGAAAAAGTCGGTGCTCCGGATTTGAAAAACGGTTTTTGGTTAAATAGGGCTGTTTTTGATATCCCTAATATAAATATTGGTGTCTTTAAATATAAGGACATAAAATTCAGTAAAAACAATTAGTAGATAAAATATTTTAGTCTTATAACCAACTATATAAGAGAGAATTTCTGTATTATTCATTTTGGCAAGAAATAAATTACCTATGAAAAAACAATGCATTTTAATGAATGCAGAAACAAATAAAAGCATTGGAACTTACCTATATCAGGCCTTGTTTCAACATCGGCACCATTCTGCATAAGACTAAACTTGCATGCTACATACAATGGACTAAATCTATCACACTCTAGTGGATTGACGTCACTTCCGGCTTCTATTAACATCTCGACTACTTCGGTATAACCAAACCGGCAAGCCCAGTACAAAGCCGAATATAATCCACGGGAGCCATCAGAATTCCACCGTTCAACTTTTTCGTTTTGTCTTTCCCGATACTGAACTAAAGACTCTAACAGGCTTTGGTTATCTTTGGATAAAATGTCGATCAAGTTCCTGAGTGTATCAAGTTGACCTTCGCGAATTAGTACGTGTAGAACGGTTTCTTTCGAGGCATTGTAGCACTCCTTTTGAGGATAATTCTTGTGTAAGAACTTGACGTAACTTCGTAAAATCATCTCAGTTTCCTTTAACTTTTTGCTATTTCGAATGAGCACATCGAGGAAGGTTCGAATCACTGTAAATCCCGCATTTAACATTATTTCTCGAGTCAAAATTAATAATTTATTCCAGGCGCCTGCTTTTCTTTCCGTAATTTTAGCTAGATACAAAAGGTAATCCACTACAAAATATTCAGCAAAGGTTCGATGTATAAACGTCAGATTTCCGATATAAACTCCCGCCTTTAAAAGTGAATTCTCAACTTGACCACCTTCATCCTCAAATTCGGGATAGTTCAATTCTTCATATACGTTTTCAGGCAGTAAAAGTTGAAGAGCGTATTGTCTGTGTTTCAGAAGTATTAGTGTTTTCATACTTTTTTGAGCATTCTTCGCAGCTACGTTACCTTCCGTCGGGGAACATTTTTCGGTATCGTAAATTCCCATTTTACCTTCAATGAAATTTTCGTATAAATCCATTAACGATACTTCGTCAATCACTTTTAATTGTCCATTTGAATTGTCACGGAGCATATATGACGCTAATAATCTGCATTGCAGTGGGACTCCCATGAACTGTCTTTCGTTATCTTTTATAGACTTGGATAAATTGTCAATTGATGTTGAGACGTATTTGTTCAAATCTTCAAGCGTTCCCGGGAATTCTATATTCGCAAAATTATGATATTTTTGCAAATATTTAACATTGAACTCCTTTTGATCTTCTTTCGAAAATGGTACCATAGTATGGGCCCAACAGCTGAAACAATTTTCCAACTGTTCCTTGGTATATGGCCTAGTTGATATTATAATTTTCTCGACACGAGTTTTCATCAACGCTTGTAGAATTTTTATGACCTGGCGATCATAAGTCGGGCTAATTTCGTCAAATCCGTCGAAAAATAACACCAATCTCCCGTAAATGGTTAACGAATTTTCGAACAACTTTTCTTCAAATAGATTTTTCAATTTCGTGTTTTCGCTGCAAGGTAAGATATATTTCAGTATAAAATCCGATAACTCATTCGGATTTGTGATGGAAATTTTATTTTTCTTTGCCGTTTCTAAAGTCTTGATGCACGCGTTTAAGTTGATTCTAATAACCCAATAATTTGGATATTGAAGTTTCATTTTTTGTCCCAATACAGAAAGCACGGTTGATTTTCCCATCCCAGGAGTGTCGGAAATTATCAATGATTTGCCGGATTTTTCTATCAAGGTTTTTTCAGAAAAGGAAGAGCTCTGATCTTTGACCAAGTACTTTCGTAAATAATCGAGTTTACCACGTGACTTAAACCAAATTAAATTTGAATTTGGATCAAACTTTAACCAATGAATGTTCTTCTTTGGATTTTGTTCGCATAAACGTTGAAAATCCTCTTCTTTCGTTATTTGAACGCAGTTTTCTTGATTTGCGAAACGCGGATCGTTTAGAGCTATTAATTCGGAAGAGTCTATTTTCTTTAAACAATCTTCATCAATAACTTCTTTTAGCTGGAACTCTCGTGGAATATAATAATCCTCGACGTCACCCAGACTCTCGAGCTCCTTTCCGACAGTTATGACTTTATCTTTAATCAAATTAACTAGAATTTCCCCTTTCAGAACTTCTTCCAATTGAATAAAATCCTCTTCGCAAAAGAGATCTTTTAAACTCGAGTTTTCATTTCCTTGAAATTTGATTACTTTTCTCTTCATAAGATCTACATGAGCTTCACTGGTCAACTCGCTCCACGTGATTCCGTCATGTTTTATCACATGCTTTATCTTTAAATCTTGGGCATTTCCATCCGTTATTAAAACTAGTTTGATATCAGTTTTAATAGATTTAATTTCGTCTCCCAAATCTTGTAGAAATTTCCAATGTTCGGTATTTGAGCCGAGTTTGCCAGCGCATTCGATTAATATTATCGTTTCTGCCAAATTTTCGTGTTTTAAAAATTCCTTCAAAGTGAAGAAATTTTCCGTTGTTAATAAACTTTGCAATTCAAAGGCCAAAATTAAATTATTTCCCTGTGAACTTGGAATTGTAGTCAGAGCCTTTGCCATAGCGATATCGGTTCCGTACTGAGCCTGAATTTCACAAACTTTATCAGGCATATTTTCGAAAAAGTGTATCAAAGCATGCCAAGGATGTTTCGGGTCTTCGACCTTTAATTTGATTAAATCGTGGATTTGTTTTCGGTATGTTTGGGATATGTCGTTGTAAATCGTTTTACTGACTTCATAATCGGTTAAGGCATCTTCAGCTCGCTCACATAAATCAGGAAAAAGTCTAAGCAAGCATTTAACGTATGGCACAAGTTGACGAATATCCGAATCAGAGTTGCAGCTAACGATACCACCTTGAAGACATAACTGTTGCAATGTACGTTTTATTTTGTCTTGTAATCGACCCATAATTTGATTATAGTCAAAAATTCTATTCGGGATTATTTTCAATAGCTGGAAACGCTGCAAAAACTTCAATTCCAAATCAGTGCAAACTCTGGAGTGAAGTTCATTTTTGGTAACAGGTTTCAATTGATAGCGAACTTTTTTTGTTTTGTGGTCTTTTGTATCAGTTACATAGGTTATGGTTACCTCTCCCGCCATTTCTTCTGGATTTGGGTCAAATTTCGTTGTTTTGGCCCAATCGAAAAAATTGGAGTATTCGTTGCCTGAAAGAGACTTCCGGATTTTCCAAACTGCGCAGAAATTCCACATATGGACTTCAATTTTGGGCCAATCAACTACTTCCATTATTTCAACCGATGATGAATTTTCCAATGTTTTTAAGATTCCGTCAATGCTGTGAGAACTTAACGTGTACCGTATATAATCCTCGCATTTAATTTCTGGAAAAATTCGGTACAATTTTCCAACGTGCAAATTGCAACAGTTGACCAAATTCGGTGACGAGAGATAGGTCGTAATGTCCAAGCGATCTACGTCGACTATTTTCCCATCATATCGCACGTCAAAATCACTGGCCATTTGTAGCAACGCATCTCTGCAACCTGGGCTATCAAAAACTTCAGTGTGCGCGTGGTAGCCTTTGTGAGTCGCGCCTGCATCTTCTTGATTTCGAAATTGGCAAAAAATTCTTCTTTGACGCTTGAACAACTTGATGAAATACGTTGTTTCTTCAACCACCATCAAGTACTTGAGTGAAAATGTCGTTATTTGGGCCAACCAGCCTCCCAAGGAATGTCCCGTGAAATATATTTCGAATTGGACGTTGTATTCTTTTTCAACTGAGCAAACGGCTTCGTAAACTTTGTGCGTAAATATGCAAGCGGCGTTCATCTGTCCCTCATATAGCTTCCTAGGGATTCCATTTACATCGGCTCTTAGCGCGTCAAAGTTTAAGATATCGGTTCCTCTGTGTGCTATGACAATTCTGCGTCGCGCTGGATGCCAAAATGCGGCGCCAAAATATCCCTCATCCCAGATTGTACCCCTCGTCATTCCCTGACTTTTGGCGGTGGTAAGAAGTTTCCAATCTTCAGGTATGTCTTCTTCAGATTCATTCTTTTCCAAGTCTTTGTAGGCCTTTGCAGCGAAGAGCGCGAGCGTTTTACGATCCAAGAAAGCGATGACGTTGTCCAACTGTTCTTCTTTAGAACTTCTCTCTTTTGTCGTTCCAGCTTTGAGGTCGTTAAGAAAATTGTCGTTGCTTAATTTTAATTTTTCGTCAAAAACTCTTTTGTCGCAGTAGAGTGGTAAGGGATTTCCCGCTTTTGAATCTGACACTGTTAAAGAATCCCGATTCAATATATTTAATGTAATGGTAATACCAAGCTAGACGGTCATAGCAAGGATAATCAAAAGAAATAAATGAGAGCATAATTTTTCTTCACTCTATTAAAAATAAATCGTCTTTGAAAGGTCAACGGAACACGTTTTTAATTATTTTTAAATTTAAATAGTTCCAATTTAAAAACTATCAAAAAATTCTCGATTCTGTTATTATATCTTTTTCAAAAAGTCAACGAAATATTTTTTAAAGGGTATGAGAAGCTTCGTTTGAAAAACCCCTGATTTATATAACAAAAGATAGAATTAATTTCAGTGAATTCAAAAATATCAAGCTTTCAATTCTCCGATTTCTGGTTATTTGGCAATATGCATTTGAAATTATTTGAAATCCATGCCTTTTTAAAACGTTTCCAGTAGTCTGACGTCACAGATATATTTTTCACGTGAGATGCCGATAGCTATCGGACCCAGAGTTTGGACTGGCAAGGAGCTCGAGACGCCTATAGGATTCCCGCTTTTTTCCCCCCGCACGTCATAGTGATGTCATCAAACTGGCGAACAAGCTCGACAAGACAAAATCATTGATATCTCGAAACTGAGTTTTCGGGATTTTTCAATGGATTTTAAAAAATAGAAACTTTGGTTCAATTATATTAAAAACTTGATATTTTGAAAGTAGAGACTCGAAAGTGTAACATAATACCACTTGATATGAAATTGTAAATTCACATACCCTTTAATTATTTTTATAATTGTTTTAATTTTAAAAACTAAACAACGTAAAAGAAACTACAAGGCGCTCTCTACCTAAAATGTAAGTGGAGAGACCTTCCTACCCTCATCATTGTAAGCAACAGTTTTCGCACTATGACCATCTAGCTTAAAGGACTATGAAAATACATTCGGGGCGTATTATAAAATATTCTACCTGGCCCTGCCATTGTAGAATTTCTTAAGTTTCCGCTGAAACTCGAAAACCAACCACGGAAATCTTATGTTGTAATTTCAAACTATAAAAAAAAACAAAAACCAAAAAATACATGAAAAATGTACAATTTCAATTGATTAAGAACTAGGTATCAACGTGTCGTCGTTAATTACAAGACCAGTCTGCATAGTGAAAAATTCAGGAAATACAGTCTACGATTGATTTTAAAATTCAAATTTTAAGGATAATTTTAAATAAGTCCCTCTGACCAATCGCGTACCTCCCTGCATATTTGTTAACAAAATTCTCCTCGCACGCTCCATGTCTCGCGCAACCATTGTCACCATGCTACGTAACCGTATATAATTTTGAAGAATTATGAAGAATAGAAGCTAAACGTTCTTTCAAAAATTCTTTATCAAACAAAATACCTGAAAAATAACAATATTTTAACCAAGGCTTAGCAGTTATTCAAAGTTTTTTCTTAGTTTCCTTATTTGTTCATTCTTTCGCTTTTGAGCCGGAGTAATTTTTTTAAATTTTATTGTCTTTGAAGTACGTATGGTCATGATCCATAATAAATTCTGAATTAGGAAACTCAAAATACTAGCTTAGGGGCAAAGTCGTCTACCACCGCGGTACCGCACGATTACGCAATACCGAATTTGAATAATAAAAAGAAACAGCGATATTTCTAACCACGGGAGGCGCTTAAGAGTTTATCAACGAAGCACGTGATAAATCTTTGCTAAGATCATGGAGAAATTTATCCCCTATCCCATCCCCCCTTAGCCACCCGCCTGTGGGAGTACAAATCTCGGTTGGGGAACGAGGAAACCCGTTGAATTCGACTCCACCCCCCTTCCTCCATGTTGTCACATAGCGCTCAAATTTTATCAAGTCTCGCGATAAATTTCATTCGACACCGAGCGTGCCACAAAAAGTTTGTTAACAGGAAGGCTGGGCGTTACGCGATTGGTCGGAGAGGCTTTTTGCAAATCTGAACCTAAAATTTGAATTTAAAAATCATTCAATTTTATTTCTTGGATGTTTCATTTTGCAGATTGGTCTTATAATTAGTAGAAGAATCCATAAAAAACACTTTATTTTCCACTTCACCCTCCCTTTAATGGGGTGGTCTATCATTCTTATTTTCCACTTCACCCTCCCTTAAATGGGATGGTCTATATCATTCTTATTTTTCACTTCACCCTCCCTTTATTGGGATGGTCTGTCATTCTTATTTTTTACTTCACCCTCCCTTTAATGGAATGGTCTATCATTCTCATTTTCCACTTCACCCTCCCTTTATTGGGATGGTCTGTCATTCTTATTTTTTACTTCACCCTCCCTTTAATGGAATGGTCTATCATTCTTATTTTCCACTTCACCCTCCCTTTAATGGGATGGTCTGTCATTCTTATTTTTTACTTCACCCTCCCTTTAATGGAATGGTCTATCATTCTCATTTTCCACTTCACCCACCCTTTAATGGAATGGTCTATCATTCTCATTTTTCACTTCACCCTCACTTTAATGGGATGGTCTATATCATTCTTATTTTTCACTTCAACCTCCCTTTAATGGTATGGTCTATATCATTCTTATTTTTCACTTCACCCTCCCTTTAATGGGATGGTCTATCATTCTTATTTTCCACTTCACCCTCCCTTTAATGGAATGGTCTATCATTCTCATTTTCCACTTCACCCACCCTTTAATGGAATGGTCTATCATTCTCATTTTTCACTTCACCCTCGCTTTAATGGAATGGTCTATCATTCTCATTTTCCACTTCACCCTCCCTTTAATGGGATGGTCTATATCATTCTTATTTTTCACTTCACCCTCCCTTTAGTGGGATGGTCTGTCATTCTTATTATTTAGCGAACTGAAGATGAACAATAGAAATCCGTTTAAATTTTCAGTTCGCTAGAACCACGTTGCACGGCTTACTTTCAGTTAGCCAAAAGTCCAGAACCCTTTCAACTTTTGCCCTAGTGGGGATTCGAAAATCGGCACGATCGCTCCATTGTTAGTCTTGATGCACGGTTTTCAGTTCTCTAGAAACTAAATTCGGAGCATATTATAAGACATGTTACCTGGCCCTGCCATTGTAGAATGATTGTCTACCATTGGGTCGAATCCCATTGGATCGAATGTCTTGTTCAACCGAATCCCGTTGGACCGAATACCGCAATTTGGGCGGTTTTCCAATCATGAATTTTCCTTTCGGGGCATTCCATGCGATTTCGACCAGTGATGTCACCATGGGTGACTGTTTAGGGTAGGGCATAGAGGAGCTATTCACTCTGATTTTATTCACGGTAAATCATTTAAGCATTGTACTCATTAGGTTAAGGTATAGAGGGGTATCCACTCATTAGGGTAGGGTATAGAGGGGCTATAAACTCGTACGATGTGGCTACTATTACGAGCCCTTGGGTCGTCTTGTTATATTTTTAAATTAAAAGTTCAGTTAACATAGCATTATACCAGGGATAGATTTAATTTTAGAAGTAGGAATGGAGAACGGTTAGTATTTACTTCAGTCCGAGTTACAGTCCAGTATAGAGCCCCTCCCTCCAACACGTAACGAAAAGTTTAAATTATCTTATTGGCTGCTAACTTAAACTACGTTTTGATGACGTTGCTGACGGGGACGGCGAAAAATACGCAATTCCTTTTTACCTCTGTCGCTATGACCCGCCTCTTCTTTCATAAAGTGGAAGGGGATCCGGGACTTTGACGAGCGCCCACATTACTCTGTTCTCCATTCCTACTTCTAAAACTATATCTATCCCTGATTATACCTTAAAAGAACGGTTTCTTTTTTTCTAAATATAAAAGGAATTAAATATTAAAATTAATATAAATTATCTGGGAGCACGGCAGTGCTCCCAGCCAAGTCGAGCACTGACATCCTTTTCTCGAAGCAACTCGTGGCACTTTTAAGCCCACTGTAACTTCGTGATGGGTACAGGTAAAAGTCTGAAATTTTGCTTGCCGCGAGGACTGTCAATCCTAGCTATAGTTTCCAAATTTCAAGTTCCTACCCTATATACTTTTCGATATATCGAAGGTGAAATTTACCTTATTTTGTCACTCACTCACTCACTCACCGATCATCAAAATTCTAAGGTACTTCTAGGGTAGATAGAAACTTAAAATTCAGGATTTAGTTTTAATTTATTTTATAAAGCACAGAAAAATTAAAACATCCCGAAATTTTTATAAAATTGTTCTTTAGTTCTTAATTTTAAAATTAGATGGCGCTGCCGTCTTTTCAACAGAAATAGTGTGTGTTCTTGATGAAAGGACGTAATGGTCCAAAGTTAACCGAAAGTTGTAACTGATGCTACATTCTTATATTAGGATATCGCGTACAATCTTTATTACATATTCTCTGCGGGTCGAAAGGGGTAATTCAGCGTAAATAAGGACAAACGTTAGCGATTACATTGGCAAACGAAGTACCACGAGAGGGTCTTGTTTTAATATAACTACCGAGGGTCTACAAAAAGAAGTGAGATCCTATGAAAAACATTAACATGTACAAAAATGGGCCAAGCCTCGCCTCGTGACCTCTCCGCCGTAAAACGTTCTGAGATCCCATGTAGAGCCAAGTCTGCCTTTTGTTCTCATTCAATCGCCAATTGAACAATTATGTTATAAATTAAGTCCTTTTCCTAATTAATAACCAATATTCTTTGACTCTATCATTATTATACATCTTTGTTCGTATCAAAAATATCGTGACTTGGCAAGAGCAGGTCATCCCCTTCGATTATTTTAAAATAGGCAACGATTTAGTGAATATCCCCTCGACTTCCTTTTAATATTACTTACCTGTGATTGCCAAGTCACGATATTTTTGATACGAACAAAGATGTATAATAATGATAGAGTCAAAGAATATTGGTTATTAATTAGGAAAAGGACTTAATTTATAACATAATTGTTCAATTGGCGATTGAATGAGAACAAAAGGCAGACTTGGCTCTACATGGGATCTCAGAACGTTTTACGGCGGAGAGGTCACGAGGCGAGGCTTGGCCCATTTTTGTACATGTTAATGTTTTTCATAGGATCTCTTATTACAATATGATAATTAGAACTTATACTAAGTCAAAAACTATCAAGGACTACTGCGCCATCCCCCCACGATTGGTTTAGTGGAGTCTGCTAAACAGAACCCCTTACCCCTACGGGATTGGTCGAATTCTCACGGGTTGAGATAGGTAAGGGGTAAGGTAGGGTTCTGGCTAGCAGACGCAACTAAACCATTGGCGGATGGCGCGGTAGTCCTCGATCGTTTTTAAGACTAACTAAATGCTAATTATTTTATAATAAGAGATAATTTATTTTTGCTTTTATATTTAGAAAAAGGCCGTTCTTTTAAGGTATAATCAGTTATGTTACCTGAGTTTCCTTTAACGTTATGTATAATTAGTGACGTCATGTTGATACCTCGTTCTCAATTAATAGAAATTAACTACATTAATTGCGGATGAAGAATTTGGATTGAAAGTGCTAAGTCACGTGAGCGATAACTTTTCTTTACTAACTACGAAATTCTATGATCTTTTAATTTTATCCAAAGTTTAGTTTTCAATGTAAATTGCATATATTTTTTGTAGTGTAAAATTATTACATAATCTCGATCCGGTTGATTTTCGAGTTTCAATTAAAACTAAGTAGTAATTCCACAATGGTATACTCCTATTGGGTAGAATACCGTTGGACCGAATTCAGATTTGTACAATTGTAGCCAAATTTAAAACAATTTATAGCCCAAAGAGCGATTTTCTGCTGAATGGGAATATTTATATGGAAGAGCTTTCGACTGAATGGGATAGGTTTTCAGATACAGGCGCGTAGGAACGTTTCGAATTTAGGGGGGTACAATCTAAATATGGATTTGGGCGCCCCCTTCCCAAAGATAAGAAAAATATCGAAAAATATATTGAACAATATTGTAACATAGTATTTTAATTGCAGTGGCAAGTGAAACGGTGAATTCAAAAAACTGGTGTCCGATAGGTGTTGGTTGTTGAAAACCTTTTGCACATGAAATTTTTATCAATCCTCTCTGGACACGTTTTAGTCTTTTTTGAGTCATTGTTGCCTGTAAGTCAGGGCACCAACTGTTTTTGAGGAATTTTTAATAGGAAAAATAGGATTCTAGGACCGGACTCATAAAATTATAGGATTATATTTGACTCAAAAACGATAAGACCTAAAGTGTGGATAATTTCATTTTAGTGAGGGTTCACAGAGAAGACAGATATTCAGATTTACTTGGAAATTGACCAATAATTAAAAAAAAAACAAGCAAAAAAGAGACTTGAAAAATTACCAAATCAAACTATTTAAAAGGGTCGGGTAGGAAAAGATGTTTTTCAGAGAAAGCCCTGTTTCCATAATTCCTTAATTAAGCTTAATCTGTGAGATTAGACATTTCAGATGAAAGGTTAAACCTTTCATCTTTTAAATAGTTTGATTTGGTAATTTTTCAATCACTTTTAAGTCTCTTTTTTGCTTGTTTTTTTTTTAATTATTGGTCAATTTCCAAGTAAATCTGAATATCTGTCTTCTCTGTGAACCCTCACTAAAATAAAATTATCCACACTCTAGGTCTTATCGTTTATGAGTCAAATATAATCCTATAATTTTATGAGTCCGGTCCTAGAATCCTATTTTTCCTATTAAAAATTTCTCAAAAACAGTTGGTGCCCTGACTTACAGCAGAAGAAAATAGGGGAAGTGGGTAGCTTGGGCAACTTCGCGAGGCGTCCCGTTTACGGATTTTTCGCGCCATTTCCCTCCCCGTGGGGGTGAAGAGAGATAGGATTTTTACGCGCATTAACACACGAGTGACGTAATTCTGTGGACAGTACGGTCCTACGCCTTCCAACTGACTAGAGGCGTCTGCTAGAAGCAGTGAGGCACTCAGGCAGAATGGCAGAGGCCGGAATCGAGTGGTAAGTACAAAATTCATAACTTATTTTAAAATATGTCTTTATTTTTAAATACAATGGTATTTCTAAGTTCCAGGGAAAATATTAACTTGTCCGAAGTTTTAAACTGTGATAGGGAAGAGTTCAAAGTAATAAAGTTGTATCCAAGTTGTTGTAGTTTGATTTTTAACATTGGGATTGGTTTGGGTAGATCTTACTTTTCCTTTCAACACAGCCTGAGTTTCCTTATCGGTAGTTTCCTTGTACGTTAAATCACACTGCGTACTCTTAACGACATTCATTTTATTAAATAACCGAATTTTCGTCCTTAATTAAACCAATATCCGCATTAACCCGTTGCCTGACGTAACCCTAACTCAAACTGAAGCACAGCAGAAATATAAGCGGACTACACAAGTTAGTTCCACAGTTCGCTACATGGTGGCGTTCGCAATGAAATCTGGTACTATTTTATGCTTCGCGCCGATTGGCCAGATTCAAATTTTAAGGGTGGTAGGGGAATCGACCATTGTAAGTGAGAATCACTGGACGACTTGTATGGCTCAAGGCTACGGCTACCCACTTCCCCTATTTTCTTCTGCTTACAGGCAACAATGACTCAAAAAAGACTAAAACGTGTCCAGAGAGGATTGATAAAAATTTCATGTGCAAAAGGTTTTCAACAACCAACACCTATCGGACACCAGTTTTTTGAATTCACCGTTTCACTTGCCACTGCAATTAAAATACTATGTTTCAATATTGTTCAATATATTTTTCGATATTTTTCTTATCTTTGGGAAGGGGGCGCCCAAATCCATATTTAGATTGTTACCCCCTAAATTCGAAACGTTCCTACGCGCCTGTATCTGAAAACCTATCCCATTCAGTCGAAAGCTCTTCCATATAAATATTCCCATTCAGCAGAAAATCGCTCTTTGGGCTATAAATTGTTTTAAATTTGGCTACAATTGTACAAATCTGAATTCGGTCCAACGGTATTCTACCCAATAGGAGTATACCATTGTGGAATTACTACTTAGTTTTAATTGAAACTCGAAAATCAACCAGATCGAGATTATGTAATAATTTTACACTACAAAAAATATATGCAATTTACATTGAAAACTAAACTTTGGATAAAATTAAAAGATCATAGAATTTCGTAGTTAGTAAAGAAAAGTTATCGCTCACGTGACTTAGCACTTTCAATCCAAATTCTTCATCCGCAATTAATGTAGTTAATTTCTATTAATTGAGAACGAGGTATCAACATGACGTCACTAATTATACATAACGTTAAAGGAAAACTCAGGTAACATAACTGATTATACCTTAAAAGAACGGCCTTTTTCTAAATATAAAAGCAAAAATAAATTATCTCTTATTATAAAATAATTAGCATTTAGTTAGTCTTAAAAACGATCGAGGACTACCGCGCCATCCGCCAATGGTTTAGTTGCGTCTGCTAGCCAGAACCCTACCTTACCCCTTACCTCTCTCAACCCGTGAGAATTCGACCAATCCCGTAGGGGTAAGGGGTTCTGTTTAGCAGACTCCACTAAACCAATCGTGGGGGGATGGCGCAGTAGTCCTTGATAGTTTTTAAGACTTAGTATAAGTTCTAATTATCATATTGTAATAAGAGATAATTTATTTTAATTTTAATATTTAATTCCTTTTATATTTAGAAAAAAAGAAACCGTTCTTTTAAGGTATAATCAGGGATAGATATAGTTTTAGAAGTAGGAATGGAGAACAGAGTAATGTGGGCGCTCGTCAAAGTCCCGGATCCCCTTCCACTTTATGAAAGAAGAGGCGGGTCATAGCGACAGAGGTAAAAAGGAATTGCGTATTTTTCGCCGTCCCCGTCAGCAACGTCATCAAAACGTAGTTTAAGTTAGCAGCCAATAAGATAATTTAAACTTTTCGTTACGTGTTGGAGGGAGGGGCTCTATACTGGACTGTAACTCGGAATGAAGTAAATACTAACCGTTCTCCATTCCCACTTCTAAAATTAAATCTATCCCTGGTATAATGCTATGTTAACTGAACTTTTAATTTAAAAATATAACAAGACGACCCAAGGGCTCGTAATAGTAGCCACATCGTACGAGTTTATAGCCCCTCTATACCCTACCCTAATGAGTGGATACCCCTCTATACCTTAACCTAATGAGTACAATGCTTAAATGATTTACCGTGAATAAAATCAGAGTGAATAGCTCCTCTATGCCCTACCCTATACAGTGATAAAATTATTACCCGTATAAATTTACTAATGCTGTAAATGTAATATTTTAGTGATTATCATCTCGATGAGTTGTATACCTTTAGCAATGCTAAAATGATAAAACGCGTAACGCTCATTTAACTTTACAACATAAACTTATGCCAACGCATACTTATAACGTCTTATTAATTTGATAGTTTTAGTGATTACCCCCTCGATGAGTTTAGAACATAGACTTATGTCGACGCGTACATATCGCATCTTATAAATTTTTAACATCAAATTATGCCCAGAAGCGTTTGAAATAGAAAGAATTCGGTAAAACACCCAACTTGAGTTCTTTCTTTGTGTATACCCCGAACTTTTTATTGTATAGAAAGTTCGGATTCTTAGAAAAACCATGGTTTAAAGTATGAGAAATTTTAAAGAGAGAATGAAATTTCTCGTTTTAGTTAGGGCAATTAGATAAATTTGTGTGTTCATAAAACACTACAGGTATTACTGTTTGTTCATTAATATTTTCACAGTCCATCCGCATTGTACTGTTAGAGATAGATCATAAGCCTTTTCCCTTTAAAATCACCAATTAATGAAAAATATCACCTTAACACAATTTATCCCTTTTCAATCTAAGTGCGTTCATTAAATTGCGCGTTGTACATTCGCATTGCACTGTTAGAGACAAATCATAATCGCCACCCTTTGAAAATCAAAAATCTCTTTTCACTCTCCCTTTAAAAAGACGAACGATACTTCTTCTTCTTCAGACCAAGTCAAACTAATACCCCCATCGTTAGATGTACATTAAAAGATGTGGCTAAAAAGTAAAAACTTACTTTTCCTGAAAATCCAGCTAAGCCTTTTCACGAAATATCTTCAGAATGTTAAATTTTAGACGTTCGGATAAGCGAAAGAGACACCCTTACAGCGAGAATAATTTTCAACTACCGAATAACGGTTCTTACTAAACGATCTACGACTTACATTATCTTCAACGTATTTTAACTACTTTTAACGAGCTAAACCAATTAGGCTAAATTTAACGCGAAACCGTTGAGAAGACTACCGATAACCAAGCAGATCTACAATCTTAACATGACTGAACCCCAAAAAGCTCTATGACGGTTGCAGAATTACCTTTAACCCTTGAAACCACTTCACCTGAGCTTATCATCGTATGATAGTTAGCAAGGACGTAATCCACTTGAAAAATCAAAATGCATTGTTACTAAGAAAAAAATATCTCTTAACAGAAGGGGGTTTATAAAAGAAGGATGCCGCTCTGCATCCACTTAATACGTTAGTTATGTAACCAGATAGATAATCTTAACAAGACTGAACTTCAAAAAGCTCTACGGCGATTGTAATAGTATCTTGAACACTTGAGACTCACCTGAGCTTACCATCGTGGGATATTTTGCAACTCGTAAGAAAATTGTTATATTTCGTTCAAGTAACGAATTTTTAAGAAATTCCTTGTTGAAACCCTTTTCTATTGGATCATGCCATTGTTATCTCACTACGATAAAAGCAAACCCAAAGGTCGTAGTTTTACCTTATTTCAACCTTTTTAGGTGCATTTGGGTTACTATAGAACCCCTGCTCAGGGATATTAGATGTTTTAAGAGGGATTCGAAGGGAGGGGAATTGTGGACGCGTTATCGGAGTGTCATGCGCAGTAGGGTCTACCGGATTTGTTGTTTTTAGTATCATTCAAGGTCAAATCAAAGGTGATGGGAAATCTGAGAGGAACGGCTTGGGTCCTGTGGGAGGCGAGAAAAAGGGGGAGTAATAATCGGAATACTCCCGTTAAAATAACCCTCTGCCGCAGGCGCGTCGGAATGAACGTGAAAACGCTTGAGCTGCTCATCCCTCTTAAAACCATCTAATATCCCTGCTCTACTGGTGTTATTTCACAATGATGTGAAATTTTACAAGTACCTTGATAAGGACTTTGAATGATTAAATCAGTTCAGGTGTGTGTCCATAGTCTTTTTAACAGAAATTAAAACTAAATTCGGAATATTTAGTTTATTGTTTAAAATTAGATCGTTCAGTAAGAACATTGTAATTAAAGTTAAAAGTTAATACGCGCGCGGAATTTTCCAATTCCGGGAATTGTTCGAGAAGAGGCTTAGCAAGATTTTTTTTTAAATCAAAAGTTGGTTTTGAGTTCAATGTTTGAAACATTGTTTATAATTAACGACGTCATGATGTTACATAGTTCTCAGCCAATAGAAATTGAACTCAATGTTAGGGGCGTGCGCGAGTTACACTGGAAGAGTTTCAGTGCCGCAAGTCGCCCATCGTCATTTCCACTCCAATTAACCTAATTTCTCCCTGGTACATGACTTGGTTAATTAAAAACAACGTTTCACATATTGAAAGTAATACCTACTTTTGATATAAAATAATCCTGCGAAGCCTTTTCACGAACAATCTCCGGAATCTTGAAGATTACGCGTTCAGATTAGCGAAAGAACAGCGCAGATTAAAATAACTTTTAACTATCATTGCAATGTTCTTACTGAACATAGATCTATATCAATTTCAACTAATTTTAAGCTCTCCCAAAAACCAAATAACCGGAAAATTAGGGGTTTCAAAATTAAACACTAAAGGTACCTTCGCAAACGAGCGGAATCTGCTGTACAGAAGCTTAAACTGATTGAACACTTTCTGCCTTCGAGTTCAGCTTTGTGCTTCAGAATCGGAAACTCGTTTCTGATTCTTTCCTACACCTATCGCATAGGCGCACTTAATTATTTCCAAGGATATTAAAGTTTGCTGTCCAACGCGCCATCTAGTTAAAGAACATAGTTTGTAGAGATGGCTAGTGCAAGAGATAAGCGTTTGTTAATGTTAACGCACTGTATTAAAAACATTGAAAATTAGGAACAGTCCTCGTTGGTGGGTTCATTCCTTCTTGCGAAATAGAAAGAAAGAAGGGGATTTCCATTTTATATAGAATATTCTCTGCTATGCAAGGTTTTGAAACACGATCTTTGATACTTTCAGAACCACGCAAGGATGTGTCCCATACTATTTGACAAGCTTTTAGCATTTTTTTCTTGTACTAATGTTTTGGCCGATTTCATGGCAGAAAAATAGCTCTACTAACTAAATTGAAGAATAACAGGACGACAAGATAAAAAAAAATGATGTAAATCGAATGTGGTTTCCCAAAATTAACTCTTAATTGGCCCCAAGAGGAAACTGGAATATCTAATTGAAACAGATATTAGCTGAAAATGGGATTCAGCCCCTGCTTGCACAACCGCTTAAACAAGTCCGCGTTAGTCTAGTATGCGAAAGGCCACGCTGAAACTGAATTCTTCAATCTGCTTCAGGTACCGCTTTCAGTTTTCACTTTACGCTCGTTTGCGAAGGTACCTTAATGACAAAATATTCATGCGCGTAAGGAACCATTTCTTCATTACAGACCAGATTGAAATAATTTTATCATTCAAAGTCCTTATCTGCTTGGAAAATTTCACTTCATTGTGTAATAACATCAGCCGAGATTAGTAACGCGGTGAAACTTACCATCAAAGCAACGCCACCTGCACTATATAATATTGGTGGCGTTGTTAAAAGGATAAAATAAGTTATCTTATGGACAGAGCTGTGCTAATTAGCTGACAACTAATTGAATTAGAATTAGCAATTAGGGAAATATTTATGAACTAATTAATTAGCCAATTATCAATTAGACATAGAAACTAATTCAATTCAATTAGAAATTAGGCATTTATTTATCAAACTAATTAATTAGAATTACTAATTTCTAATTAATTACTTGTCTAATTAAGGTAAAAAAGAGACCATAAGTAAACATAAAAGTTTAAAAGTGCCCATGGATTTAGTACTTTGGTAATGCAAAATTAAATGTTTTAATGCCATTGAAAAACGGGTACGGAAGCCATGAATTATTCTCGAAAAATGAGAAAAGCCTCGAACCTTCCGTCATGTTAAAATTTGTCTCATTTCTTCCTATAATGGACTCCAGAGTAGTAAATACATGCGCACTGCTATTAATTCGAGTAGGTAAAACAGTCGAAATTTCGAAATGGGGCAGTTGCGAACTACGAAATTTTCTACTAGTACTAGTATTCTCTCATGTTTGAGGAGCTGAAAAATTTAGAGTAGCACTAAGGTTTCCTCATCGATATAATAAGGCTTTTTCATATTCAAATAGATGAATCAAGAGTTAATTCCTCGATTTTTTTACAACAAATTGGCGTAAAAGATTAATTGAAAATTCAATTGGCTAATTAGTTAATCCTAAATCTAATTAAATTTTAATTAGATAATTACCTTTCCGATTCATACTAATTAATTAGAATTACTTCTCAATTAGCACTAAGGTAATTTAAATTCAATTACCATTTTCAATTAGTAAATTTTGCTAATTAATTAGAAATTCAATTAGCTAACTAATTAATTAGCACAGCTCTGCTTATGGATAGACAGTGGCGGCGCCAGGGGTAGGCGACACAGGCTATAGCCTACTATTCGTTTCACTTTGGGGGCCTATAAACGCCGTTAGGGGCCCAGTAAGGCCCTGAAAGGCCTCTTAATGTAAAATATTTGGGCCCTTGCGTTAGATCACTAACCTTGAGAAGGGAAATTATTAAAACCTATTTTTTCTTATTGTGGTGGTGAAGTGGTTAGCACTTTCGCCTCGCAGCAAGAGGGTCCTGGGTTCCATCCCGGGCTGTGGCATCGGGTGAAAAACCGGGGTACAAACCCTTCTGCGTAGAGTTTGCAAGTTCTCTGCTCACTTGTTAAAGGAGTTTTCCTTCGCAGTATTACCCGGTTTCTCCTTTCAATCAAAACTTGTTGAGGTTAATGGTAATAGTTAGTATAGGGTGCTGTCGGTTAGCTGTGGCATAGGGGCTGGCCACCACCTCTCTATGCATTGAAATCGTGACCCATTGGAATATAGCCCACTGGGTGTTATGGACACGAAATAAAGCTAGATTAAAAGATTCTTCAGACAAAAAGGATTTGAAAAATTACGCGTCAAGATAAAGACTGACTTCTTATGTCTAAAGGATCGTCCATAAACTACGTCACACTCATAGTGGGAGGGGTTTCTAAATTTGTGACAGTCCGTGACAAAGGGAGAGGGAGGGGTTCTTCGATGCGTGATGTCACCTTTAACATTAATTTTGTTACGAAGTCAGTAAGAGGCCGATAATACAGATAAGAAAAACCGGAAATACATAGTTCAAATTGGCGAAATATTGCCAAGGTCTTTAGCAAAGGCTTAAGCGTTTAACAATTTCCTTTGTATCCTCAATAGTTCTAATGAGGACCTAAAATGTATCACTGAAGGGTGTATTTCGGCTCACTCTGAACCGTTAAAGGGGAACTCTGCTCGGTTGGCGCCCCTTTAGTGAAACTTTGCTGTTTAGCTCCAAACGCCGAGAAAATGTGCTGCCGCCTAGGCGAAAAAGCTTGCAACTCAGTTTATTTCTAACGAATTTTCTACTCCCCCCTTTCTCCCATCCGTTACCGCACCAACGACGAAGCCACGCTTCCTTTAGGTTCGCCAAACCCCCCTCCCCCATGGATGATGCCCGCGCCACGTGACCGTTGATGGTAGGGATAGCTTAAGAATGTTAAACGGGAGGTCGAAAAACGCCAGACTGGGTTTTCTTTTTGCCCCTATATAGAGTAGTGGCACTCCATGTTAATTTCTCATAGAGCGTAACGTAGCCAAAGGCAGGGAGGTGCCATTACTCTATAGTCTTACTGCCATGATTATCCTGGGGACTGCGGTACCAAGAAGGGGTTCGGAGTTTTAAGAGGGCAAAGGTTTAAACTGAAACCCCCTAACATTGCAATACTATTAAGTTTTTTCTCTGTAAGAAGGAGGTACCTCCCCCCCTTTTTTTTCAAATAAGGGCAGGGTAGCTTCGACCACCTGAATAGTTTGACAACCAATCACCTATAGTTGATTCCTTTATTCCCTTTTCCCAATGCCATACACACGCCTTTCAATCCATTTTCTCACTCTCTATGTGCTAAAGGCTAGTAGCTTTGAATAGAAAGGTCTTTTATAAAGATTCACTATTTTTTTCGATTCGATATTTTTAACTTAAAATGAAACTATGGAGACAAATATCTATACTTCTGTTTATCCGCACTTGAGAAACCGTACTTGCCATTATATATTGGCTCAGAGCTGTGCTAATTAGCTGACAACTAATTGAATTAGAATTAGCAATTAGGGAAATATTTATGAACTAATTAATTAGCCAATTATCAATTAGACATAGAAACTAATTCAATTCAATTAGAAATTAGGCATTTATTTATCAAACTAATTAATTAGAATTACTAATTTCTAATTAATTACTTGTCTAATTAAGGTAAAAAAGAGACCATAAGTAAACATAAAAGTTTAAAAGTGCCCATGGATTTAGTACTTTGGTAATGCAAAATTAAATGTTTTAATGCCATTGAAAAACGGGTACGGAAGCCATGAATTATTCTCGAAAAATGAGAAAAGCCTCGAACCTTCCGTCATGTTAAAATTTGTCTCATTTCTTCCTATAATGGACTCCAGAGTAGTAAATACATGCGCACTGCTATTAATTCGAGTAGGTAAAACAGTCGAAATTTCGAAATGGGGCAGTTGCGAACTACGAAATTTTCTACTAGTACTAGTATTCTCTCATGTTTGAGGAGCTGAAAAATTTAGAGTAGCACTAAGGTTTCCTCATCGATATAATAAGGCTTTTTCATATTCAAATAGATGAATCAAGAGTTAATTCCTCGATTTTTTTACAACAAATTGGCGTAAAAGATTAATTGAAAATTCAATTGGCTAATTAGTTAATCCTAAATCTAATTAAATTTTAATTAGATAATTACCTTTCCGATTCATACTAATTAATTAGAATTACTTCTCAATTAGCACTAAGGTAATTTAAATTCAATTACCATTTTCAATTAGTAAATTTTGCTAATTAATTAGAAATTCAATTAGCTAACTAATTAATTAGCACAGCTCTGTATTGGCTAATGCTCCTCAACTTTTGCAATACTGTCAAGTGAGGTTGAACAAGAGTATATAATGAGCATTTTTATTTATTTCTTGGAAAAACTGAAAAAGTACATTGGTTTGAACGTTCTTCAAACGAAAGGGACGTGATCCTTCTTTATATCCCGTGAACACCTGACGTGAAATGATTTGGTTATCCCGATCTAATTCCTTATATCGTGTGATAATTGCGAAGTGTTTCGAACATACTTCTTTCTGAAATGAAATGACTCGTTAATCGCTTTACAATTACCTTTGCCATGTGTAATTGGCGAGTTGTTCCGGGTACAAGTGGCGATTAAATAATGTTATAATCACTGCAGTAATCATAATAGTGAGTAGCCCCTCGACGAGACTGAATTCTATCTCCATTTCTTCGGTGACCACATTCCAATGCACCTAAACATTTCTTTTATCTCCTTTTAAAATAATGAACGAATGAACTTGTATTCAAGGTAGAAATGTCAGAACCGGCCGATATTATGGGTGTGTTTGGGAAGCACTAGCCACCCGGAATTTCACTTTAAAGCAGAGTTGATACTAAGAAAAGGGTAGGAAAACCTCAATTACCCTCCGGAAATTAACACCATCCGCCAAGACTGAGAAATGGTATACATTCATGGATCTGGAGGGAATTCTTAGAACCCAAACAAAAATAAAACCACATTTCTGGTTTACAGACCCCCTTTACGTACAAACTATAGAAAATTTCGGAATATAAATACTGAGTAACCAACCCACAAGGGAGAGGCGGCCATTGGGGTATTCTCCCTCGCGCCAAGAAGAGACGCCAGAATGAGCCCGAGTTCACTGCTCGCGGGAGGCTAGCCAACTCGCACTGAATCTAGCGGGGTTTCTTGGCGCCAAGGAGGATACCGCAATGGTACCGTATTTAATTTCCGAAATGGTCTATACGGTTGGTAGCAAGGCGGATTTATAAGAGAGGTGGTTCAGAGTCAGACAAAATGCACGTAGTCCGCAGTTCATAAAATTACACTGTGGCGTTCCCCAGTTACCATGATTACCACGACCCCCTCACGGCAAGAGAGCGTACGTTCTCGCCCATGCGTTCAAGCCCCCTTTTTCTAGCCTCATCAGCTTGTTTATAATTTTGAATATTCCTCGTTTGCAAGAACGATCACGTGACGTGCGCCTTTACCAACGGCTTACGCGCCGATGCATGTTTTTATTTCCACATTTCCAAAACGAGTCTTCTCTCTTATTCATCCTCCTTGCTTTTAGCGAGCCGGCACAAAAATTTTCCAACACCATCACACCCTTACCCCACTCAAAGTAACGAAGCAAGTACCACTCCATACTACCCCTTAATGCCAATAAGGATGAATACATACATCTCCTTGGCTAATTACCGTCTGGTATTATCTATCATTCGATGTTGCTAACAAAGACCAAAATTATTTTGCAATGTGCTAAGGTTGTACAATACCCAACAATGGTCTAAGGCTATGCAGTGCATGACGCGTAAGTTTTTTCTCCTTTCCTAAATCGTAGAAAATGTCTTTAGCCTACCTATTCTCTCCCAAACCTGTCTCGATTTATAGATACAATAGTTTGAAGCGCTACACCCTTTCCCTCTTGAAGCTGCCAGTTTAACAGCTCTATGATTAGACACGGTTATACGAGAAAGAATCACAACATTGTATAGAAAACCCTGGTTGCTAAAGGCTTGTCTATATACATGTACAGGTACACCATGGACGAACCAATACTGAAGGACGGATGGCAGAGGGAGAAAGTTGAAAAATACTTGTTAATTCGCCTTCTAGCGGCAGATAGTAGCAAACCGGATAGTGGGGGGCTTATGGGGGAATCAACTTTCTAAAGAGGGAAGCGGCTAACGTCTCATTTTGTCTAGATGGCGCTAGCTTTTTCCGGGATTTGACTCGGTATTTTTCATAACCCCCCCCCTCTCCATTTTGGGGCTGAAAAGGGGGAAGTATGCTTAACATTGGTTGTTTAGTCGCTTAGTATGGGCTCTATGGGCTGCCATCGGTCCTTCAGTATTGGTTTGTCCATGGGTACACAAACTGGTTCTGATGTTGTAAGACTGAAGTCAGGCCCGATATAGAGTAATGGCAGTACTACCTATGCAAACGGCATACCTCCTATCTCTTAGCTCAGTGTCATGCCCCTACTGGGCGCATACAGTATCCTCTCTTACAAAAGCGCGCCCAGAGGGAGGGATACACGGTTTTCACCCCTCTCTACCACCACTAGTCTATACACTGTATCCTCAAAAAGTTTTTATAAATACGAAGTTTGAAAAAATATTCTAACTATTGCGACTGTCCACTTAAAATATCGCGAGTGTCCACTTAAAATAATGCGAGTGTCCATTTAAAATATCGCGAGTGTCCATTTAAAATATCGCGAGTGTCCGTTTAAAATATCGCGAGTGTCCATTTAAAATATCGCGAGCGTCCATTTAAATTTTGCCAAGCGTCCAGTAACCCAGTTCAATTTCGTTTTGGTTCTCCCAGTGTTACTAAGCCAAGAGGCTGCAGGGATAAAGGCTACAGTTCAGTTTGACCATCTTGGCTGACGTAGAATGCCTCACAATCAAAACATGGCACTGAAGATAAAGCTGAGAGAGGGAGCAACTTCTCCCACCTCAATAATTTCAAACATTATTCACACGTCCGGTTAAATTATCAGTAACGTCCTGGTGTATACGTACTATATAAAAGTCACAAAATGTTTAGTCACTAATCTTTTAGATTGGTCAAACTTAACATTCGATTTTTACCTCATTTTATTTTTGATGTTCATTACCAAACACCACTAAAATAATTATCCTGATAAAACAAAGCATGAATTAAAACCAGGCATGGATATAGTTTTGATGCTTTTATTAATAGTTACCTATCATCTTCATATAAAACAGTTCCGAACACAATTGACTTCATGCGATATGAAGAAAGCTCAATTCGTTTCTTACTAACCGTCTTTCTGAAATCCCGTCCCTAAGAAAGATACCTAACCGATCGCTAAACGCGCCCGGCCCCAAGCCCCCAACCAAACCAAGTCGAATGATTTCTCAATTCCGCGAATTTCCCCTCTCCTATGACTATAACAGGATAGTACAAAAAAAAAGAGAAAAATTCCAAGAATAAAAGAAGTTCCCAGGTGCGAAAAAGAAAAACCGCTCCTCGCTGTCACGAAAGAATGAGGAAAAGGGGTGCAAAATGGACTGCAAGGTTTTGCGCTCTAGGCGAGCTTCATTTATATTGATACGTGGAGTCCAGGTTGAGGGGCAAATAGAGTCTTTGTAACCCACGTGACGCGATTCATCCACTCGTAGGGTATGGTCCTTTTTTCAAATTTTAGGCCACCGCCCCCAACGCGAGCGCCATCTAGCGTTCTAGATCGGTAATAAACCTCGCCGACGCTACCTTTAACACCTCCTATAAAAGGAGGCGAAACAAGGTCATTACTAGTTTACGTCTAGTGTATCTTATTTCACAGACCCAATCATTTCAACACTTGTGGATAGATGAAGAACTAATATTATCTAATGTATATGAAAAATGCGTTTACACTATATATAAATGTAGTAAAGCTGAATTAAAAAGTAAACACCAAATTTGAAATGTTAATATCAAAAGATGTTCTTGGAATATTAAGATGAAACAGAGCTTTATAGCTACACAACTACTTAAAGAATCGTAATGCCGAAAAATATTTAAAATATTTCCATTTAATATTCTGCAAAAAGGAAATGTTATCGCTTTGTAAGAGATCTTATCATCCTACTCGCTTTATATTAACTTTGATATGCGTGTAGTGTTTCGATTCGGATGCAATTTTCATTACTCGTTCTATATAAACTCTCACTTGTGTCATTACATAGAAATAAGTTTATCTTAAATAATTAATTAAATATAAATGATATTAATTATTTTAATCGCCAGTAAATAACTTTAAAAATAGTTAAATCGTTTAAAATAAAGTTGTTCCTATTATCTTTCGAAACTTTGCTAATATTGACGTTTAAAGTGAAGGGTACCCCTCTTGCCCGCTTTCTTCAAATTTTGGGGTATATATACGATTCGTTTCCATTATAATAATAGATAAAAACGCATTCGCGTGAACCGATGGTGGAAGCCCTGCCATTGGGAGGCTAGACGTTTCTCGTAACCGTAGCCGATCGCCGCGTATATCTTAAAACCGAACGATAACGATGGAGAAGAAGCCGGAATGGACAAAGACCTGAAGATGGTGGTGCATATAAGCTGGTGTCAATGTGGGATTGACGAAGAACAGAAGATGGTGGTGCTTACAAGCCAGCAAGTACAGGCTAGTGTCCATGTGGGATGGACAAAGACTAGCAGATTGTGGTCCTTAGAAGCCAGTTAGTAAAGACTGGTGTTGGCACATGAATGGCCAAATTTCCGTGAACCACGAACGCGTTCCGGAAAACGGGTATTTGTTTGCTCCGATTTGTAAACTGCGAACGCGGTCACGTGGGGTGTGACAGACAGACAGACACACACACAGAAAGACAGACAGACACACCCATACGTCGAGTGTAATACCTCTCCGTGACGTCATCGTCACTCGGAGAGGTAAAAACTAAACATCCCAGGTTTAAGTATGCAGTTTTGCAAAAGAAACGAAGTTTCGTGAAGAATGGAAACGCGTCCTTAAAATTCGTAAATATGTTTCAAATCACATGGTTGTATGCACTTTGCATTTCAAGAATACTGATTACTTTTTTCCTGGTAAGTTCTTTTTTTAAGTATTATGAATTCAAGACCAGGATTTAATGTACTTCTTACTTCAGATATGCCGACAAGGAAAAGGAAACTAAAGCTTGGAACTTGCCCTTCACAATGCTTGCCTATATTGACCCCGACAAAATTATTTCCGAAGTTAACAGAAAGAAAGTTAAAGTAACTTCTTAATGATTGCTCCAAATAAAAAGCCTATTATTGTTATTAACAGGCGGCTACATGATCACCCCCAGCATTCTGGCTAATCTTCTGGACACGAATTTTACCTTGCCTAAGGCAGGAACCAATCAGACCTAATGCACTAGGTCCCATTGGTTCCTGCCTTTGGTTTAACTAGCCTTTGCCAAGCTTAGCCAACGTGTAGCGGAAAAGGCATCATTCAAGGGCATCAACAGAGTTCAGATCCCAATAGAAGGACTTTCTCTTCTTGTTTTAATGAAAATTAAACTAAACTTGGCGTACGATGTTCTTTCTACAGTGTTTAATATGTCTGATACCACTTGCCGCAGATACTTTAAACAAACAGTATTTATTGTGGCTGATGTTTTTAAATGCGCAATCAAATGGCCCTCTAGGGAAGAAATCATTAATTGCATGCCAAAATGTTTTAAAGGCTTTGAAAAAACTGTGGTGGTATTGGAATGTTTCAAAATTACAATAGAAAAACCTAAATGCCTTAAATGTAAAATCTAGTCTCATAAAAAGGGTAACCATATGGTTAAAATTTTGGTTGGCGTATCTGGTGCTGGTTTGATTACATTTTTGAGTAGAGCTTATGGAGGAAGAGCATCTGACTAATTCATTACTTTCCACAGTAAAGTATTGGACAAGTTAACACCCAATGTTGATGCATGCATGGTAGATAAAGGATTCAAAATAGAGAACGAATGTTTAGAAAAAGGAATTAAAATTTTTATTCCACCATTTCTGAAAAAATCTAAACAGTTTGCGGAAAAGAAATCTCTTAAAAACTTTAAAATACCAAAACCAAGGGTGCATGCAGAGAGAGTGATACAAAGATTAAAACTTTTTTCAATCTTTAATGAAAACTTGGATTGGGAGATGACGTATTTCATTAACCCTTTGTTTTTAATTGCAGCTGGTATTGTAAATATGTCATCACCAATGTAAATAAGATGAAGTTAGATTTTAATAAAATGGATATTTGGTTTTTAAAAAAATTTAATTTACTCAGTTTTACAATTTCATCACAATAATTTATGTAGTAAAAAATATTTTTAACCAATTTCAAATAAAAATGTCTATTTTACTACAGTGACTAGTATGTTTTTGTAATTTTTGATATAAGTGACCATGTGACATTGTTCCAAATTTTAAACTGCTATCCCCAACTGAATCCGTCCATAATAACCTTTGTTTTTTTCTTAAAAAATTACTTTATTATTTTTCTCCTCCCGTTTTTAAATATGGAATCTGCTTTGGTTCAATTAACTCGGGGATTGAAATGGTGACTCCTTTAGTGGGACACTTTATTTCCAATAACAAAGCAGCTTTACTGATGTTGTGTCATTTCCTAATTGAGTATTTTTGTGCCCCTAAAAATTTAACTTTTTAAGATGCTTTTCAGTTTATAGTGGCCAAGGACCCTATTCTCTAAAAATCTAAATCATTTGGACGGTGATCCAAATCTAAACGTTTGGATCGGCTCCATTCGGATAGGGCGCTTAAAACCGTATTCTCTAACCCAAATCCAAATCGACATTTGGATTTCCCGCCAAACCTTTATCCAAATCAAATGTACGTCACTTCCTCTTTCATTACGTAATTTTACTTAGCGTTTATTGGTCAATTCTTTTGCGGCGTTTAATATAAAAGTAAAATGTTTTTAAGCCTTGGATTTTTGCATGTTAGATTGTAATAATTTTCTACAATTAAGAAACCTCTTAATTTGATAGTTTAAGCTTATTAGGCCTAATTGATATTAAGTGGGAAATTAATTTGAATGAAAAATAGGTGGATATCTTTTATTAATTGGGAAATAATGCCCACATTTTTATATTTGGATTTTAGAAGTTAATTTATTATTTATTTTGTGTATATAAAATTCATAATTAATTTCACTAAGGCAATAAATTAATTACCTACAAGGAATTAACTAGTACATATGTTTAATATTAGAATTTAACTCGTTTGAAAACTAATAAAGTTTTGAACCGGTTTTTTTTTAACTTAGTAAAATTTGTGATTGTCGATTGGTCAATATTGTATATTAACCAATGGTGGAACCAATTTTTTTTTAAACTCAATGAAACTGAAATATCAATCAATCATCTACTGAAAGAGGTATCAACCTACTTTTTTCAAAAGAAGGTAAATAAGGATTAGATGGCTTGCTGCTTCAAACAAGATTTTTAATCATGAAGAGAATATTTTGCTAATTTTGGTCAAATTTAGATATTCGGTAATCGAGTTGATATGACTTGAAGCACATTTTGCTCATGTCTATTTTAAACTTTAATCACAGATTTCGCTTACCATTTTACAAGCATAATATACACTACTGAAGGACGCAAATCTATCTGTGATCGGTAACAGTGACCAATATAGCAATTTGCCCAATTAATCGGTTTGAACTTCATTTGCACATTTCTACTTGTTAATTTGAAATGTTGCGAGAAATTTGAATGGAATATAAGTAGATATCTCTTTCAGAAGATAATTTTTGATGTTGATATTTAAGATTCATGGAGTTAAAAAAATTGCTATTGGTATTTCAATTAAGCTTTGATATCAACATTGGTTAATTTACGATATGGGCTTATGATGGTAGTCTGTTTATAAGATTAAATCGTCACTAGACAGTATCTACCTCCAAAATCGAGAGTTAGTAACTTTATAACCATCTCATCACAGGATATCCGAGGGTCAATTTCTTATATCATTGACGATTTGGCAAGGCCTAATACCGTTTAGCTTGACTTTCGCCGTCAAATTCCTTTTAAAGCATAGATCATATAGTATCCACCCTTGATTTTCATTTCGCAACACACGTTGGATTCATAAACCTCGACGCACACCACGATTAGAAGCATTAACATTAAGCAAAAACAACACACTGACCGCATACATTTTTAGTAAATAACATTAATCACTACATCTGTTTTCGGGGCTGACAGACGGCGTCACGGACTCACGGCGATAATGAAAAAGCCTTCGGAGTCCGGCCCATTATAGGGGGTAGTTTCGAGGGAACGAAATTCAAATGTAAGGCGCGTCCCTTGAATTCGTAAATACCGACGTTTAACGCAATTATAATATTGAAATCTTATACAATTAAGTTAATTTTAAGAAAACAAAGCACTACTTTCAAAGTCTAAACTTTAAAAATACGACGATACGAGAAGGCGAAGTAACGGGCAACGAGAGGCAACATTTTTTTAAATGGCAAAAATTAACGGTAAGCCAAGGCTTAGCGCAATTTCACCGCCTTAAAAAAAGTGCCAAGTTTAGATAGAGATTGTGGGACAATAAAAAGGTGGAAAATTATGATATTAGGCTTATATTAAAGCTTGAAACCTACTTTATATTATATTTAAAATCCATCCATAAGCAAATCCTCAAAAAATATGAAAATGACCACGAAAAAGAACCCACTCTCAAATTTTTTCCCCTTAAAAAAATGGCGGCCACAAACGGGGTGAAAAAGGCGAAAAGAGCTATCCAAATGACGATTTGGCCGGCCATTTGGCTTGCCAAATGTTTGGATAGGGTTTGAACCAAATGAAAAGGGATTTGGAGTTACAGAATACGGATTAGTGTCATTTGGGGATGAGCCGACCCCAAATCCAAATCATTTGGATTAGGAACGATCCAAATGTAGTTAGAGAATAGGGTCCCAGCTGAAACTTTGCAATGCGGCCAAGGGTCAGTATGCATAACTGTGGACACTTTTTGCATAACCTTGAATAACTTGCGTTGCTTATATGTTAGACTCAAAATTAAAAAAGCAATGGAGAGAAGCATTCTTAAGACACATTCTCACAAGTTTTCAACTTTTTAAATGGAATACATTTTTCACAAAGTAGAGTTCCCCAAAGGCCGAATTCGTTCTCAACTTTGGACACTTCTATGTAACTTTGGACGCCCCCTTCCTAACCTTGGACACCCCTTCCTAACTTTGGCCATTTTGTTAAATAAAACTTCGCAGTCTTCGAATTGAAATTGGCGGCAATTTGTAGTTCTATTGTAGCGCTACGTAACGGTTTTGAGAGATCCGATCCGAATCGAACCGAAACGCGGGGTCGGCGCGGAGAGAATCGCGCCGTCTGCTCTAGCCTTTAATTTTGGCGCGCTGTTTGCCGCGTAACAATTTTAACAAACTGAGGACGTGTCCCTTATTGTTTTAAACTCTAAAAAAGGCTAATATCGCGAGTTAATTAGTGTTAACAAACGGAGAAATCGGCCAGCATGAAAGTGTCCAAAGTTAGAAATTTGCCCAGGTGTTTTTAAAGCTGAATATTTCGTCGAATTTCCCGCGTAAGACAGTGTTTAAAATACGGATTATGAAGCCCAAAAGTTGCTCTTTCGAATGGTTTCTAGTTTGTTCTGGTATGATTTCTCTAATTTTCGTCAAACCTTATTTCCCGGGACCAAAGGGTTGACCCCCGTCAAATTTGGCCGTAATTTAAATGGACGAGTTTGGGGAGTGGGCTAATTTGGCTCGTAACGTAGTCGGATGTTATTCTACGACTTTGAAGTATTTTTTATCTAAATTCCTCACATTCTAAGCTTTAAAATAAGCTACTTCATTATCAATTTGATGCATCCAGTAATTAAATATGATTTTTATAATAAAAGTGTCTAAAATTGCAGCTGTCCAAAGTTAGGCACACTGACCCTATCTTTGTTATGAAGAGCCATAGCAGTACATGAAGCTCTGACTAACAGCTAAACAGTGTTTACATTTTCTGGTTAATCCTGCAGCACAAAGGCTGAATTCTTCTTTCCATCAAAAGTTGCAGAGGTTAACGGTAATAGTATATGCGCTGCACCTCTCTATTCATTGTAAAGGCACACACCTGTAAACAAGCCACATGCTTAGTGTGGCCATTATTATTATTATTATTATTATTATTATTATTATTATTATTATTATTATTCATCTTCACCTTTCAATTGACAGATTATTTTTATGAGGCTGAGCCCCTGAAAATCACTTTGTTTTTTAAACCATAGCTCTCTACAATTGTTAAGCCTCGGTCGTCTCTACTTTGTATGCTGCATAATATGACGTGCTTGCACTTTTTATTTATTTATAAAATATTCTCCTGACCTTCCATTAGACATCGTTTTCGATCCCCTTCGTTGTTATACGCGTATTTATAAAATCCAGACAATGATATCTTAAACTTGTCAACTTTTTAAATACTTTATTCTTAAAATTGCGCTATTATTGTTATTGATAAACACATCGTACTCCGTTAAAGAGGCCATTTTGAAAACCCTACAGTGTCGATAGTCGATAGAGAAGTAGTTCAGTTCAGATTTTAACCATTCGTAACCAAATCCTAGTCAAGGACCGTAGGACTGAATGAACCGAGGTGAACCATACATTGCAGAAAAATTACCGCGAGACAAGATTGGGCCAGAATTCACCTCGTGGATTCATGGTCACGTTTCACTTATAAAATTTGACCAGAAGAACCCTATTCTAGGAGAGCGATAGCTCTCTTAGATAAGACCTCATACCGACTTTAATGTATAAGGATGGTTTTTTGATTGGTTATAACTTTTTTTGTATCGTATTAACTGCTTTGAAAAAATTCTACAGAACTACAATTCGGGCCCTCAATATGTGGTTAAAATTTCAAGAAGATCCACCCATTAGTTTATTGTATAAAAAATAAAGTTGCTAAGGGTGGTTTTCATTTCCATAAATTAATCAGCCCTTTTGGTGAAAAAGTTAAATTTTCCCATAGAAATAACATGGGAGCTTTTTTCAAATTTAGCCATTTTGTCGCCACCCTTTTGAAATGAAATATTCGTTTGTTACGTTTGGGAACGGTTTTATATCAAAATTTAAACCTTTTTCTAGGACCATTTTTAAGGTTTTTGAGAAAAATTAATTTTAAGTATGTTTAATTTTAAATTTTAAAAACTACCCCAATCTGCGATATTTTAGCATGGATACGCTGTTTTATTGGTAAATATCAGCGCGACCAATATTGGCCTTTTTTTACGTATAGTTGCGTCATAATAATCCGATTGTTTTTTCTTAATGCCTTTTGGTTGAAATGGCCTATCGATAGTGAGATAAGACTGCTTTAATATTGCCGCCGTGACAAATTACCCCGTTTGTGGCCGCCATTTTTTTTAAGGGAAAAAAATTTGAGAGTGGGTCCTTTTTCGTTGCCATTTTCATATTTTTTGAGGATTTGCTCATGGATGGATTTTAAATATAATATAAAGTAGGTTTCAAGCTTTAGTATAAGCCTAATTTCATAATTTTCCACCTTTTTATTGTCCCACAATCTATTTCTAAACTTGGCACTTTCTTTAAGGCGGTGAAATTGCGCTAAGCCTTGGCTTACCGTTAATTTTTGCCATTTATAAAAATGTTTACCTCTTGTTGTTACTTCGCCTTCTCGTATCGTCGTATTTTTAAAGTTTAGACTTTGAAAGTAGTGCTTAGTTTTCTTAAATATTACTTAATTGTATAAAATTTCAATATTATAATTGCCTAAAACGTCCGTATTAACGAATTCAATGTTTTTTGTTGAAGGGACGCGCCTTGCATTTGAATTTCGTTCCCTCGAAACTACCCCCTTTAAGAGACCGGCCGCCGGAGGCTTTTTCTTCTACGCCCTCTCGGTCGCTCGTTCAGCCCCGATTCCCCCGAAAACAACTGTAGTGACTCTGTTATTTACCAAAAATGTATGCGGTCAGTGTGTTGTTTTAGCATTTTAATGCTTCTAATCGTGGTGCACGTCGAGGTTTACGAATCCAACGTGTGTTGCGTAATGAAAATCAAGGGTGGATACTATATGATCTATGCTTTTAAAGGAATTTGACGGCGACAGTCATGCAAAAACGGTATTAGGCCTTGCCAAAAGTTGACTAAGCTATAGTGAGCCTTCGTCAGTCAATGATATAAGAAATTGACCCTCGGATATCCTCTGACTAGGAGATGGTTATAAAGTTACTAACTCTCGATTTTGGAGGTAGATACTGTCTAGTGACACTTAAAGTAACGACTTAATCTTATAAACAGACTACCATCATAAGCCCATATCGTAAATTCACCGATGTTGATATCTAAGCTTACTTGAAATACCAATACCAATTTTTTTAACTCAATGAATCTTAAATATCAACATCAAAAATTATCTTCTGATAGAGATATCTACTTATATTCCATTCAAATTTCTCGCAACATTTCAAATTAACGAATAGAAATGTGCAAATGAAGTTCAAACTGATTAATTGGGCAAATTGCTATATTGGTCACCATTACCGATCACAGATAGATTTGCGCCCTTCAGTAGTGTTTATTATGCTTGTGAAATGGTAAGCGAAATCTGTGATTAAAGTTTAAAATAGACATGAGCAAAAACAGCTTTATTCATATCAACTCGATTACCGAATATCTAAATTTGACTAAAATTAACAAAATATTCTATTCATGGTTAAAAATCTTGTTTGAAGAAGCAAGCCATCTAATCCTTATTTACCTTCTTTTGAAAAAAAAATAATAGGTTGATACCTCTTTCAGTAGATGATTCATTGATATTTCCGTTTCATTGAGTTTAAAAAAAATTCGTTCCACCATTGGTTGATTTTCAATATCGACCAATCGATAATCACAAATTTTAATAACTAAATCACAAAAACCGGTTCAAAACCATATTAGTTTTGAAACGATTAAATTATAATTTTAAACATACAGGGTGTTTCTGATAAGTCTGCCATAAATCAAGGGGCGTGTTCTTTGGGTCAAACTGAGTGGAAAGTGTCAAAGAACATGGGGTGTACAAGAATTTGCAACGAAGATATGGCCCCTAAAACAAGAAAATATTCGAATATGTAGACTAAAACAAATTCAGCCTTATCAACTTGTTTAGAAATAATGAGACAATTTCAATAGTTTCCATCTAACATCGTTATTGAACTTTCACCTGGCAGAAGTGTATTAAATGAGTAGAAGTATGCCTACTCTAGTAAAGTAAATTCAAAGTATCATGGTACCTTTCGGTTGGTATTACTTTTATTCTTAACAAGTTAACATGGACGTTACAGGTATTGTTCAAAATGTCCACCAACGGCGTTAAGACAAACATGAACCCGTCTTTCGAAAGATTCTTGGACATGTTGGAAGATTCCTGGCATGTTCCTGATTGTTTGACAACCTTCAATAATTCGTCTTCGCAAGTCTTCCTCATCACGGACTTCATTCTTGTACACGATGTCTTTGAGATGACCCCAAAGATAGAAATCGCACGGATTTAAATCCGGAGATCTGGCTGGCCACGCAACTGGTCCTCCACGCCCAATCCACCTCAAATTAAACGTAGCATTAAGATGTTCTCTAACTGCACGGCTGAAATGTGGGGGTGCCCCGTCGTGCATAAACCACATGTCACGAAGTAATGCTAACGGTATGTCCTCGAGTAATTCAGGTAAAGTGTCTCTTAAGAACGTGAGATATGCTTCACCATTTAGTCTGGGTGGAAGAAAATGCGGACCTAGTAAATGATTACCGACAATGCCGCACCATACGTTTAAAGAAAATTGCTGTTGGTGACTTCTAACACTAGTTGCGTGTGGGTTTAATTGGCGCCATTCGTGGTGGTTGTGATAGTTCAGAATTCCATCCCGGGAAAAATGTGCCTCGTCGGTTACTAAAAGGACCCGTGGAAATTGATTGTCCTCTACTCTGGCCAAAAACCACTCGCAAAAGTCGGTGCGTCTTGGATAATCTGCCGGGTTAAGAGCTTGCACCTTTTGAATATGATACGGGTGAAACTGATGTCCGCGGAGAATTCGCCAGACCAAAACGTGATTAACATGTAATTGTCGTCCAACTTGTCTGGTACTTGTCGAGGGGTCCTCATCGAACATGGCAAGGACGTCTTCCTCGATTTCCTCCATGTCTTCTGGAATGTCTCGCTCTCGAACGTTGTTGGGTTGTACTTGTCCGATGTCCCTCAAGCGCCTGTCAACAGCCTCGAACGTACGACGATTTGGTATGCGTCGTTGCGGAAATTGTTCCTGGTATCGCCGCTGTGCTTCCACTGAATTGCCCTGCGCCAGTCCATACATGAGATGCATGTCTGCATATTCTGCATTGGTATACGCCATTCTGTACTACCACACGTTCGTTCGAAGTGATACTGTGACGTTATCAACAACATCGCGTTACTTTATAGCAAACCACCGTTTAGTTTTTACGTTTGCGTCATGACTGTCAGCATTGTTTTTTATTCACAAACGTAAACAATAAACGGTGGTTTGCTAAAAAGTCTTTGGGGTCATCTCAAAGACTTTTTTGACATCGTGTACAAGAATGAAGTCCGTGAATAAAAAACAATGCTGACAGTCATGACGCAAACGTAAAAACTAAACGGTGGTTTGCTATAAAGTAACGCGATGTTGTTGATAACGTCACAGTATCACTTCGAACGAACGTGTGGTAGTACAGTATGGCGTATACCAATGCAGAATATGCAGACATGCATCTCATGTATGGACTGGCGCAGGGCAATTCAGTGGAAGCACAGCGGCGATACCAGGAACAATTTCCGCAACGACGCATACCAAATCGTCGTACGTTCGAGGCTGTTGACAGGCGCTTGAGGGACATCGGACAAGTACAACCCAACAACGTTCGAGAGCGAGACATTCCAGAAGACATGGAGGAAATCGAGGAAGACGTCCTTGCCATGTTCGATGAGGACCCCTTGACAAGTACCAGACAAGTTGGACGACAATTACATGTTAATCACGTTTTGGTCTGGCGAATTCTCCGCGGACATCAGTTTCACCCGTATCATATTCAAAAGGTGCAAGCTCTTAACCCGGCAGATTATCCAAGACGCATCGACTTTTGCGAGTGGTTTTTGGCCAGAGTAGAGGACAATCAATTTCCACGGGTCCTTTTAGTAACCGACGAGGCACATTTTTCCCGGGATGGAATTCTGAACTATAACAACCACCACGAATGGAGCCAATTAAACCCACACGCAACTAGTGTTAGAAGTCACCAACAGCAATTTTCTTTAAACGTATGGTGCGGCATTGTCGGTAATCATTTACTAGTTCCGCATTTTCTTCCACCCAGACTAAATGGTGAAGCATATCTCACGTTCTTAAGAGACACTTTACCTGAACTACTCGAGGACATACCGTTAGCATTACTTCGTGACATGTGGTTTATGCACGACGGGGCACCCCCACATTTCAGCCGTGCAGTTAGAGAACATCTTAATGCTACGTTTAATTTGAGGTGGATTGGGCGTGGAGGACCAGTTGCGTGGCCAGCCAGATCTCCGGATTTAAATCCGTGCGATTTCTATCTTTGGGGTCATCTCAAAGACATCGTGTACAAGAATGAAGTCCGTGATGAGGAAGACTTGCGAAGACGAATTATTGAAAGTTGTCAAACAATCAGGAACATGCCAGGAATCTTCCAACATGTCCAAGAATCTTTCGAAAGACGGGTTCATGTTTGTCTTAACGCCGTTGGTGGACATTTTGAACAATACCTGTAACGTCCATGTTAACTTGTTAAGAATAAAAGTAATACCAACCGAAAGGTACCATGATACTTTGAATTTACTTTACTAGAGTAGGCATACTTCTACTCATTTAATACACTTCTGCCAGGTGAAAGTTCAATAACGATGTTAGAGGGAAACTATTGAAATTGTCTCATTATTTCTAAACAAGTTGATAAGGCTGAATTTGTTTTAGTCTATATATTCGAATATTTTCTTGTTTTAGGGGCCAATGTTTGGGGGGCCATATCTTCGTTGCAAATTCTTGTACACCCCATGTTCTTTGACACTTTCCACTCAGTTTGACCCAAAGAACACGCCCCTTGATTTATGGCAGACTTATCAGAAACACCCTGTATCTACTAGTTAATTCCTCGTAGTCGTAGGTAATTAGTTTATTTCCTTAGTGAAATTAATGCTGAATATTATATACACAAAGTAAATAATAAATTAACTTCTAAAATTTAAATGTAAAGTGTGTGCATTATTTCCCAATTAATAAAAGATATCCACCTATTTTCATTCAAATTAATTACTAATTTGTGGATAATGGATAGAAAATGTCGAGCTCTAATTGCGATATAGCTAAAATCAATCCCACAGGCTATTTATAATACAATATAACCTTTGCCCTATGTTTACTGTTTTGAATTTTATTTGTAAAATTTAAAACATAAAATAGTATTACAATTTTTTTAATTAAATAATTATTAATAAATTTCAATAAAATAAATTCTGGTTAAATACATAACACTACTTTTTATTAATTTTCTGAAATTATCAGAGCTAAATATCAAAGACACATATTTAATTGCTCTCATTTCGACACAACTGCAACCGTATAGATTTATTCATTTATTAACATTTCTCATTTCTAATTATTTAAATTCAAAGGGCTGTATTAACTTTTAAAGGTGAAAACCTAGCTGACTTAGAAGTAAAAAAATACCAGGCTGCCAGGCTGTCTCTTACACAACAGAGTTGGCCATTCTCGCTTATGAGAAATGAATCCTTGTCATATGCATCTCTGGACTTTAGGAGCTCCAGGACTCCCAACTGAATCAGGGTGGGAAATAGGGATTTTTTTAAAACTAGACATTGGGCCAGCGACCCCCTGTTCAGGAATAAATGAACTGGTCCATGACCATTGACCAGGGCGCGGTGTCTGCTAAACTAAAGAAGTGGGTAATTAAAATAGTTGAGATAATGTCTGGACCCTGGTTACCCTAGAATTTCCTTAGTGGTCCTGTGGACCACTGCTCACCCTCCGATTTAATTTTTAAACTGGTCATTTTCCCTGTGCCACCGCCTTATTTGCAACGCTGAACTGAAGATTTCTTTTGACCGAACCATAGCCTACTCGATCACGCGCAACACGTCGCAAGCTGCTTGCGCTATAGCGCGAGTCAGGGTGGGAAATAAGGATTTTTTTAAACTGGACATTAGGCCAGAGACTCTCCTGACTTGGAATAAATAAACTGGTCCGTGACCATTGGCCAGAGCACGTCGTCTGCTAAGCTAAGGAAGTGGATAATTAAAATATTAGAATTTTAATGTGTGGACTCTGGTTACCCTTGAATTTTTTAGTAGTCTCGTGGACCACTGACCCCCCTCCGATTTAATTTTTGAACTGTACCAGGCAATTTTTAAACTCGTCATTTGCCCTGTGTTACCGCCTTATTTCCCACGCTGGCGCGAGTTGCTTTGCGTTGTTGAGTGCGTAATGGACCGGGCTATGCCTGGAGTCCCAACCCCCGTTACTTACTACCAAAATACCCACTAGCATAGCCCACTCGATCACGCTCTCTTTTCCCCGGCTACATATTTTGAAGAGGGCACTTTTTAGGCGTATTTTTAACAATCTTGGATCACCTTTGTGGACTTTTAGGGTAGCCCTTATAAATTGAGTCTTCATTGCCCTGACTATATTGTGTTTAAGGTTTATAAGCTTAATATCAAACAGACGTTAGTTAATGCTACAAAAAAGTTCGAAATTGATAATCTCGGATCGTCTTTGAGAAGTTTTAAGGATATCCGAATTTCATATTGGGCTTATGAAAAGTTTGAGCTAAAGGTTAAACAGACATATATCAGCGTTTTAAAAATTGTGTAAAACTGTCAATTTGGTCCGATTTGTGGAATTTTTAGGGGAGCGCCTCGCGTTTCGATAAAGGGTTGTAAAAAATTGTATTATGTTAATTACAATAAGAATACAAACTTTCAATGAGTTACGTTTTTATTTTTTGGAGTATCATTATAAATAAATGACTGATTGAGCTAAAGTTACGGTCCCCTTTTTATATGTTTCTGCTTAGTGTAGATTTTGAAAATGTAAAACAGTTTCTTAACAATCTTAATTAAAATGAAGACTGAAGGAGCAGATATTAATCAAAAATGTCTTGATTAGAATCAAGTCCTAAAAAGTATCGATAAGACTGAGGTTATCACTTGTCTGAAGGATCAGATATTAATTTTTCTTTTTAATTGAAACTTAAAGGCATGCTTAAGAAAAAACAACGTTCCATTACCGTTTTCCGTTGAAATAACTTATTTTACAGGTAATCAATTTCAAAAATTTACTTATCTCGGGTTTTCGGGCACAATTTCATTCCCCCAAAACATTTTATCATTACATTAATTATTTTTGAGAGATAACGTGTCAAAATAAGCTTTAAAACAATAAAAAACTGAATGAGCGGTCTGTTTAGCCATGACCAAAACCTTCAAAATCAGTGTTGCTAATGTTAGAAAGTGGATGTTCCCACTTCCATTTTAAAAATTTGCCGCATTTCCCACACCCCCTTTTTTACAGTCATATTTATCTGGACTATTTTATCATACTAAGTTTAATATGGAATATCACTCCGCATGGCTTTGACAATATGTACAAATGCTATAAAGCTTTAAAATTCTCAAAATATGCTTTCTTTTTTTTTCAGTGCCAAACTTAAAATCACCGATTTTATTTTTGAAAATTTTGCACTATTAACCCTTGAACAGGAAAATTCCGACATTTGATTTGATTTCGGAAAAATATTACTTTTTCCCCACAGAGCCTAAAACCAAACCTAAATCTCCCACGATGTGGGAAATTACCCACACATTGGCAACACTGCTTTAAAAACTTACAACAAGCACACTTTCGAGACATGTTCTGAACAAATTAGTGCTTAACCCTCTAATAGTACGACCACGGAGAATTGATGTAAACTGTAGTTGAAATATATTCATGTGCGACCTGCGGCACTGAATGGTCTCTAACCATTGTTTGAAACTAGAGAGAGAAATAGTGAGCAGCATTAATCATGTCCTGAGCTATGAGAATGAACAGTATGACTGTTGACTGAAGTACACTAGACATTACATCATTTTGCATAACCACGAGTAAAAATCTAACTGTCCCTACTTAATTTTCCGCCATTGTTTTAAAACGTATCCACTGCGAAGCATGCCGGGCACAAATGAGGGAACCTTTTAAAACTCAATGTCATACACGTACTCTTTCAAAAGTAATTAATGTAATGATAAAATGTTTTGGGGGAATGGAATTGTGCCCGAAAACCCGAGATAAGTAAATTTTTGAAATTGATTACCTGTAAAATAAGTTATTTCAACGGAAAACGGTAATGGAACGTTGTTTTTTCTTAAGCATGCCTTTAAGTTTCAATTAAAAAGAAAAATTAATATCTGACCTTCAGACAAGTGATAACCTCAGTCTTATCGATACTTTTTAGGACTTGATTCTAATCAAGACATTTTTGATTAATATCTGCTCCTTCAGTCTTCATTTTAATTAAGATTGTTAAGAAACTGTTTTACATTTTTTACTTCTGATTTAACCCTTATTTTCGTCCGTATGTTTCTTGTCCAGTCAAGGACTTTGCGTTGGTTAAAGGTAATCTTCAAGGAAGTTTTAATAATCTTGATTAAACTTTTAAGCCGTATTTAGGCTTTTATTTAGGCTTCTCACTTTACAGGCCTTGGCCTTCTGTGGTAGACTGTTACTAAATAAAGTATTATTAGTTTTTTTGTTATCCTTTTTTGTACATAAACTGTACTAATAACTTTCATTTTCATTAAGGTATTTTTTCATATCGTTCGAGTATTTCTCATTTTTTGTATTATTTAACATATTTTTATGTATATAACCATTCGGATTATTACAATATTAAGACGTGATTTTTATTTATTTTTGTATATCAAATAAATCTGGATGTACTTTGGATTCGCAGTTCTGCGTGTGAATCGTGTTTCCAATTATTTCGTATCTTTTGCAGATACAAAGTGTTCTGTGTGAATAGGATATCTTTGTGATTTTAAAGTGTTCTGCGTGAACCATTCTATCTAATATCTTTGTGATTCCAAAGTGTTCTGCGTGAACCACTCTTTTGAATATCTTTGTGATTCCAAAGTGTTCTGCGTGAACCAATCTATTGAATATCTTTGTGATTTCAAAGTGTTCTGTGTGAACCACTATATTGGATATCTTTACGATACCAAAGTCTTCTGTGAGAACAACTTAATTGGATCATTACGATACCAAAGTCTCTTGTGTGAACTATTTAATTGGTTTCAATATTATTTACAATGGTTTCTCGAGAAACAGCTAAGAGACAAAAAAACCAACAACGTTGGTTAAAACAGAGTAAAGCTTTGAAAGAAAAGCAAGCTAAACAACTTGTGGATATGAAATACTATTTGAAAAGCAAGGAGTATTATCAGAAAAGAAATTCAAAAAGGTATGCAACCCACAAATCTCCGATTGAGAGAGCAAAGAAAAATAAGAGATCTATGCCACCAGGTGGCGCCACTAGTGGTTTGACAAAAAACAAAAAGACTAGTAAGAAACATTTTCCAGTGGGTAAAAAAGGTTTCGCGACAAAAAAACTAAATAAAGGAATTTTTAAGACGAGAAACAAGAAATTCATAGCTGAAAGTTTCAAACGATTTTTAGTGACAAGGCTCACTGAAAGATTATCTGCGACAAAATCTTTGGACAGCTTGACTAAAGAGGGGAATACAAAGTTACTCTCTCGAAACCTAAAATGCCAATTGCTAGGGGGTAAAATTTTACACTTGAAAAGGCAATTATATTCGGCATACAATTACCATCTTACAGGGATGGTTAGTGAATTTAAGAATTTTGTCAAAAAAATCAAAGAAATTGGGTCTGTTAATCAGAACAATTTAACGCATATAGTGGGTGGTAAAAGGCTTCACAGTAGTCACAAAGAGGCCTATTTCCATGAAACCACCTATTACCCAATTGGATATAATGGAAAAATACTGAAAAATGACCACGAATTACGCTATGCCAAAGTTATCCAACTTGATGCTGATGGGCATGTTCGTAAAGTGCTGAGAGACTGTGTTATCAATGGCAATAAAGAATTGTTCGTTGACGAAACGGGCAATTTCGTTGACATTAATAATAACAACAAAGCTGATGATGTTGAGAGAGTCTTTCAAGTAAATGATTCGGGAGTGGTTACGAACCTTTTCAACATTGTTGAAACTGAGGAGAAGAATCCGAAAAGAAATTTCGTGGTCAATGAAAGTGGTCTTATTGAAACTAAACCCAAAACCGTTTATTGGGAATGCAGGGATATATGTAATGTTCGAACTAGAGCCATTGCGAAAGTGCTAACTTTCATAAAAACGGTTGCAAATGCGAATGAAAAATCACTGACTAAAATTTTTGAGTCAGATTTGGACGTTTGCGATTTAAGAAATAAATATTGGTCTAAATCCAACGTGTCTACTCTAACACCAGATGGTGCTGAGATCGTGGTGAGAATAATGCCATTCCTGGGACACATGGCTTATTGCGCTGATAGTCAAGACTCTCAAAGCCATTTACGTACTTTTGCTGAACTGGCTCCTCATTATTCGGGAATTAGAACAATTTTGAATAATATTTATCACGTGAAGGCGTTGCTTAACGCGTTAACAAAGATTTCGAATGAAATTGAAAGTGGTGATTATGATTCTCTCACCAAAATCATGGGGGAATTGAGAAAAATCCTTGCCGCACGAGGAAAAAATGTAAATAACGAGCAAAACAACGCGTCCACAGGGAGTAGGGCTCGGGGATCGGTTAACTATTATTCAAACATATTGACATACCAAATTTTGTAAAACGAAGATTATATAAAAGTATTCCGTCTCGATTTTTTTAGAAAATTTTAGATTGATCCAATTATTAATCGTAAGTACTTTTTCCGAAAAACTAAAATTTTCAACATAATCAGAAGAATTTTACTGAAAAAAGTTTTTTTGCGATACGTTTCATACGATTTCCAATAAAAAAATATGATCCATACGTTTCTTGATACAAACGTGGTTTTGGTCTCAATTTCAATTAGTATTTGGATTTTGGACGAGTAACTGCCACTATTATTTTCTACGATAAGTTTTGATCTTTTTTAAATTGTTTTTAACTCTATGTTAACAAAAAAGAAACGCAGAGTTCAAATCATTGACAAATAATTGTATTAAAAAACCTGATAATAGTATGAACTATCAATAAAAACATTGTGATTGTCAATATTATCAGAAGTATAAAATACTTCTCTTCGAGAGAAGTGTAACACAAAGCGTGGTAACATGAGAAAATTAAAAGCAACGAAGATTGGGTATAAAGTCGATAGAATGGACACATATCATAGTTTATATAAAGCGAGAAATTAAGACTTTACTCCTCTGTACCGTGAAACTCTTTCCGTAGTTAATATAGGGTGACCTTTGACATCTTTAGTTAATAAAAACGGAATAGAGAAGACTTTTTGAAGTACATGATCAAAAGATGACTCTCTGAAATATAGTAGCCGGTAGGGACGAGTGGGCTTTGTACCTAACGTGTCTGTCTGTGTTTTGTTTTAACTTCTGCAATTGCTTATTAATAATGAGAAATGATTGCATGTCTAGGTAATCGTCAAATACTATTTCACTTCCCCTGTTTACCTTAACACTTTTATATTCCACAAAGCAAAAGTAGTTTTCAAGCCCGGAAATCAAGGACGTTAAGTTCATACACACTTAATGCAGTTTGCCCACTAAAACCTGTGTAATTTTGCAACTACTTTAAGGTGGTATCGCGAGATGCCAAAGGCGAAAATATATATATATATATATATATATATATATATATATATATATATATATATATATATATATATATATATATATATATATATATATATATATATATATATATATATATATATATATATATATATATATATATATATATATATATATATATATATTATATATATATATATATATATATATAATATATATATATATATATATATATAATATATATATATATATATATATATATATATATATATATATATATATATATATATATATATATATATATATATATATATATATATATATATATATATATATATATATATATATATATATATATATATATATATATATATATATATATATATATATATATATATATATATATATATATATATTATATATATATATATATATATATATATATATATATATATATATATATATATATATATATATATATATATATATATATATATATATATATATATATATATATATATATATATATATATATATATATATATATATATATAATATATATATATATATATATATATATATATATATATATATATATATATATAAATATATATATATATATATATATATATATATATATATATATATATATATATATATATATATATATATATATATATATATATATATATATATTATTATATATATAATATATATATATATATATATATATATATATATATATATATATATATATATATATATATATATATATATATATATATATATATATATATATATATATATATATATATATATATATATATATATATATATATATATATATATATTATATATATATATATATATATATATATATATATATATATATATATATATATATATATATATATATATATATATATATATATATATATATATATATATATATATATATATATATATATATATATATATATATATATATATATATATACTTTTTAGGTGTTTGGACTCTTTTGAGGAAAGTATTATGCTATACAGTTTAGTCCACTAACGTAATAACTATGGCTTTTTGGAATTGTGTTTTATCGAACCGATTGTAACAATAACTGAGTTAGGCGATCTGATCATAAATAACCGATACGGAGTAAGACGTATACATGTTAAATTCTACCAAAAAATTATAGTGACAATATTACAGATCAATTTATTGGTAAAAAAATTATTTCAATATTTTTTACAAAGCTTAAGTTTCAAAATATTTCGCTAAAAGTTAGACTTCAAAGCAAGTGAATTTTTCAATAGAAGACAGTTTTAATTTAACCGAACAAAGAGTACGACCCTTTTTTCTGAATAATTTTTTTCCGAAAATTTTGCCGATTGAACACATTTGTCGATTAAATTCTTACTAAGATTATTCAATCTCAAAAAATATCATCTAAAAATGTTGTTTTGTTTAAATGAATAAACTTCTGAATAGTTTTCGATTATTTGTAGTTAACCGTATTTTTCGAAAAAAACGATCAAAAAACGCCGAGCCCTAACAGGGAGCGAAAACGCTCCAAGACCGAGTCTTGATGAAAGCGAAATCTTGAATCTTTACGAAACTCAATTCGTTCGAGCGGCGTTAAATAATAACGAATTTCATGACACTCCCTGTGACTGCTGCCAAAGATTGTTCAAAAAATCTGATTTAAGAGCAATAGAAAAAATGGTAGACAGTGCTGTTTTCGATAACGAAGCCTATCTGATATTAAGAGCTGGATGGATAATGAACAATTCAGAAACTAGAGAGGCAGACAAGCTTCTATGCCGTTACTGCTCTACGGATTTACGAAAGGGAAAAGTTCCCATCAGATGCTTCCTGAACAACTTGTTGGTTGACAGTCCTCCGCCAGATGTCACTGATTTAAACATGTTTGAGAAAGTTTTAATTCAGCTTGTGAAGCCCTTCCACACTGTGGTGCGGTTAGGTACTAAAACCAATTCCAACATGCAGTTCGGTACGGTTAAAGCTTTAAAGGGAAGAGTAATTTATCTTCCAATACCCGTGGAGAGTAATTTGAAGATGATTCCCAAGACATTGCCCAAAAATCACGAACTGCATATCTTGGTGAATGGCGTTCCCACTGCGGACAAAAAGGTTTGGCAACAGGTTGTTTGCCTCGAAAAAGTGTTGAAAGCGTTCACTGTGCTGAAAAATATTAATCCTTTGTATAAAGACATTGATATTTCGGCAATAAACGAGGAATATATTTGTGGAACGCAAGAAATTGATGGAAATGAAAATTCATTGACTCCCCATGAATTACTGAGCGTAACAGATCCACTTGCGTTGATTAACGATGGATCTGATGCGGTGACACCCGCTTCCGCTGCGCTTCCAACAGAAGAGCCAGCGGATAGTCCTCACGACGTCCAAAGTGACCAAAACGCTTCGAACATGCAGGAGCAGGATAAAAATCAGTCTAGCCTTGCACCAGGCAACGTCTACAAAATTTTAACACAGCCCGAGGCTTTGTTGCGAAAACTTTCTGAGGGTGAAGCCAATTCTGTATGATCACTACTCTATTCATCCGGTGAACGTCCAACCACCGAAAGATTTATTGACCGCTTACCAAATGAAGCGCGTCGAAGCCGAGCCAGTTAGCACTTGGGACAAAAACTTGGAATACTTGAGCTTCGTTCATTTGTTCCCCAAGGGTCGCTACGGCAAGCACGATGATATTAACTGAAACAGAGTATCGTTTATCTCGTCTTTTGAACAAAAGTCCAATTTTTAGACGAGATTACGCCTATATGTTTCATTCTTATCAAGAATGCGAAATGAAGGCGATCTCTAGCAGTTTTAACTACGTTCTTCGTGTTAAAAAACCCATAGAAATTGCGGTTGAAAACTTGCTCAGTCGCGTTGAATCCGGCGATAAAGAACTTGAGAGTAATTTAGCCACATTCTTGGGTCATATTCGAGGAACTAAGGACTACTGGTAAAAGGTCCTTAGGTGCGTTTTGGCGATGATACGGGAATTTGGTCCTCCCACGTGGCTCTTGACTTTTAATCCGGCCGAATACGATGATTTGGAACTGCACGATCACTTAGGAATTAATTCAGACGTTCCAGGAGTAGACGGTGGCTGAATTGTTGAATTTCGACCCACTTAGCGTCAATTTGCACTTTCACAACAAAGTTCGTACGCTGCTAAACAACTTTGTTTTGTGTAAGCAAAATCCAGTTCTTGGCATGATAGAACATCATTTTTGGCGGGTTGAATACCAATCACGAGGTTTACCTCACTACCACATGCTATTGTGGGCCAAGGACGCTCCAAAGATCGGAACTTCTTCGACCGAGACTATTTTGGATTACGTGCAAAAACACGTCACGTGTTCGATGCCAAGCGCATCGGTAAGTCCGGAACTGCACCGGCTGGTAAAAAAATTCCAAACACACAAATGCACCTCCAGTTGTTATAAGAAGGTGAAAAATTCCAAAAAAGGATAATAATAACTTTAATTTATTTGTCCTTTAAAACACAGTGGGATACAATTAGGTGAGGCCAAGTCGCAGAGGCGTCTTTTAGGCCACGTTACTCATATTAACTTAGATGTTAGCCCCTATTAAGTTTTTCTATAGCAATTTAGCAAGAGGTATAAATTTGCTTGTAAATTAGAAAATTTGTTATATTTGTCTATTTAGCCATAGACAATCTAGTAAAGATTGCTCGATTAGCTACAATAAGTTAGTTAAAAATTGTCTGAAAAGTTACAGTAGATTAGTTTAAAATTTGCCTGATTAATTACAACGAGTTAGTTATGTGACCAGTTACAATGAATTAGTTTAAAAAGTTGCCTTTTCCTAGCAAGTTTACAAGTTTCTAATTATGAGATCATATTCAATGGTTTAATTACTCATAGCAAACTCTTTTGATAATTTTTTAAATTGATTAAGGCTTAAAGATGCCGGAGGATTTAGGGTATTAAACAATTTTGTTCCGTGGCTAAAAACTGAATTTAGTTTGAGGGACGTAAGAGCGGGAGAGACATCTAGAATATGATTGTTCCTAGTAAAATATCGGGACAGTTTACTGTATTCAAATGGGTTGTAAGAATTTCTCGTTAGTGAATTAAATATGAATAGCAGGGAACAGTAGGTTTTTATTTGATAGATGTTTAATATTTTAAAATTTTGAAATAAAGGGAGAGTGTGTTCTCTAAATGGCTTGTTTGCTATAATTCGTATGACCCGTTTTTGAATTATATATATACGTTGGAGGTTGTATTCTGTAGTATTGGTCCAGATAAAAGCACAGTTATGGATTTGCGAGTATACAAGGGAGTAATAGAGTTGGAGTAGTACTTTCTTGTTAAATATTTGTCTACATTTAGATATTAGGTTCACATGGTAGCTTATCTTCCTAGCAATGTTGTTAACATGCTGAGACCAGTTCAATTTTGAATCAAACATAAGTCCTAAATATTTGTAATGCTCTACTTCTTTTAATATAGTAGTGTCAATCTTTATGGTGCAGTTATAGCTACGGGATTTGTTTTTATTTGCGAAGGTCATGTAGACGGTTTTGTTAGTGTTTAATTCTAATGAGTTATGAGTTAACCATTTTTGTATTTTATCTAACTGCCTATTAATTTTAATTTCTAAAGTTGCTAGATTAGGGTCGCCCATAAGGATCGAGGTATCATCGGCGTATAGTGTGGTGGAGTCTAAATCGTCAGTTAGGGTTAGGTCATTAATATATATATTGAACAGTAATGGTGACAATATAGAGCCTTGTGGGACGCCTCTATTGACGATACTAGGACTAGATAGTACGTTATTTAATTTCGTTTGGCTGTATCTCTCTGTTAGATACGATTTTATCCATCCAAGGACTTTTCCTCTTAGCCCTAATAAGTTTAATTTATGTAGTAGTCTCTCATGTGGAATAAAGTCAAATGCTTTTTTCAAATCCAAAAAAACTCCAATCACGTAGTTATTACTATCTAGCCAGTTTAGTATTTTCTTATATTCCGATGATAGGGCCGAATCAACACTACACCCCTCCCTAAAGCCGAATTGTTTATCGGAGAGTAGCTTGTATTTATTACTGAAACTCAGTAGCCTTGAGTAAAAAGCTTTGTCAAATATTTTTGCTAATATAGAAAGAATGGATATTGGTCGATAATTTGTAGGTTCATTTTTATCACCCTTTTTGTAGAAATTATTATGGATTTTTTTAAGGCGCTGGGATATTTAGCAGTGTCGAATGATAGATTAATTAGTTTTTGTAGTGGGCCAATTAAGTATTTGGCGCTTAGCTTTATGATTTTGGGAGTAAGCTCATCGAACCCTGGTGCCGAATTATTTTTTAATTTGTCTATTATTTCCGCGATTTCCTTTTTGTCAACCGGTAGTAACGCCATTGAGTTAATAAGGGGGTTAAACCAGTTACCATCCTTAGGCGGTGGTATGTAGGAGGGGTTGAAAACGTTATTAAAGTCATCAGGGGTAATGTTAGGATTGTCAGGAAGTATCTGTTCTTTTTTGGATTTCCCTAGTAGTTTATTTATTAAGCGCCAAGTGTAGTGGTTTAACCCGAACACAGTTATCTGATTTGTGATCCGAACAGATGAAATATCTTTGGTTGACTTCAGTTATCAGTTAAACAGTTGAGAGCCATTTTCACTTCAAATCAGATGCCTTTTTGTGATACACATTCGGATCACATCATATCTGAGATAAAAGCGAGATTGTAGACATTTGAATCAGATATCTGTGGCATCGGACGTAGTTTCGGATTAATACCTTTTATGAATTTAAACGCTTGAAATGTATTCATAACGCATATACTTCAAAAAACATCCAGACAAATTGCGTATTTGTTGTATGTTGGATGTCGAGGGATTCGGAATCCCTCGACATCCAACCTACCTCGGAGGGAAACAGTTCAGTTTATTTTCCCAAATAATTGACTTGGTACTAGTAGAAATGTGAGTCGGTAATATACCAAATTTCCGTAATTTTATAATGGAGCTGTAAAAAATTTTTAAAATCTTTTTGCTCAGAGTATACAAACCTCTGGGAGTGAAACCTAGTGTACTAGCCTTCCAAAGACTAAAACTACGTCCTTTTTTACTTCGGATTCCCGTTTTCCTCGACTTCCCGTTCGTTCATGCAGCTGTTCTAGCTTAAAATAGTGGTTCACACATCCTCATAATGTTAGTCACTTAAGTAGTGTTTACTTGAAAGCCCGACCAAGTAGTCACATGCACATTTTTATATTTAAATAATCAACTATTTCTGTATTTACTTCTAAATGGACTCGCCAGGCGCCACCTAGCTCTAAAAATCGTTAGTTAAAGATCAGATTAGAAAGGCCACGGCTGCCGTCTTGGTAGCAAAAGCCGCAAAATTATGTAAAGCACCTTATATAGTGCTCACAATTCAACGCTGTTTAAATTTAATTTACTGTAAGCACGAAAAATATAAATTACCAAATTTAGTGACTGAACTGTAAGTTACCGTTTTTAAAATAAACTTTAATTTCACATCTCTAGGTACGAGGGAAAAGTTGTTCCTAGAAGCGAGGAATTATTTTTGTGGTACCAATTTATTCAAAATCACAACATTGGTTGCGATTGTAATTTATTTCACCTATTTAATAAAAATAGAAAGAACTGATCGTGCGAGAGGTTGTCGATGATTTATCAGAACACAGTAACTAGCCTTGACCAGGGATTCATGTAATTTAATAAGCAGGAATGGAGAACGGTTAGTTTAAACATGAACCTTCAATCTATAAGGACCAGAAACTGGGAGGTTTTTTTCTGCTTACAACGTCTGTGCGCAGTTCCCGCCAATTTTGCAGGGTACGCGCACCGCGGTACAACGTATACAAACGTGACGCTTTTGGGAAGAGTACAAAACTTATGTTTTTACATTTTAATTTCATAGAATCACTCTCACAATTGCCAAACGCACAAATCTTTAATTTTCCTATTTTTAATTATTTTATTAAACTCTACTTTTAAATTGATGCAAAAAAATTTACATTTGTCCAAAGTCTTAGCGAAATGAGACCAAGCGGCCATTTTACTAGTTTACATTGTACCGTCTTTCTCCAAGACCTCGTCGTCTGCTAGCTTTTTTTTTCTTTATTATTTTGGGACACTTTAGCAAGAAAACTTTAACATGGGATCCGCCATTAAGATTTTGGTCCATTATATAGAAGGTTCATGGTGTAAACTTCAGTCCGACACATTGCCCAGTATAAATCCAATCCCTTCAACTCGTATTGAAAATTTTAAATTATCTAATTGGCTCACTTAAACTACGTTTTGATGACGTTGCTGACGGAGACGGCCAAAAATAGATCGTTGCTTTTTACCTCTGTCTTAATGACCAGCCTCTTCTTTCATACCCCCCTCCCGGCCCCGACTCAAGGAAGGGTGTTTGACGTGCGCAAAAAGTCCCCTGCTCTCTATTCCTGCTTGTAAAATTACATGAATGTCTGTATCTCAGTCTTGGCTAAATAATTGAGGGTTTTAATGTGTACTGGAATGGTTGTACATGTAATCAGTGTATAAAGTTAAACACGGATATCTGTAAAATTAAAAAGATATCTGAACAGATATAAGATTAGTTATCGTTCAGATAGCGCTAGGTCGGATGAAAATTATCACCTTATCGGATCAGATTTAATAACTGAAAGTAAATACGACGTTCAATGAACTGTTGACGATTTCGCGGGAAAGATATCGCAATCAGATGTCATAAAAGAAGAAACAGTTCATAATTTTAAGCACTAACTAGGGTTAACTGTCACATTATATCCCAATTTATTTGCAAATATGTCTTCCATGCACAGCGGTAGCCAAGCCATTACGAGATTCCGTTTCATTATCGGGTAATCCTCTTATCATCAGATTGTTTCGTCTTAAGCTTATTTCTAAATTCTCAATTTTTAGTCTATTTTTTTCCGACGCGTCCCTCGCTCGCTTATCCACATTAGTCAGTTCCTCCTCAATATCATCAACTCTTGATTGGAGGGGGGCAATTTCTTCTATACTTGCTTGGATTAACGTTAGCTTAGCTTCAATATTAGATTGTTTTACATCAATGGCCTCAACTTTGTTTTTAGTATCAGTGAGGTTCTTATTCATATCATCTATTTTCCGCGAGAGCCGTTTTAGCTCATTTAAAATTGGGTTAGGATTATCGCCTTCGCTACCAGAATCTACCAATTGGTCTGAAGTAGAGTTATTTTTGTCACGTCTAGTATTAACAGGCATGTTTCAATGTCGCTTATGATTAATAGAACTAACAGGGCAAAGGGTCAAATTTATGAATTACTATACAAAAACTTAGTAGCTAAAGAACATATTAACAGAGAAAAAGAAAAAGGGGTCAAAGTAAGAGTGAAACGCTCGCAGATCACGCAGTTTTTGGGGATTTTAGATTATTGAAATTTAATGTATATTTACCTAAATCCAAAATTAGGGAGAATTAGAATTTTTGCATCCAAGTGTTTCCTACGGGATCAGCGAGCGTTATGACGTTTGACGTTATTGTTGTAGTAGAGATCGTCTTCAGTAGATTAGATAAGACTGGTTTTTTACGGTCGGAGAAGTTCTAGCGCAGTAGACGGCGAATTTTCCGGAAGCACTGGTGAGTGGATGATTTTTTCCCTTTTTTTTTTTTAGGCTGCTGAGTTTGTTGAATAGAGTCCTCGTCACCAATTATATTTTGTTTGGTTCCTCTGTGCGGTCTATCATAAAGGTGAGATAGTCCAGATTTCCACGGGATCCGCAGATGCAGTATCAGTTGTTGAAGGTTTCTACGATCTTGAATTTAATCAACCAGTAATTCTAAATCCAAAATTAGGGAGAATTAGAATTTTTGCATCCAAGTGTTTCCTACGGGATCAGCGAGCGTTATTGAAAGTGTGTCGTTACGGTTTCCCTCGAAACGTAACAAACGTTGCCACTATGAATTCCGTTAGATCAGTTACTCGTCACCGTAAAATGAAAAAGGTGCAGAAACGACTGTACGACTTGCCGAGAAAACAGCACGAAGTTTTAATCAATGATTACAATCCCGCGCTACTTTTGGCTTCCAAGGCCAACATGGATTTGCAATTTGTCACTGACAAATCGGAAATAGTGGCAAACTATGTCACGGCGTACGTAACAAAGGGAGACCGGGCTGACATGGACCAAACTTTTGCCGAGTTAGGGCACGAAAGTTTGTCCAAAAGATTATTTGCCTATAGATTGAAATCACTGACTTCTAAGTCAGTAGGCATATACGAAGCTATGGATCTTATGTTGGGCCAAGATCTTTACAACAAATCCGACAGCACTAAATTTATAAACACTAACTTGAAAGAAAACCGATCGAGAATTTTGAAAGGTTACAAGGAACTCGAACGTTTGAGGGAAACTGACCCCGAAAGCAAGGACACTTGCCAAAAAGGGTTCGTCGACGACAAGTATCCGAATCGTCCCGACAGCTTGGAAAATCTTAGTTTGCGGGAATTTGGACGGTTTTACGATTTTGCGAAGCACTCTGATGGTGTCGAGAAAAATGCGAATGTAATCGAGTTGAAAAACAATCTGGGTTTCATGAGAAAGAGAATTAAGCCCTACATAGTAGAGCACTACATTCACGACCCGATAGAGGAGAAAGAAAAGTATTGTCACGCTCTACTGATCCTCTTCAAACCGTGGCGTGACGAAAATGAGCTATTGGGCGAGTTTGAAACCAACGCGGATGCTTTCGAAAACTCGCTTTCAGTGTTAAAAGATATGAGAGAATATCACGAGAAACTCTCGGTTTCCAAAGAAGTTGAAAAGAAACGGAAGGCTTCTAAAAAGGCGAAAGAGCCAGAAACTATAGTCTCGGAGATTGAAAGTGACGATGATGAAAATGCGCTGCAGGGCAAGGAAATTATTATGGCTGAATTTCGGACTTGGAATATTTCTTTTTTGAAGGGATGATGACGACGATAATACGATTCTGATATGTATACTTAGATAGAGACTTGTTTAAACATTACCTCCTATTATGTCTGTTTTGATATCTTAACCTTTCAAAGTGCATATACATTAGCTAAGCTCATATTGTCAAGAAAATATAATTCGACCCTTACTTATAAAAGCCTGAATTTGAAAGTTAAAAATTATAGTGACCAGCTTTTAAATTGAACTACCTTGGCTCTACTGACCACGGTTCCAGTTTAAAATAAAATTGCTTATTTCTCAGCCTGATATAGCTGCTTTTCACACATGGAGGATTCATATCACTCATACAAGGAAGAAAAGCTGCCTGGAGGACAATAAGAACATTTTTTGTGCCCTCCTCCCTCCAGGCAAATAGCATATTCTTCTAGTGAAAATTGTATTTTGGTAACAATCTTCTAAGCATCTATAGCAGAATAGCAATTACTTTTAAAAATTCCAAGACTTCACATCACAGTTAACATTTTATCGCAGAAATTAGTTGCTCAGTCTTCTTCCAAAAGTATATTTAGGGCCAGCTATTGCATATTTTTCCCCCTTTGAATTTCATAGGGAGGGCCAAACCAACTGCAGAGTGGGCCGGGCCCACCTGGACCCCCCTCTGGTTGGGAAGATGAAATCGTTGTTCTTTTGACGTCATGATGACGTTGCAGTTGTTGAACTGCACAATTTTGCGTAATCGATGCTTTTCAAAATGGTGACGATATTATGATAACTTATGGCAGAGGCTTAAATAACAAAACCCAACTATTTACAAAGATATTATACTTCAATTTATCAACTAAATCAAAACGCCTAGGTACCTCTTAAAATTCTGTCATAATCCTTTTTTTACCGAAATAATGTATATCTTTTTAGTATTCATGATTCCGATGCTCATTTAGACAACCTCCTCTCACATCCGATTTTTCTGATGGGCATCCGATGAGCATCATGACGTCACGCCCAAAGTCGCGAAAAACCGTTCAGTAAGGCATCGATTTCATCTTTTAATCACCGATGTTTTTATTGCCGGTTACTGAAAGCAGCTTTAGATAACCTTCTTTCGGCGGTAGAAGGCCTGCCAGCTTTACCCGAGCCCCGTGTTAAAAAAACGACTAGTAAAAGCGCCCCTAGTTCCGACTTTCGCCGTTAGTTGCAACCTAGATTTCCTCGTAATGCTTTTTACATGGATAAAGAATGCGCGTGAAGAAATTTAATTTCACTCTACAGGATAGGCAGCTCCCTCACTCGGACTACAGCTTAATCTATATGTACTCTATTACAACATCGGTTGTCAGCAGGTGCGAAGCTAGGTGTCTATGTAACGTAGCTATTTGTACGTACTGTCAAGAGACGAAAAACTTCAGGATATTCAGGATTTAATATATACGCCGAAAGTGTGAATGTTTGCAGCACGTTTTTAGTGCTTATAATTAAATAAACTCTCTACATTAAGTTTTCCAATGTATTTGTTGCACCAAAATTAATAAGAATAATTTTAACTATAAATAACAGTCTAAGAGATTTTTTAAAGGCAATTACTTTATAAAAATAATTCTAGACATTTTTAAGGATTGCTCTAGAGTTTTCTGTGTTAAGAGAGGATGAGGAGAAGCTTTCGTTAGAATCATTACTCTTTCAATAAAGACTTATCCCCAGAAATTTCACCCACTAAAATCAAATTCCCTGACTTTGCTGAAATTTATAAAATTCCCTGACCTTTTCAGCCCATTTTTAAATTCCCTTACTTTTCCAGGTTTTCCCAGAGCTGGAGTATATATAGAATAAGCTGTCGTCCAAGGTAGGAAGTTGCTTATCCTATAGCATGAAAACATATTTCCTCGCTCGCATTGATTCTTTTTGCATGCTTTTTCTATAGACTAATGGCACCCCATGTTATCAGAGCTGTGCTAATTAATTAGTTAGCTAATTGAATTTCTAATTAATTAGCAACATTTACTAATTGAAAATGGTAATTGAATTTTAATTACCTTAGTGCTAATTGAGAAGTAATTCTAATTAATTAGTATGAATCGGAAAGGTAATTATCTAATTAAAATTTAATTAGATTTAGGATTAACTAATTAGCCAATTGGATTTTCAATTATTCTTTTACGCCAATTTGTTGTAAAAAAATCGAGGAATTAACTCTTGATTCTTCTATTTGAATATGAAAAAACCTTATTATATCGATGAGGAAACCTTAGTGCTACTCTAAATTTTTCAGCTCCTCAAATATGAGAGAATACTAGTACTAGTAGAAAATTTCGTAGTTCGCAACTGCCCCATTTCGAAATTTCGACTGTTTTACCTACTCGAATTAATAGTAGTGCGCATGTATTTACTACTCAGGAGTCCATTATAGGAACTGTGGCAAGAAAATGAAGAAATGAGACAAATTTTAACATGACGGAAGGCTCGAGGCTTGTCTCATTTTTGGCTTCCGTACCCGTTTTTCAATGGCATTAAAACATTAAACTTTGCATTACCAAAGTACTAAATCCATGGGCACTTTTAAACTTTGATATTTACTTATGGTTTCTTTTTACCTTAATTAGAAAATAGTAATTCTAATTAATTAGTTTGATAAATAAATGTCTAATTTCTAATTGAATTGAATTAGTTTCTATGTCTAATTGCTAATTGGCTAATTAATTAGTTCATAAATATTTCCCTAATTGCTAATTGGCTAATTAATTAGTTCATAAATATTTCCCTAATTGCTAATTCTAATTCAATTAGTTGTCAGCTAATTAGCACAGCTCTGCATGTTATTTCCCCGAATAGCTTAATACAGTCGAAGGCAGAGGGATACCATTACTCTATGGGAACAAAAATTTTAAAGCATTTTTTCGTGGCCAAATTTTAAATAAGAAGTCAAGTTAGTTCTAATTTATATTTTGAGACCTATTTCATAATCTCCTGTCCGTTATTTGACGAATAATTAACAAAGGCGGAGAAATTAAATTTCTCGGAAAATCTAAGCCTTGGTCCAACGGCGCCACTTAATTTTAATGTAAACTTCCTTCGGACCAAGGCCTAATTCTAGATGTCTGACGGTGACGGCCGCTTTGCGGCATTTCTTCTCCTTAAAAAGAACTCCAACTTTGAATGTTGATTGATCGTCAAATAAGGGTCTCAAAATATAATTTTTAACTTACTCGACTTCTCATTTAAAATTCGGCCACGGAAAAAAATCTGTAAATATATTAAAAACGCCATCGATGATCGAAAGGCCAACTTCTTAGCCAAGCTTTAATTTCCACCGCGCCGACAGACGCGGACGCGAGCCATTTAAAAATAGTGCTAAAACGGGAGTAAGTTAATGCGCTTGGGTAACTATTTCTTTGGGAGTTAAGCGGTGTATGAATCCGCTGAGCTTTACTACGACACTTTGTTTTTACGGGCTTTTTAACTAGTTTCATACTTATTATGAACTCCTGTCTAAGTTTGAAGTTAGTTGGGAAATCATTGCATTTTAAACGCTTAATAATACTTCATGAGAAAGATTAAAGCAAATATGAAACTTTAAATTATTAATAACGAAGAGAAGTTGTATTTTCACGAAAAATTAGAAGCGACACTGAGAATATTTCTGTCCACGTCTATACTAAGAAAGAATGGTGAGAAGTGAGCGAGTACCGAGTACTCTAGTAAGCGTGGAACCATAAAGATTACTCGTGTCGCATCTAAATTAGGGATATCAACTACTTGCTACAAACCCAGTTTTCGGTTAACTGGTTTTTAAAAATGGCCGGTTTAACCGATCCCAAAAAAAAAAAAAATTGACAAAAACAGAAGCACTTAGCGGTGTGAGGTGTAACGAAACACAGAAGCTTTTTTTACCCTGCAGAAATGATGCAAATAAACTGACGTCGCCGACTCACGGCGTCACTACAAAGTGCTGGGCATAAAATTCAAGAGACTGAAACGTAAATAGTGAACTCAAGAAAAAAAAACCTTTCGATTTTAACCAAAGATTTTAAAACCCAAAAAAGGCGGTGCTCTGTATTTGAAAAACGGGTTTCGGTTAAATCGGGCTGTTTTTGATATCCCTAATAAAATATTGGTGTCTTTAAATATAAGGATATAAAATTCAGTAAAAACAATAAGTAGATAAAATAGCTTAGTCTTATAACCAACCATATAAGAGAGAATTTCTGTATTTTTCATTTTGGCAAGAAATAAATCAGAGCTGTGCTAATTAGCTGACAACTAATTGAATTAGAATTAGCAATTAGGGAAATATTTATGAACTAATTAATTAGCCAATTAGCAATTAGGGAAATATTTATGAACTAATTAATTAGCCAATTAGCAATTAGACATAGAAACTAATTCAATTCAATTAGAAATTAGACATTTATTTATCAAACTAATTAATTAGAATTACTATTTTCTAATTAAGGTAAAAAGAAACCATAAGTAAATATCAAAGTTTAAAAGTGCCCATGGATTTAGTACTTTGGTAATGCAAAGTTTAATGTTTTAATGCCATTGAAAAACGGGTACGGAAGCCAAAAATGAGACAAGCCTCGAGCCTTCCGTCATGTTAAAATTTGTCTCATTTCTTCATTTTCTTGCCACAGTTCCTATAATGGACTCCTGAGTAGTAAATACATGCGCACTACTATTAATTCGAGTAGGTGAAACAGTCGAAATTTCGAAATGGGGCAGTTGCGAACTACGAAATTTTCTACTAGTACTAGTATTCTCTCATATTTGAGGAGCTGAAAAATTTAGAGTAGCACTAAGGTTTCCTCATCGATATAATAAGGTTTTTTCATATTCAAATAGAAGAATCAAGAGTTAATTCCTCGATTTTTTTACAACAAATTGGCGTAAAAGAATAATTGAAAATCCAATTGGCTAATTAGTTAATCCTAAATCTAATTAAATTTTAATTAGATAATTACCTTTCCGATTCATACTAATTAATTAGAATTACTTCTCAATTAGCACTAAGGTAATTAAAATTCAATTACCATTTTCAATTAGTAAATGTTGCTAATTAATTAGAAATTCAATTAGCTAACTAATTAATTAGCACAGCTCTGAAATAAATTACCGATGAAAACACTATGCATTTTAATGAATGCAGAAACAAATAAAAACATTTTAACTTACCTATATCAGGGCTTGTTTCAACATCGGCACCATTCTGCATAAGACTAAATTCGCATGCTACATACAAGGGACTAAATCTGTCACACTCTAGTGGATTGACGTCACTTCCGGTTTCTAATAGCTTCTCGACGATTTCGGTATAACCAACCCGGCAAGCCAAATACAAAAGCGAAAAGAATCCACGGGAGCCATCAGATTCCCACCGTTCAACTTTTTCGAATTGTCTTTCCTGATACTGAACTAAAAGCTTTAACAGACTTTCGTTATCTTTGGATAAAATGTCCATCAAGTTGCTGAGTGTATCAAGTTGACCTTCGCGGATTAGTACATGTAGAACGGTTTCTTTCGAGGCATTGTGGCACACTGGTGGATTAGTGCGAAAATTTTCATATAAAAGTTTTACGAAACTTTGTAAAATCTTCTCAGTTTCCTCGCATTTTTTGCCATTTCGAATGAGCACATCGAGGAAGGTTCGAACTACTGCAAATTCCGCATTTAACATTATTTCCCTAGTCAAAATTGACAATTTATTCCAGGCGCCCGCCTTTCTTTTCGTATCTTTAGCTAAATACAAAAGGTAATCCACTACGAAATATTCAGCAAAGGTTCGATGCATAAACGTCAGATTTCCGATATAAACTCCCACCTTTAAAAGTGAATACTCAAGTAGACCGTCTTCGTCCTCAGGTTCGGGGTACTTCAGTTCATCATATACTTTTTCAGGCAGTAAAATTTTAAGAGCGTATTGTCTGTGTTTCTGAAATATTAGTTTTTCCACAATTTTTAGCGCTATGGTCAAAGGTATGTTACCGTCCGTCGAGGGTCCTTTTTCGGTAAAATAAATTTCGATTTTACTTTTGATAAAATCTTCGTATAAATCCATTAACGATACGTTGTCAATCATTGCGAATTAGCCATTTGGAATTTTACGGAGCATATATGACGCTAATAATCTGCATTGTAGTGGGACTCCCATGAACTGTCTTTCGTTATCTTTTATAGACTTGGATAAATTGTCAATTGATGTTGAGACGTATTTGTTTAAATCTTCAAGCGTTCCCGGGAATTTTATATTCACAATATTAAATTGTTTTTGCAAATATTTAACAATGAACTGCACTTGATCTTCTTTCAAAAATGGTATACCATACTATGGGCCCAACAGCTGAAACGATTTTCCAACTGTTCCTTGGTATATGGCCTAGTTGATATAATAATTTTCTCGACACGAGATTTCATCAACGCTTCTAGCATTTTTATGGCCTGGCTGTCATAAGTCGGACTAATTTCGTCAAATCCGTCGAAAAGTAACACCAGTCTCCCGTAATTAGTTAACGAATTTTCGAACAACTTTTCTTCCAACGGAGTTTCTAATTTTGTGTTTTCGCTGCAAGGTAAGATATATTTCAGCATAAAATCCGATAAGTCTTTCCGATTTGCGATGGAAAATTTCTCTTTTTTTACCGTTTCTGAAGTCTTGGTGCACTCGTTTAAATTGACTCTAACTACTCAAGAATCCGGATATGTAAGTTTGATTTTTCGGCCCAATACAGAAAGAACAGTTGATTTTCCCATCCCAGGAGTGTCAGAAATAATCAATGATTTGCCAGATTTTTCTATCAAGGTTTTTTCAGAAAAGGAAGAGCGTTGATCTTTGAACAAGTACTTTCGTAAGTAATCGAGTTTACAACGTGACTTGTACAAAATTAACTTTGAATTATACTTTAACCAATGAATGTTCCTCTTTGGATTTTGTTCGCATAAACGTTGAAAATCCTCATCTTTCGTTATTTGAACGCAGTTTTTTTGATTTGCGAAACGCGCATCGTTTATAGCTATTAATTCGGAAGAGTCTATTTTGTTTAAACATTTTTCATCAATAACGTCTTTTAGTTGGAACTTTCGTAGAATATAATAATCCTCGACGTCACCCAGACTCTCGAGCTCCTTTCCGACAGTTATGACTTTATTTTTAATCAAATTAACTAGAATTTCCCCGTTCAGAACTTTTTTAAATTGAATAAAATCCTAGGACTGTTCACGAGCTCGAGCCAACTCGGGCTCGTGACGAGCGAGCCGAGTTCGAGCCGAGCCGAGCCGCCACTTTTGCGGCTCGATTAATTAACGAGCGAGCTTTTTTATGGTCGAGCCGAGCCGACTCGCGAGCCGGCTCGCGAGCTTAGTCACTGATATAGTGCTTTCCTTTTAGTCGTTATTCTCTCCACCAATAGCGTTCCGTTGTATTTTTACATGAAATAAAGCGTGGGAAAAATCTCTCGTCTCTAACCTTGAGCATATTTTAAAGAGCGGGTTTTACTGAACCATTACATTCCTAAACATGGGATGGCCTTTATAGTCATTCTCAAGTTTGACGTTGGTAGTAGCAATTTTTTTTAAACATGTATATATTAATCGAGCCAGCTCGGCTCGGCTCGATCATTTTCGAGCCGAGCCAAGACCCAGCTCGGCTCGACTCGAGCCGAGCCGCCGTTTTTTTGACTCGAGCCGAGCCGAGCTTTTAAAAAGCTCGCTCAGCTCGGCTCGTGATAAAATCCTCTTCGCAAAAGAGATCTTTTAAACTTGAGTTTTCATTTCCTTGAAATTTGATTACTTTTCTGTTCATAAGATCTTCCTGAGCTTCAGTGGTCAACTCGCCAAAAGTGATTCCATCATGTTTTATCACATGCTCTATCATTAAATCTTGGTTATTCCCATCAGTTATTAATACTAGTTTGATATTAGTTTTAGTAGATTTAATTTCGTCTCGCAAATCTTGAAGAAATTTCCAACGTTCGTTATTCGAGCCGAGTTCGACAGCGCATTCGATGAATATTATCGTTTCTCCCAAATTTTCGTGTTTTAAAAATTCCTTTAAAGTGAAGAAAGTTTCCGTTGTTAATAAACTTTGCAATTCAAAAGCCAAAATTAAATCATTTCCCTGTGAACTTGGAATTGTCGTCAGAGCCTTTGCCATAGCGACATCGGTTCCGTACTGAGCCTGAATTTGACAAACTTTGACTGGTTTATTTTCGAAAACGTTTATCAAAGCATGCCAATTATCTTTGGTGTCTTCGATCTTTAATTTGATTAAATCGTCGATTTGTTTTCGGTATGTTTGGGATATGTCGTTGTTAATCGTTTTCCTAACTTCAAAATCGGTTAAGCAGGGGCGATTCCTTGGGGGGGGACAGGGGGAGGCTCCCCCACTAAAATTTTGTCGAGTTGGCAAATTGACGCTCACTTGGCAAAATGAAGCTCAGGGAAATTGAAAATGGACCTAAAAGGCCAGAGAAATGTCAGGGAAAAATATTTTGGAGTGAAATTGAAATTCTGGAAAACAGTATCAGAGTGACCGGAATCAGAGATTTGAGCAGAGCCAAAAAATCGCGGAGCTCGCTTCGCTCGCTCCGAATATAACTTTAATGGGATTCTATTCAAACAAAATAGTATTCTTATACCCATAACAATTTAACGACTCTTCTCAAAATGATTCAAGTCAATTTACAATTATCATTGTACGAGGGAGCGTTTGATCTCATTATATCAACTTATAGACGGTGGTTCATTACAAGACACACTTTTATAAAGTCTTTAATTACAAACAGAAGGAAATCAGTGAAGTGATTTGCTTTGAAAGAGTGTTGGCAACATAGTAAGATTTTACCCGAGCCAGCTCTTTTAAGTATCTTCATTTAGTAACTTTTAGTAACTTTGGAAACTTGATGAATTTGATCAGGGAAACTTGATGAATCTCGTCGGGGAAACTTGATGAATCTCGTCGGGGAAACTTGATGAATTTCGTCGGGGAAGTTTGATGAATTTCGTCGGGGAAGTTTGATGAATTTCGTCGGGGAAGTTTGATGAATTTCGTCGGGAAAGTTTGATGAATTTTGTCGGGGAAGTTTGATAAATTTAGTCAGGGATTTTCATTCCAAAACTATTTTACGAAACAGAGTAACATGATACTACATTACTACGTGTCGCTTGGTAAATTTTTGGTTTCAAGTTGGCAAAATTTGGTGGGCTCCCCCCCAAAACCTTGTCCCTTCGGAACGCCCCTGCGGTTAAGGCATCTTCGGTTTTCTCGTTTAAATCGGGATAAAGTCGAAGCAAGCATTTAACGTATGGCACAAGTTGACGAATATCCGAATCAGAGTCGCAGCTAACGATATCACCTTGAAGACATAATTGTTGCAATATACGTTTTATCTTGTCTTGTAATCGATCCAAAATTTGATTGTAGTCAAAAATTCTATTCGGGATTATTTTCAATTGCTGCAAAAGTTGCAAAAACTTTAATTCCGAATCGCTGAAAGCGCTGACGTGGCATTGATCTTTCCCAACGAGTTTCGCTTGATATCGAACTTTCAAATCTTTTTGCGCTTTTGAATTAGGTTCATCGATGTATGTTAAATATCCCGTCGCTTTTTGCGGTTCTAATTTATTCACTGTTTCGGCAAATTGCCAAATATTTTCATATTCTTTACCGAAAGAGTGGTTTTGCCAAGTCGGAAATTTTTTTCCTGTTAAATATTCTAAACCAGAAAGCCCTACTTTTGTTGCAATAGCTTTCGTACATTTCCAGAAAGTGACTTGAATTTCGGGCCAATCGACTACTTCTATTTCATCCGATGATGGAGTTTTCAATTTTGCTAAAAGACCTTCGAGGGCGTGAGACTGTTTTGTGTATTCTACAGGGCCGGTAGGCCCTTGTAGATATGACATGACACCCTTCCGTAATGTTAAAGAAAAAGTCACACCTTTTAGGGTTAGCGTCCCATAGAAAAAGCATTAAAACATTTTCCGTTTTTTAAGGCAATTGTGGCAGGCCATACGGAAAAAGTATAGCGAAGTTAGTTTTCGGAATACTTCCAAATTAACAAGCATTTATTAAATGGGAAACTTACCAGAGCTGTGCTAATTAGCTGACAACTAATTGAATTAGAATTAGCAATTAGGGAAATATTTATGAACTAATTAATTAGCCAATTAGCAATTAGGGAAATATTTATGAACTAATTAATTAGCCAATTAGCAATTAGACATAGAAACTAATTCAATTCAATTAGAAATTAGACATTTATTTATCAAACTAATTATTTAGAATTACTATTTTCTAATTAAGGTAAAAAGAAACCATAAGTAAATATCAAAGTTTAAAAGTGCCCATGGATTTAGTACTTTGGTAATGCAAAGTTTAATGTTTTAATGCCATTGAAAAACGGGTACGGAAGCCAAAAATGAGACAAGCCTCGAGCCTTCCGTCATGTTAAAATTTGTCTCATTTCTTCATTTTCTTGCCACAGTTCCTATAATCAAAAGTAATATAAGAAACCTCCCTTCGGGAGGAAAGTATACAAAGGCGAATTTTTCCCGATACATCCTCGTACCGCGAATGTCCCCGCGCACTTATACAGCCGTAAACAAAGTTTAAAAAATAGGGCCGCGCCGCGTAGAGCGTAGGAATACATTCTCTGATCTCACGATTGCGTCGGCTGCTTAAGTTAAGTCAATTTCACAGACTCATTGTAATTTTAAACTTTTCCAATGAAATAATTCATGCAGCATTTTTAGATTTTGATGATAATCAATCATTCCTAAACAGGCAGTGACTCGATTATAGGATTTTCATAGGTCTTTGCATAAAATTTGAATTAAACCCTTACCTTGCCAAGGTATATGACTAACACTATACATAGATAGCTTTTACAATGGTGTTATTATCTATCTCGAAATTTTGTTCTTGTATTCATAATTTTTATCTTCTTCTTGGCTTCACAACAAACTAAATTTTCGTTTCGAAATAACCGTATGTGAATATTTATTAGCAAAATCAGGAATCTTCTATTTCTTTACGACAGACGGCTAAGCAGACTACACCAGTTTCCCAATTCCAACGACCATATCAAAGTACTAAGATCTGCCGTACCTTGTCCGTGAGCAATAGTGTCTGAATATGGTATTTGGTGGTTCGAGGATGTCTCGCGTGTTTTAACGTTATGCCTATGGCGCCTTGTATACTTCCCTCCCGTAGGGAGGTTTCTTATATTACTTCTGCTATAATGGACTCCTGAGTAGTAAATACATGCGCACTACTATTAATTCGAGTAGGTAAAACAGTCGAAATTTCGAAATGGGGCAGTTACGAACTACGAAATTTTCTACTAGTACTAGTATTCTCTCATATTTGAGGAGCCGAAAAATTTAGAGTAGCACTAAGGTTTCCTCATCGATATAATAAGGTTTTTTCATATTCAAATAGAAGAATCAAGAGTTAATTCCTCGATTTTTTTACAACAAATTGGCGTAAAAGAATAATTGAAAATCCAATTGGCTAATTAGTTAATCCTAAATCTAATTAAATTTTAATTAGATAATTACCTTTCCGATTCATACTAATTAATTAGAATTACTTCTCAATTAGCACTAAGGTAATTAAAATTCAATTACCATTTTCAATTAGTAAATGCTGCTAATTAATTAGAAATTCAATTAGCTAACTAATTAATTAGCACAGCTCTGAAACTTACCTGTTTCGATTTTTAATTAATGAATTCTAATTTTTGTAATTTAACTAATTAAGATAGTACGTCAAAAAACTACTTTTGGGTCAGATGTCAGCCTAACCTTATAGCGCGCTAAAACCTATTTTCTTCATTTCGTTCTCGTTGACAACTAGAAGGTCCTAGGTTTGTGGGTGCTAACAAGTTACGTTGACTAAAGGTGGAATTCATAAAAAATTTACGCAAGGCAATTTAGTACAGTCAAAGGCGGGGCGTTGTGCGCAAGTTTTTGCGGTCGAACGCAAATGCAAATTCATAAAAAATTTCGAACGCAAAGTTGTCCGTCAAGTGAATTTTTTTTGCGTTCGACGACAACCGTCCGCAAAACTGAAAATAGCCGCCGGGTGTAGTGTGAAACCTTTTTTTCAGTACGTCGTCTGCTACAGCCTTCTACGGAGAAGTTAAGAGAAATCACGTCTAATGCATAGCCGCCTTTATTATTAAAGCCCGTGCTTGGTCCCCAGAGAGAGGGGGATATTTTACTTACTCCTAGCCGAACTTTAGTTCTTTCGTACGCCGTTGGATGGCGTTTTATGGACTACAACTCGAGGGGGTGCTTAATAAAGGTTCAAGTAGGGAGGTCTCCATAAAGTTCGAAATGCAAGTTTTTCAAATATCAAAACAAAATAAAATACATATTATTATTTAGTTATTTATAACTTCTTTATAATATCTTATTTAATTTAAAATAGGATATAATAAGATTAGAGGCGGCAACGAACGTTTTTAAATCAAATCTTTATTATAAAATTAGTTTTATTTTTTTACGTAAACTTTTACGTAAAATAGTAACAATACTTAAAGGCACTTTAAATAGGAACAGTATTCAAATTGAATATCACGAAATTTTAGGAACTAAACCTTTAGAATTTTTCTAGACAATGGCTTGGCCTTATATTTCCTAACTTTCTCCATCCGATCAGAAACATCTTTAGCGTAATTATTTAGCAATGGTCTTAAATATTTCTCTAAAAGTAATTTAGGAAGATCTAAATTCACGCAATTTCTATCACATTTTAACGGCTTTTGGAAATGGGGCAATATGATTTCAACATATTTAGCTAAAACATTCTGTCGAGGGAAAAATGTGATTGACGATTGGACAAAATCTAACACAATTACAAGTAAACGTATTAGTAGCCGACTTGGATATTTAAGACCGCCATTATCATTAGCTTTAATTAAATAAAGTAGTGGAGTTCCGGACTGTGGCTGGATAAGTTTTTCTAAGCATCCAGGGCAATTTGTATTTTCTTCCGCCACACGAACTATATAACCGCCTATTAAAGCAACTGAACAACTTCTGATAGAAATCATGCAGTGATCTAAACAATAAGAAATGAACTTAACATTACGATCAGTTATCTCTTCTAAGTTTTATCAAAATATTACCGTTTGGAGTTACAAGATCCATTTGATTGAGTAAATTTTGCAAATCCCATGATAAAACTGGTTGCGAACTGGAAGTTGTTGCGTTATTAGGATTAGTGATATTAGATGTTTCCAAACGATTTCGGAAAGATTTTGTGTTGCTGCACAATATTTCTGAAAGTTTGATAAATATGATTTAATACTACGAATCAATTTCTGGTGAAAGTGGTTTGAAGTATGCTTACGGGATTGCAGTGTTTATTTCAGGCATTTGTTCTGTCCTACATTGGACCCTTACAAAAATCTTCTTAAGAACTCTTAAGAAAATTCCTTGGGAAATTTCTTTGGAAATCCTTAAGGCGTTCTTTAGGAAATTGGGGAATATTGGCCTCTTTTTCTTTGGAAATTACTTTGGAAATATCTTTGGAATTTTCTTGGGAAATATCTTTGGAATTTCCTTGCGAAATATCTTTGGAATTTTCTTGGGAAATATCTTTGGAATTTTCTTGGGAAATATCTTTGGAATTTTCTTGGGAAATATCTTTGGAATGTTCTTGGGAAATATCTTTGGAATTTCCTTGGGAAATATCTTTGGAATTTTCTTGGGAAATATCTTTGGAATTTCCTTGGGAAATATCTTTGGAATTTTCTTGGGAAATATCTTTGGAATTTTCTTGGGAAATATCTTTGGAATTTTCTTGGGAAATATCTTTGGAATTTTCTTGGGAAATATCTTTGGAATTTTCTTGGGAAATATCTTTGGAATTTTCTTGGGAAATATCTTTGGAATTATCTTGGGAAATATCTTTGGAATTCTCTTGGGAAATATCTTTGGAATGTTCTTGGGAAATATATAGAGAAGTGGGTAAATTAATTTAGCCACTTGAAACGAGGATAGTTCTTACATGCAGAACCATATCCCAATACAGGAAGTGTAGTTCTTATACGCTGAACTACACCCCTTATAGAGAGGGAAGTTCTCGCATGCAGAGTGAAGTTGCTTTAAAAGTCAGACATTTAATCGACTTATTAAAAACATCCGTAAACGGCAGAAAGTTTTAAACCTTGTGCAATTGTATGGGGTACTAAGTGGGTTTTGGAGGCTTTAACGGCCAAGCAGTAGATACAGACGTCGTTGTTAAATTTAATAATGTATATTCACTGAGAGTTTTTCGAGTATCAGAAACGCGTTTAACCTAATTTCCTCTACAATGTTTTTAAAAAAATATTTATTTTGGACTCTAATTACGCTCGAAATAAAGATAAAACATGCCATAAGAGAATTAAGCAAAAATTCCGACTGACAGCTTAGATTCCCTGTAAATCTAAACATAACGATTTTAATTACTCTTATTTTACTTTTAATCTATTTTATCCTTTACATAAACACCTCACGGATTATTGAAGGCAAAAAAATATAATAAAAAAATAGGTAAATGTAACATTCCATTTCAGCGCTTGCCTAGCCTTAGCTACGGGACAAGCCTTCGTGAAACGTTTTTAATTTTTTTAACCTTCAAGTTAATGTCTATCTAGGAAAACTTTAGCTAAACAATTTGAGTAAAAATATTTTGAGATAATTATATGTAAAGCATAATTGCAATATATCTGGCCCTTTGAAATTAATCTCTTGAATTCCAAACGAATTTCGTTGGAAGATAAACCCTAGATCTTCTCTGGAAAACCAACCCTAGAGCTTCATTGGACATTTATCTCAATAATGCTAACGAATTTCTTTTGGAAATAAACCATGGACCTTCTTTGGAAATTGATCTGAAGAATTCTAAAGAATTTCGTTGGAAAATATTCCCTAGACATTCATTGGAAATTTATCTCAAGCATTTCTAAAGAACTTCTTTGGAAAACAACCCCTAGACCTACTTTGGAAATTTATCCCTAGAATTCCTAAATAATTTCGTTACAAAATAATACCAAGAAATTCTTTGGAAATTTATCTCTAGACTTCCAAAAGAATTTCTTTAGAAAGTAATCCCAAGACATTCTTTGGAAATTTATCTCTAGAATTCCTAAAGAATTTCTTTCGAAAATAATCCCAAGACCCTCTTAGGAAATTTATCTCTAGAATTCCTAAAGAATTTCTTTAGAAAATAGTCCCTAGACCTTCTTAGGAAATTCATCTTTAGAATTCCTAAAGAATTTCTTTAGAAAATAGTCCCAAGACATTCTTTGGAAATTTATCTCCAGAATTCCTAAAGAATTTCTTTAGAAAATAATCCCTAGACCTTCTTAGGAAATTTATCTTTAGAATTCCTAACGAATTTCTTTAGAAAATAATCCCAAGACATTCTTTGGAAATTTATCTCTAGAATACCTAAAGAATTTCTTTAGAAAATAATCCCTAGACCTTCTTAGGAAATTTATCTTTACAATTCCTAAAGAATTTCTTTAGAAAATAATCCCTAGACCTTCTTAGGAAATTTATCTTTAGAATTCCTAAAGAATTTCTTTAGAAAATAATCCCTAGACCTTCTTAGGAAATTTATCTTTAGAATTCCTAAAGATTTTCTTTAGAAAATAATCCCAAGCCATTCTTTGGAAATTTATCTCAAGAATTCTTTAGGAAATTCCATGGAAGTCTTTGGAAATAGTTTCTTTGGAAAATGATCCCAAGGGCTCCGTAGGGTTCCAAAGAAATTCCTTTAGAACTCTTAAGAAGATTTTTGTAAGGGGAGTGTCCGGATGACTTTATAATTCCAATTTTGAGAGTTCTCTCAATGGATAATGTAGCAGCCCTTACGTCCATTTGATCATTTCGGCCTCCTGATTGACGGATATGGCTAAATGTCATTTCTACTATATCACTTGATAGCTTTCGAGTTAGTACATAGTGAAATCCTCCTTCGAGAAGATATTTGATTAAGGCAACTGTAGATTTTGTTGTTATTTGTATTGCTTCGTAAGTTTCGTCTGACAAACGTTCCATTTTATGAGTAGCATTATCTTGAATTATCGCTAAAAACGGTAGAAATTCTTCCTGAAGCCACTCGAGTCGCTCGTCATCCAATTCTGAGAATGGTATTTTATTTTCATTGCGAGAATGAATGGCGTGGGTTTTATTTGCTATGTCATGGATCTCGTACCATTTTCTTATAGTTTCCATAAAGAAAATCGTTGCTTCCAAGTTCTCTCTCTCACGTTCATCCACGAGACCCAGGTGTAAAAGTGTTTTTAGAGCCGAAGTTAGGGGTTTCGAGAATAATTGCACAGCCCGTAACACGTTCATTTTTTCTAGGTTGTTTGGAAATACCACTTTCCTTGTAAGGAAACGAACAGCTTTAACCAAATTTTCCTTTTGCATATTGTAAAGCTTCTTTATGAAGTCTGCCGAGATGTTTAATCCAATAAGTACCATGTCTCGTGACAGGAACAGCGACCTCAGATTTTTGATTAGATGACTCTGGTCAAATGCAAAAAATAATTTCCGTTTTGGGTCCAATGGATGTGGGATGACGTGAGTTAAAATTCCATTTCCAAATATTTTGTAAGCCATGGTGTTGACTTTTGCATTATCGGACACAAACCGTACAACGACAAAGCCACTTTCTTCTACAATCTTCAATACCTCCATGCAATATTTGTGCAATGTTACACCATCAGTATTTCTTGTAAAATAAAATGCAACTGGTATGCGGATATTCGCTCCTATTCCATGAAAGACAAAACACAAGAGATGTGTGGCTAGAGTATCATTTATTCCACTTAAGGAAGCAGAACTGGTTTGACCAAAAAATGTGTCCATGTTGCGATCATACAAAAGCTTTGGCTTAATGGACATTTCATCCATTACAAGTGAGACTAATTTTTCATGCTCATTTTTTACTTTATCAAACTCTTTTTTTCAATCTTAGTTTTACAAGTTTATTAATACCTTCTTCACCAGAAGAATGCCCAACGTATCTGGCTAACGTAATTCTGTGAGGTAGTCTCAGAATTCCTAACTCCCTTATGAAATTGTAAGCGCTTGAGGATTTTCTGAATAATATACAGCAGATTTTGAGAGTCGATTCATGGTATGGCATTTTCTTTTTCTGATATGATAATATTTGCTCCAACAGAAATGCAGCTTGTAAATCAGATGTACTACCTTCAACAACTTTACGAAACTGGACATTTACACCTTCTTTCTTCTCATTTTTCATTTCTTTATTCTCTTTTACAAGTCGTGAAACCTTCTTATTCAGCTTATCAATTTTATTTTTCAAATTGGAAATAACCCTGGACTGTTTTCTAGTTGTTGTTCTGCTGCGTCTCCTACTCGTAATTGGAACAGACACTTGTATAGCCTCATCTACCATACATTTAGGGCCTATAGAATTGCTCGTGATAAATTGAGTTTCAGCCTCAGTGCTTGTATTTTCAAATAATAATCTTCTAAGCCTGGAAGCTTGTTTTCTTCTATTAAGGATTGGCGCTTGTGTTATCGTTTCTTTTCTAGGAGTAAAATACTGATTACTGATATCACAGTTGGTCTTTTCGTTCACTAAACTTGCATCTATTAAAGCTGATAAATATGAGATTTCATGACTATCTTCATTTACATCAACCGTCGCTACTAAGTTTGAGGTTTCTTGACTAGCTTCATTTACATCAACCATCGCTACTAAGTTTGAGGTTTCTTGACAAGCTTCATTTACATTTTGTACTTTTTGAGGTAACCTTTTTTTCCTGGGAGGAGATGAATAAGGATTCCTTGTATCATTAGAAGTTCCATTGAGCATTATACTAGACAAAGGCGTTCTTTTTGTTGCATAATCTCCTCGGCTTTCGTGACTACCTTTATCAACTAAAGCCTTGTTTAATTTGTCTTCAGCAAATATTGAAGGAATAGCGAATGCCAATAATGACTTTCTGGAACTTGAAATGCTGTAATCAGCTTGATTAAAGTGATCACTACAAACTCTTGCGCCAGGATTTTTAATATTATCCATGTATTCCCTTTGATCTTCGTACTTCTCCCCGAATATTGCACAAAGCCATTTAGTTCTATTTTCTTTATTTGGAATCCTGTGAAAACTTCGTTTATCAACCCCTTTCTTGTCCCAATCATTATTTTTGCATCTTGGAACCATACAGTAGACCATTTTAATAATTTTAGAGTTTCATGAACCATGAAAATACCAATTTAACTGAAAAATAAAAATAGTTTAAGGAAAAAACACCAAAAAGCCTAAGCTAAGTCTTAATTATACAACATCAATATGTAGTTCAAAATAGAACACCCTAAATAAAGTATGGTGCACAGTGTACATGTACTTGAAACTAGTTACAAAACAATAACAATACCTAGTTACGAAACAATAAGCTAAAAATTATTTTTCATTTGAAATCAGTTCTTACCTGTTAAATGAAATGTTCATTGTAAATAAATAATTTAGGAGACTGTAAGCCTCGTAGCAGACGCCTCCTACGCACATACGTCACCACCCCTAGTCCAAAACACGCCACCAAACGGTCAATATTCGCGTCCTTAAATTGCCAGTTTTTTTAAAAAAAATCCGACCAAGCACGGGCTTTAATAATAAAGGCGGCTATGTCTAATGGATCTTCTTGAGGTTTTAGCTTGTGCTGAAATTCGGGCAATTAGAAGAGAACGAGTTTTTAGAGATAGGACAAATCCTTTAGAATTCCCTGATCACGTTTTTCACGAGTTTTACCGATTGCCGAGAAAAGAAGTACTCGAAATATGTGATCTAGTTAGGCCTTGTTTAACACACCCCACCAAAAGGAACGCGGCTTTATCAGTAGAAACTCAGGTAATCGTTTGAACAATTCTTCATAATTAAATAATTATAATTATATAATTTCTTTGAATGTACAATTTAGCATAATCATAAATGTATCCTCCTCAGGTATTGATTGGAATAGCTTTCTTAGCCAGTGGAAGTTTTCAAGGAGTTACAGGACGTGACATTTACAATCAAGTGTCTCAGTCAACTGTTTGCAGAGTGCTTTCTCGATTTCTTGATGCAATGATACCGTTTGCCAATAATTATATCAAATTTCCCATCACTCAAGAACTTCAACAGATAATCAAGATAGACTTCCTGCGAAAGAAAAGGTTTCCGGGTATCATAGGTGTGATAGACGGAACTCACATTAATATTGAAAAACCAAATCTAGAAAATTACAATGTGTATCGAAATCGGAAAGGAAGATACTCAGTAAACGTTCAAGTGGTAATGTACACAACTATATAATTCTACAAAGGTTCAGCGTTATATGAGGGAAAAATTTCAGATTTGCGATTGTCATCGTGTAATTCTTGATATTGTTGCCATGTGGCCTGGGTCATGTCATGACTCCATGATATGGAGAAATTGTGGAGTCAGAAATGGATTGCAAAATGGGACAATCCAAGATGGTGCCCGGATTATTGGAGATAGTGGCTACCCACTAGAGCCATGGCTGTTAGTACCCTATTTAAAACCAAGAAGTGCTGAAGAAGTCTATTTTAACACCCGGCTACGAAAGGCTCGCGGAATTGTTGAAAACGCTATTGGTGTTTTGAAACGACGATTCAGGTCTCTTGATGATAGCGGTGGTAGCTTACTTTATCATCCAGAGAAAGTTTGCAAAATGGTAACTGTCGCTGCTATGCTTAACAATATCGCTATTCGTTCAAATATGCCAGTCCCTTACAAAAATCTTCTTAAGAACTCTTAAGAAAATTCCTTGGGAAATTTCTTTGGAAATCCTTAAGGCGTTCTTTAGGAAATTGGGGAATATTGGCCTCTTTTTCTTTGGAAATTACTTTGGAAATACCTTTGGAATTTTCTTGGGAAATATCTTTGGAATTTCCTTGCGAAATATCTTTGGAATTTTCTTGGGAAATATCTTTGGAATTTTCTTGGGAAATATCTTTGGAATTTTCTTGGGAAATATCTTTGGAATTTTCTTGGGAAATATCTTTGGAATGTTCTTGGGAAATATCTTTGGAATTTCCTTGGGAAATATCTTTGGAATTTTCTTGGGAAATATCTTTGGAATTTTCTTGGGAAATATCTTTGGAATTTCCTTGGGAAATATCTTTGGATTTTTCTTGGGAAATATCTTTGGAATTATCTTGGGAAATATCTTTGGAATTATCTTGGGAAATATCTTTGGAATTCTCTTGGGAAATATCTTTGGAATGTTCTTGGGAAATATCTTTGGAATGTTCTTGGGAAATATCTTTGGAATGTTCTTGGGAAATATCTTTGGAATGTTCTTGGGAAATATCTTTGGAATGTTCTTGGGAAATATCTTTGGAATGTTCTTGGGAAATATCTTTGGAATGTTCTTGGGAAATATCTTTGGAATGTTCTTGGGAAATATATAGAGAAGTGGGTAAATTAATTTAGCCACTTGAAACGAGGATAGTTCTTACATGCAGAACCATATCCCAATACAGGAAGTGTAGTTCTTATATGCTGAACTACACCCCTTATAGAGAGGGAAGTTCTCGCATTCAGAGTGAAGTTGCTTTAAAAGTCAGACATTTAATCGACTTATTAAAAACATCCGTAAACGGCAGAAAGTTTTAAACCTTGTGCAATTGTATGGGGTACTAAGTGGGTTTTGGAGGCTTTAACGGCCAAGCAGTAGATACAGACGTCGTTGTTAAATTTAATAATGTATATTCACTGAGAGTTTTTCGAGTATCAGAAACGCGTTTAACCTAATTTCCTCTACAATGTTTTTAAAAAATATTTATTTTGGACTCTAATTACGCTCGAAATAAAGATAAAACATGCCATAAGAGAATTAAGCAAAAATTCCGACTGACAGCTTAGATTCCCTGTAAATCTAAACATAACGATTTTAATTACTCTAATTTTACTTTTAATCTATTTTATCCTATTTTATCCTTTACATAAACACCTCACGGATTATTGAAGGCAAAAAAATATAATAAAAAAATAGGTAAATGTAACATTCCATTTCAGCGCTTGCCTAGCCTTAGCTACGGGACAAGCCTTCGTGAAACGTTTTTAATTTTTTTAACCTTCAAGTTAATGTCTATCTAGGAAAACTTTAGCTAAACAATTTGGGTAAAAATATTTTGAGATAATTATATGTAAAGCATAATTGCAATATATCTGGCCCTTTGAAATTAATCTCTTGAATTCCAAACGAATTTCGTTGGAAGATAAACCCTAGATCTTCTCTGGAAAACCAACCCTAGAGCTTCATTGGACATTTATCTCAATAATGCTAACGAATTTCTTTTGGAAATAAACCATGGACCTTCTTTGGAAATTGATCTCAAGAATTCTAAAGAATTTCGTTGGAAAATATTCCCTAGACATTCTTTGGAAATTTATCTCAAGCATTTCTAAAGAACTTCTTTGGAAAACAACCCCTAGACCTACTTTGGAAATTTATCCCTAGAATTCCTAAATAATTTCGTTAGAAAATAATACCAAGAAATTCTTTGGAAATTTATCTCTAGACTTCCAAAAGAATTTCTTTAGAAAGTAATCCCAAGACATTCTTTGGAAATTTATCTCTAGAATTCCTAAAGAATTTCTTTCGAAAATAATCCCAAGACCCTCTTAGGAAATTTATCTCTAGAATTCCTAAAGAATTTCTTTAGAAAATAGTCCCTAGACCTTCTTAGGAAATTCATCTTTAGAATTCCTAAAGAATTTCTTTAGAAAATAGTCCCAAGACATTCTTTGGAAATTTATCTCCAGAATTCCTAAAGAATTTCTTTAGAAAATAATCCCTAGACCTTCTTAGGAAATTTATCTTTAGAATTCCTAACGAATTTCTTTAGAAAATAATCCCAAGACATTCTTTGGAAATTTATCTCTAGAATACCTAAAGAATTTCTTTAGAAAATAATCCCTAGACCTTTTTAGGAAATTTATCTTTAGAATTCCTAAAGAATTTCTTTAGAAAATAATCCCTAGACCTTCTTAGGAAATTTATCTTTAGAATTCCTAAAGATTTTCTTTAGAAAATAATCCCAAGCCATTCTTTGGAAATTTATCTCAAGAATTCTTTAGGAAATTCCATGGAAGTCTTTGGAAATAGTTTCTTTGGAAAATGATCCCAAGGGCTCCGTAGGGTTCCAAAGAAATTCCTTTAGAACTCTTAAGAAGATTTTTGTAAGGGGTCCCTGGTGGAGATACTGAATTTGATGATGATTATGACAATGATGATAATGAAAACGAAGTATTTGTACCAGCAAACGAAACTGATGTTCAACTTGCAAATTTGGGATCAGCAATTCGAAGCCAGCTGGCTCAAAACTTGTATAGAGAGAGATAAAGTTGCTAAAATATGGTGGTCAAACCCGAATAAAGTTGTTAAAACAGTTTATTGTTCTATATATATATATATGTTTATTGTACTTGAAACTTAAAACATTTAATAAAAGCATTAATTTGCTCGGAAACAAGTGTGTTACTATTCAAGCGTGTTTTGGTACTGTATCTGTTACATTTTCTTGAAATGAAACTTCTACACCAACTGCCCTTGCCTGCAGTTCTACCTCAAATCTTCTTAAATTAACCAATGAAGCCAAATGGCCAGCAATTAAGCTAAGAGATTGGTTAACAGCACCAAGTTGTGCGTTATTTTCTTTAGAGGCATTACTGAGGTTTGTTAAGGACGTGTTAATTAAAGCGAAGTGCTTGTCGGTCATGTCAATCATATCCTTAACTTTGTCAGATGTGCCCTGATGATTTTGCAAAAATTTTTTAACCACGGATGGGGCCAAGTAGGGTTTCATTATGGGTTGGGGTTTATCTTCGACTTTGAAACAGTTGGAAGTCTCACTCTGAACATCTGAGGCCTCGCTTACGGATGCAGTTGGACTTTGAAAATCTGTCAAATTTCTTGGTCTCTGAATTAAGGATTCAAATGTGTCTGGGACTTCTTGGTCGTTCGAGGAACCTCTTTCTGGAGAGTATGGAAGGTTTTCATTTTCGTTTATTCTCTCAGTAGAATGAGGCCGGGTGTTGGCACAGCTGCTCTTGCTGGACATAGTGGTGGGTGAGCGACTATTTGCGATTTTCCTTTGCATTTGTGGGCAACGCTTTTTTGAAGGGCTTGCAAGCACTTTTTCACAGTGCCTTTTACGTCCCCTTTCCTTGTTTCGGGACTTGTTATGAAGTTGGTCGTATCCCTCTTTACTAGTTGACATTTGTTGTGTGGAAGAGTGAGCCCAAGACACTGACGGTTGGGGTGATTTATTGCGAGGCTGAAAATCAAAAACCTATTACTCCATTTTAGAGAAAAGTATACTAAAAATTTCATACTTCATTTTCAATTGTTGGATTTAAGAATGTGTTGCGGGATGTAGTTCCGCTAAATGAAAACGAATCTACACCTTTGATACCATAGATGGAATCTTTACCCATAAGATCTAAAACTTTGTTTTCCAGCTGTGATAAGGGCTTTGCATTCGATTTACCGCCACCCGTTTTTTTGTTTTCTTTTCTGACCTCTTGGGCTCTCTTCTTGTACCTAGTTTTCAAATCATTCCATTTCTTTCTTACATTCCGCCCTGTTCGTCTAACGTTACATCCTTCGGAATTTATTTTTTCAGCAACCTTTTCCCAGGCTTCATTTAAATCGAAATTAGATATATATTTTCCATTTGGCTTCAATTCCCCTCTTGCTAACTCTTTCCTTGGTTCTAAATGATTTATCAAAATTTCTAATTCCTTAGAGTTATATCTTTTCTGTCTCTCTGACAAATTTCCATCCTCGTCCGACGACGACATTTTCTTAACAACGAGAAAGTTTGAGAATTAGGCTTAAAATTTAATTTCTTTTTTATATTTCCCGCCAAATGCGTTCTTTAATTTGATTGGAGCGTCGCGTAGTGACGGAAATTTTAACTAGGTCGATTTGCGTTTCTTTTATGAATTTGCATTGATCGCAAATTTTATTTTATGAATTTGCGTTGTGCGCAAATATTTCCGTCGTGCGCAAATTTCGTCGAACGCAAACTTTTTGCGTTCGACGTTTATGAATTCCACCTTAATTGTAAATGTTGACTTTCTTGCTGATTTTCCTAATTTCTTAGCAGTAGACTCTAACAAATTACTTTGGTATTTCGTCCGAGCTTGAGCACCTTTATATGTATTTTCTAATTAACTGTAGCACCCTTAATAAGAAATAGGTCGTTATCAGGTCGAATTTTCGTCTAGAAAAGTAATTCAGGTAAATTATTACAGTTAATAGAGGTTTTTATATCATTTAAAGTAAGCTTTTCTAACGAGCGGATAATTTCCCGACGACTCCGGACTCTTCTCGCCCTATAGTAAGGCCATATTTTAGAGGGGCGGGATTTATTAGTTTTGGTCCAATGACGCGAATTTTATGTTAAAACCGTTCTTCTCGTCTGCTAGGCTTTGGCGGGAATTTGACTAGCTTTGGCGGGAGTTATTTTGGGTTAAGTTCCTGTTTGTTGATTTGTGTTACTTGTGTAAGACCTTTTATATTTAAGTAAGTCAATATGAGTTCGGATAAAAAAGCCATGTTTTATAAAGTTTGCGAGTGTAAAAAAACTTTTAAATCTAAATCGTGGTATTATGAACATAAGAAAAACTGTGGTAAGGCTAAAAACATTGAGCCTGGTAACTTCTGCTGTAAAGAAAAAGAATGCTCATTTTCTTCTAAGTATGGTGGAGATTTAAGGCAGCATTTGGAATCAGTACATGAATGGAAATTTGATCAGGAAGTCAAAACATTCAAACAGTATTCAGGTAAATTGCTTTTCTGCACGCAGACTTAAATGAGTTAGATAATAGTTAGGGCATTGTAAGTCCATGGTTTGTGGCTGAGGGATCCCCAGAATGGTGGATTATGTCAGCTTTTTTAGGTTTAAATTAGGTTAGGTTAAATTGAATTGGGGTGTCAAGTAGCCGTTTTTAGCCTTACATGTTAAAAGCCCTATTTCCCATGGAGGCTAGGAAGTGTTATCGAAAAACATTTCTTTCATCTCAATTTAATAGAATTTGAAGATTGGAAGCATTTATTCGAAAAGGAAACGGTTTCTTCTTTCATCAGAGATCAAAATAAGAAAAATGCAATCGGCAGGATAGAATACTTTTACTGCAATCGTTCAGGGCAATACGAGTCCCAGTCTACCGAGCTGCGCTCTGAGAAGTCACAGGGTCCATCAAAAATTGGGTTTAATTGTACCGCTAGTTATAAAGTACAAAGGGAAGTTCAGAGCGATAATGTCACTGTTACCATTTGCAAAACACATTATGGACACGAACAAAAGCTAGCTCACGTTCCCATATCGAAAACAGACAAACTTATAATGGTTGGTCAGTTAGTTCAGGGAATTGAACCTCACAGAGTTTTGGAAAATACGTTTACTGGTAGTGAAACAAGAGTAGAAAGACAACATTTATGCACGAAACGCGATTTGCTAAATATATCTAAAGCTCATGGGATAGAGAAAATCGAAAAACACGCCCAAGATCACATTAGCGTAGACGCGTATGTAATGGAAGATTTGGAAGCTGATCGTAGCATATTTCTCTATAAAAGACAAGGGGAAGAATCCTTAGCTTTTCCACTAAATGAGATCTGTACCCTAGAAAAGGATGATTTCGCTCTTGCCTTGATGACCGAATTTCAGAAGAGAATGTTATTGAGCTTTGGAAATGACATTATCTGCCTCGACGCTACTCACGGCACGAACCGATATGATTTTAATTTAATCACGGTTCTCGTTATTGATGAATTTAGAGAAGGAATCCCTGTAGCTTGGCTATTTTGCAACCGTGAAACAAGTGTCGCTTTGACTCTATTCTTCAAACTCATCAAAATCAAGATTGGTAACATTAACCCCAAGGTTATAATGAGTGACAAAGCGCCACAGTACTTCAGTAGCTGGATGAATGTTTTTGAATGTGTCTCTAAAAAATTACTTCGCCATTGGCATGTGCACCACGATTGGCAGAAGCAGCTGAACAAAATTAAAGTCAAAGAAACTGCCTCCGTTGTTTATAAAGGGTTATGCCTACTGTTAGAAGAGCCAGATGAGGAGAAATTTAAAACACTTCTAAGTAAATGCCTAGAAAAAATGGACGAGAATGAAGATACGACAGAATTTGGATCGTATTTTCGAAGAGAATGGCTAGAATCGAAAGAAGAGTGGGCAAAGTGTTTTCGTGTGGGTGCCGGCATAAATACAAATATGTACGTGGAGTCATTTCACAAGTCGCTGAAGTATGGGGAAGGATATCTCAAGGGCAAGCAAGGAAAGAGACTGGACAAGTGTCTTCATATTTTGTACAAGTTTGTTAGAGACCTAGGTATCAAGAGGTTAATTAAACTAGAAAAGGGCAAACACACATGGAAATCAACTGAAATAGCCAAGAGACACAACGCTTCTGTAAAGCTGCCCAACACTCTAGTAACAGCAACTTCTGATATCACATGGAAAGTCGGTACGCAGAAGTCAATAAATGCCGAAACAACATCCACTGACGGACTTTTCTACAAAGTTAAAAAACAACCTATCTGCAAGGAGAATTGCAAAATTAGATGCAATGATTGCAACGTCTGCTTGCATTCGTATACTTGTAACTGCCCTGATGCGTTGGTGGGGACTAATATATGCAAGCATATTCATTTGGTGGTTCGCTACAATAAAGAATTACTTTCTGTAAAAAATAGCGAGGGTGATCCCGTCAAAGCAGTTCAGGTGAATCCAAACAACCCAACAGCGATACCAGAGATTGAAGAGCCTGAATGTTTCGATCAAATAAACGTAGTTGATCAAGATTTTATAATGAAAATTTTACAAGAAAAAAATTATGATATGAAAGATCTGAAGGTATTGTTGGTTGCTAAAGTTACAGCTCTGGTTGACAAGATAAAAAAATGTAACGTCAAGGACGCGCTAGAAACAGCAAGACAGCACATAAACAACGCATCCCTAATCCTAGACTTAGAAAATTCTCCGATTCGAGGATCTTGTAGTGGCAGTGGCGAATTTTCAATCAACGCTTCAAACTTAAAGGTGCCCCACAACAAGAATATTGAGACGCAGAAAAGAGGATTCTTTTCCACAAAGAGCAACAAGAAGAAACGAAACGTAAAATTCGCTAAGCCTTCACTAGAAGAAAAAATTGATTTGGAAGACGAGATCATGAATGATACCAGTAACGAATCACATGAAGACCATAAATATTACTCGAACACAACAGCTCAAAAACCGCGTGAATCGCAAAATCGCACTAACCCCATGAACTGTGAAAGCCAATCCAGTTTAACTTATAGTCCACCAAACTTAGATTTAATAACATCATATGAAAATGAAAAGAGCGCTTTAGCAAGAACTTCAGAGGTTACGAACTCGCATGACTCCAATTCACATCAATCAACCTCGACCCCTGGGCCCACCAATGCAATACTTAATCGTTACTCAAACACGAAGCTGAAAAGAAGGAAAACAAACAATAAAATCCATTTGCCGTCATCCACAGCTGATATTGTTGAACCAAAGAAATCAGTACCCAAAAAAACTGTTTTTCTAGTACGTCGTTTTCTTTGTGGTTTTGTGGAGCGTAACAAGGTAAACACGTTATTGAAAAACAATTTAAAAGCTGATGAAGATAGCATTGAAACCAAACCAGAAAACGTGCCGGACAACTTAATAGACATTCCTGACGACATTACCCCCGAAATAAAGAAGTACGTCACAGACGATGCCTGGATTTTAATAAATCAGATTTTGTTATTAAAACGAAAATCATGGGCTTGTGGGGCGTGTCCAAACATCACGTCAAAGCTTAATATGATACAGTGTGATACTTGTCAACTGTGGCTACACTAGAAGTGTGCAAAAATAGTCTCCGAACCACAGCATGAAATTTGGATTTGTATCAAGTGCAAATCAAGTAAAGCTTCACCTATGCCAGAACTTAGCAAAATTTTAAAATAATGTTTAATTTTAAGTTTTTCACGTGAGTTGCAAATTTTATTAAAAAAAAAAGGTTTAGAAATTATTTTCATAAACTTCCGTTGACGTACTCGACCGGCAGTCAGCTTTTTATATCGCCAGGGGGCTCTGCACGGGTACATTAAAATAATGCCTTCGAAAATGAGTTTCCCACCCATTTTCGCTAAGAGGCATACTTAGAGAGAATTATGTTACCTATGGTAATACTATAGTATAGATTTATGTACCCCGTGCACCGTATAAATTAACACGTAACAGGGGTAATACTAGGGGAATAGTTTAGAAGAGTAAGTGTTGTTCAGTTCCTCAAGGTTGGGTCCTAAAGCCCCGAGGGGCTAATCACTCTCGGATTTTCTGTACCACGATTACGGATTACGCGTAATCAATTTAGCACTGTCAAAGGCAGGGATTTTAAAGATAACGCGTAATCACTTTAGTACAGTCAAAGGTACAGCGTGTACACCGATTATGCTAAGTGACATTCCCCTCGGAAAACCCCTAGCCATTAAATATGTAAAGAACTCCCTATTTTAGATCAGCAAGATAAGATTTTGACCTCTCCGTGTGACGTAGTCCAGGAGAGGTTCTGTAACGGCCGTGTCTGTCTGTGTGTGTGTGTCTGTCTGTCTGTCTGTCCGTTGTTACACCCACGTGACCGCGTTCGCAGTTTGCGTATCGGAGCAAACGTGTTCGCCATTTCCGAACTGCTTTCACAGTCACGGAATTGGCTCCTCTACTTGAGTTCTCACACCACCATCTTCTGGTCTTTGTCCATCCCACACGGACACCAGTCGGTTCTTACTGGCTTCTAATCACCACCATCTTTTGGTCTTCGTCCATCCCACACGGACACCAGTCTGTTCTTACTGGCTTCTAATCACCACCATCTTCTGTTCTTTGTCAATCCCACATTGACACCAGTCTACACTTACACTGGCTTCTAACACCACCATCCACTGGTCTTCCGTCTATTCAACATAGACACCAATCTGTATCATTGGCTTCTACTCCATTCTCATCGTTTGGTTTTTGGGATATACGCGGCGATCAGCTAGGGTTACGAGAAACGTCTAGCCTCCCTAAAGTGGGATCGCCACCAAAGGTTTTCGCAATTGCGCTTTTTCCTTACTATTATAGTGGAAACGAATCGTATATATACCCCAAAATTTGAAGAAAGCGGGCAAGAGGGGTACCCTTCACTTTAAACGTCAATATTAGCAAAGTTTGAGATGATAATAGGTATAACTTTATTTTAAACGATTTAACTATTATTAATGTTAATTATTGAAGATTAAAATAATTAAAAATAATTATATTTATTTAAATATTAAAGATAAACCTATCGTGCAAAGAGAGAGATTATCATCGCCTCCTATATCTACCAAGGCCCTTGCATGCGATATATTTTCTTCATTGCCTCCTACATCTATCAAGGCCCGTGCATTGTGATATATTTCATTCATTGCCTCCTATATCTATCAAGGCCCGTGCATTTCGATATACTTTTCAAAACAACAACCAAAATGGGAAGCTCCTCTCAGAAACATAATAATTTCTTTTCTCTGTATATGAAATGAAAATATGGATAATTTTGCGCTCCTTCTTTAATGGTATGAATCCTTGCCTGTCTATTAATATTTTACGTAGGAGTAATACGTTTTTAGCGAAGTCTAGAGAGGATAAACATAAGCGAGATTGTTTCGAAAAAAAAATACTGCTTCCACTAATGGGTTTATACTCCTTGTTACTATTGTATAGAGTAATCATGATAAAAGCTTAAAAAATTACGAGAGGACAGACCTTTTTATCCTCTTGTTTTATTCTTAATAAGAATATAAAACATTTATTTTGTATCAAAAAATATTTTTTGGTGCTGAGATTGCTTTAGAAAAATCCAACCGGTTAGGCATTGGTAAAAAAGACACGTGTAAGCTATTTGCAGAGATGATAATTGTTTTACATGTTTTAAATAAGACTGAAGCTTCCACTATTGTGTTTATGCTCCTTGTTTGTTTGACTGAAAACCATCTAGGTGTAGATAACAGCCAGACCAAAAATTTCAAAAATATATATTTTAAATCTAATCAGATACGCCCACCTAGTTGAAAATAGACCTATTAAATATGCGGGAGCCATTCTTGAGAATTTTTCTTTGCTTGTAGGTTGTTAATTTATCTACCAGAAAATATTTGTGTTTGGAAGTTGGATATTAAGTCAAATTAAGTGGTTGTAAAGAGCTAGCAGGTTTTTGCCGCTTCTTTTTGTGAGTATTTGATTTTTGTATGTAAAATGGAGGAAGATAATGTTGAGAGTAAGGATGAAATGCGGAAGCGCAAAGCGCGGGAAAGGATGAGGGCAAGAAGGTCGACGTTTTCATTGGATACCCTTACAAAAATTTAGGTCACAAATAGTTCCTCAAACGTTACCTAATTGTTGCCCATTTTGTGCTATACTTTTTCGAAGGTCATGTTCGCTAAACTGCTGCGTAACACGTACCGAACCGTTGGCTAACATTTTTTCGCCATGTTGACTGAAAGTTACCGAACTTTTTAAATGAGAGTTACCTACACGTTGCCTATTAGGTAACATTTGTTTAAAACTTGTTTTCAAGATGTTACCCACTAGTTATCTTTCGGGTAACTAGGCCAACCTCGTCTACGTAATTAGCCTTAGGTTTTGATACCTCGTCTGCGTAATTAGCCTTAGCACACGGTGCAATGCGTTAGTTTGCATGTTAGGTGAAAGGGTTCGGCAATTTTTTAATTAAATAAGATACGGAAATATGTTTAATCTTGATTTTGTCTTTCGGTTCCCTCAAAAAGTAGACGAGTCAGCTAGCTCAAAAGTTTACTGATAGTTTTTAAAATCAATTAAGTAAACAAATTGTGACCACAGAGTTCTCGGTTTTTTGACCAATGAAAAGTAGTAAACAACTTGTGTCCTCATTGTTTGCTGTTTTAGGCCCATGAAAATTACAAAACATATTGTGACTTAATAGTTTCCTCATTTCGACCTTCGGTATGAAGGTCAACAAGTTATTGCCTAAAAGTGGCCCTCTAACATTTGGTTTCCTGTTTGTTATCTCATAGTTACCCGAAAAATGGATAAGAATTTGTGTTGACTTCAGTTACCTAAAAGTTTCTATAAAAATCCACGGTTACCTAATTGTTACCTATTTGTTACCAGAAAGTTACCTAAATTCCTTAAACATTTTTGTAAGGGTACTTAAGTTTATATAATCTTCTCGACACGGAGAGGTAATATTTTGGTTTTCCCAACTTGTATCTTTATGAATAACCCCTAATTAACGAAAGTTTTATTCAATTTGAAAGATGTAAAAGCTTAGTTTCTTAAAAAAACATCATGCAGATATTTGATATTATTTATTTTTTAATATCTTCATAAGTAGGAAACTCCTCTTAGGTTCGAGATATTTGAAACACCCGGGAAAACGCCGGATAGCTAGGCTAGTATATATATATATATGAAATACGAGGAAGAGAACTCATAAAGAAAACATAGAAAACGAAGAAACACAGGCAGAAAACCTAGCAGACGAGAAGAACGGTTTTAACATAAAATTCGCGTCATTGGACCAAAACTAATAAATCCCGCCCCTCTAAAATATGGCCTTACTATAGGCAGGGCCGGAAATAAGAAAAATTTCTTATAGGACACGTGTCCAGTGACCCCCTGTTTGACTGGAAAATTTATAGGACATTGTCCACAGGAGTGTGCAAAAATAGTGTCGCTTTTCCATAGTCAAGCTATCAAAAGTTCGGAAAATTTATTGGTCAAACTGTCCAGTGACCCCCTTAGTTTTTAAAAAAATTATAGGACATTTTAAAATTTTATTGGACAATGTCCAGTGTCCTGTGCTTATTTCCGGCCCTGACTATAGGGCGAGAAGAGTCCGGAGCAGTGTGGGAAATAAGGCACTTTCACAGGCCAATAGCCAGTTTAAAAATTACCTGGGCCAGTTTAAAAATTACCTGGGCCAGTTTAAAAATTACCTGGGCCAGTTTAAAAATTACCTGGGCCAGTTTAAAAATTAAACGCTTTGGGGTCTACTAGCCCTGGTGGCCACTTAATTAATTCAAAGTTTTCCCCCTCTAGATTTTGGATCATTAAATAAATACTATGCTAATCCCTACGATTGATTGTCTCGTCTTTGCTACTACGCTGTTTGCTTGCTTGGCCTGAATTGTGTATGTGGGAGTGGGATTATGGGTGGGTTTCGTATGTCTGTCTACGCTCTACACAGTGTAGAATCTGTAGATGAAGTGATTTTTGCAGTTAGCTAAAGCATGGCTAAAGGGAAGATAATCTCTCGGTAGTCTTGTTTGGGTCTGGTCTCTAGGGAAAGGCAGCCTGCTGCCTTTGATTGTATTAGAGTCTATGGGAAGATAGCAATGGAGTGTCAACTCCCTCCCTATACGGGCCGAATTTTTTAATTTAGCATTACTCAATAGACTAATGGCACCCCATGTTATTTTCCCATAGAGCTTAATACAGTCGAAGGCAGAGAGCTGCCATTACCCTATAAAGTTCTTAATTTAAGACTTCAATATTTTTAAATACCCATAACTATAAAAACTAACCTACTAAGCCTACGCCCTAGCAAATATTGTCCAGAATAGATAATTTGGCCCTAAATTAGGAAAGCCTGATTTTTTAGGCTAATAGTGGTAGGTGGCACCGTGGCCAGTTTTTTAATTAAAATACCTAGGCTCTTCTGGCCACAGGTCCAGTTTTTAAAAAATCCTTATTTCCCTCACTGGTCCGGAGTCGTCGGGAAATTATCCGCTCTTTTAGACGTTCTTTACGGCCAAGCATGGACGGTGAACCAAGGCTTAAGTTGTATTTTAGTTAGTCTATGTAATGATAGTTTTTATAGTGTCTGTCCTCTTTAAAGATTATTGAAAAAAGCTAATTTCCAGCTCTCATTTTTTTTGGGAATTCTGTAGTCTGCTCCGTTTTATGCTAGAAACATATCCTAACCAGGCTAACCCTAGGATTTTTTTTTACTGTATTTACCGTGTGCGCTCCCAATTTGAAGTAAAAAATGGCATATCTATTCAAATTATTAAGGTGTTGAAATAAAGATAATGCTTTTCACCCTGTGAAAAGATCGAAAACTTCAAAATACTACAGGAAATGACAAAAAGTTTAATGTTTTCCCTACGGCAGTTAAGAGTCGTGGTGTTTGCGTTAGCCCAGTTAATTCAACATTCTGGAACATATTTTCTTTACTTTATACTAAAATTTAGATTAAATACTTTTATCTAAAGATTATTAATTAAGTTGTCTAGGGAAAATAATATATTAATTGGTAAAGTTAGTATGTTCGCATTGTGCTTAAAAAGCTATTGATTAAATTAAAATTAAAAACTAATGAGACCAGGTTCGACCCTTGTTAATAGATAAATTAGTGTTGTTTATTTAAAATGGTTTTTTTAAAGGAATGCATTCAAAATAATAATAACATTTCAATTTCTGGCTGGTTAACCCTTATCGTATTTAAAGTTTTGAGACTCACGGTTTCACGATACGCGTGCTAGCATTTTATTAAAGATGATTAGGTTGATGGTCTTGAAGATATTTAAGTTGATTCCGTTAGTTTCGTGGAGAATTCTTATTAGGCCGCACATTTAAATTTATTTGTGGACGCGGAGAAGTATATACGACCGCACATTTTTATTTTAGATTTACGCGGGGTGGGTCAGTCCTTGACCACCTTCTCCTTCAGTTCCAGATCCAACTCTGTCTTCTACTCTCTTAAAATTATTCTCTCTTCTCGACATATGTTGAGCTTCTCATCCTTTGGGGTCACGTGTGCCCCAAAGGGCCACTCAACGAGTTCATCCTTGGGTTTTTTAACTATCTTGCTCGGGCGCGAGGGTTTCAACCAGCCAGGTAGATATTTACAAATAGGGGGGGAAGTGGGGGAAAACCAGCCATAGGGATATTTCGGTGTAAAAGTAGGCTTATACTAAATTTTGCTCGTTACAATTCTCATATGAGGTATACAGGGTTTCATTATTTGCTAATCTCACTAAAATGCTACTAATTGTGAAGGTTTGTGATATAATTCCTGAAACTCAACCAACGTAGAGGACCAGATCATTCGTTAAAACAATTTCTATACTATTGAACCAGTCAGTATTATTATTATTATTATTTATTTCGCACCCAAAGATACTGGCAACCACAGAGGCAGAAGAGCCTATTTAAGGTGGTTACCCGGACGTACAATACAAATATAGAAAACAATAAATATCAAGTATACAAAAATATAAAAAAGAAAGGATAGTTTAACAATTTTTAGAGAACCAAGTGTCAAAGAAAAATTTTGAGATATTAGTCTTAAATACGGGTAGAGAAAGGTCGTTTGCTATTTCCCTAAGACATACGGGAAGATTATTCCATAACCGCACAGACCGAAAGAAAAATGACTCCTTTAACGCGAGGCATCTGGCGTAGCGTAAGGAATACGTTAGTACGGAGTGTCTGGGATTCTCTGTCAGTATATCGTCCAATTGAAAGTATTGGCAGTCGCGTAGTCGTAATAGGGTGAGGACATCAGACACAGCTCGACGAACACAGAGCGGTTGAAACCCCAAGGCCTGTAGGCGCATATCATAGGAAATATGTCCAGGGAAATGTGGGCGAGGAGACCGTAGGTAAAACCGCGTAAACCCCCTCTGTACCGACTCCAGCAAGGCAACATCTTTGGTAAGGTGAGGGTTCCAAACTGGAGAAGCATATTCGAGAATAGGTAGACACAGAGACCGGTACAGGGTCAACGAACCACGGGTATGTTTTGTCGTACGACGAATCAAACCACAAATGCGCTTAGCCTTGTTAGTGACCGTTCTAACCTGCGAGGTCCAAGTCAGATCACACGCAAAAATGACTCCTAGTAGGCGCATAGTGTACACCCTGGTTAAAGGTGTTGTGTGTAAGTGGTAGAAGGTGTCATCAGTACCTCTACGGCGAGACAGCACCATGAAGTTGCATTTCTTGACGTTAAGGGCGATGTTGTTATTAACTCCCCATTCGAAAACACGGGTTATGTTGGCTTGTAGGGAAGATCGATCAGAAGCAGACCGTATAGGCTGGGAGATATAGGAATCATCCGCGTATTGATATACTGAACAGTCACCAGTAATCACAGTTGGAAGGTCAGCAACGAAAATATTAAATAACAAAGGGCCCAAGATTGAACCTTGGGGTACTCCGGACCGTACCGGAAGATAACTGCTACACTCTCCACGGTAAAGAACTCGTTGGTAGCGATTTGCTAAGAAACTTTCAAGCCATAGCAGGATGGTCCCAGAAATTCCAGATCTTCTTAATTTGTAAAGTAGTCTCTTGTGGCAGACAGAATCAAATGCCTTAGACCAATCAAAGCTGACTACATGGATATCTGGTGGATTGCGTTCATCAAGAACGCGCGCCCAATTGTTAAAGGATCGCAGAAGTTGGTGGGTGCAAGAACGGTTGCGTCAAAAACCGAATTGGGATGGCGGTATTATGTCGTTATCTTCAAAGAAAGTGGTTAGCTTCTCAGAAATGATGGACTCTAATAGTTTCCCAACAACCGAAGTAAGGGAAATTGGACGATAGTTAGATATGTCGTTCCTCTTTCCACCATTCTTGTAAATAGGTACGACGTTCGCCAGTTTCCAAGCCGACGGTACAGTCGAAGTAGAGAGCGAAATGTTGAATAGCCGAACTAAAGGACCTATTATTGCCGGCGCCATCGTCAAAAGTAATCTAGGTGTAATACCGTCTGGTCCACATGCCGACCCAGGCTTTAGACGCTTCAAAGCAGCTGCTACATCCGAAGGTGTGATGGACTCCAAAACGAATTGAGGTCCAGACGTCCCCATAGTTGGTAGAGTCAAATCGGGATCAGGGAGGCTGAAGCTCTTGTAGAAGAAATCCCCAAACGTACGTGCCACTGCTAATGGATCGGATATCTCCCCAAAAACACCCTTGAACGAAGAAGGTGGCGGCAATTTACTCTTCGAACGAATGAAAGACCAGAAGCGCTTTGGATAAGTTGCGAGCGTATCATGAAGGCCCGAGACAAAATCGTCGTAGGCTATACGAGTTTTACGCCGCAAAATATTGCTGAACCTCTTATAAGCGTTCCAGTCAGCTTCACGTTGCCTCTTCTTTGCCTTATTGAAGAGTGAGTGCTTCACATGACTTTGATGGACAAGGTCAGCGGTAATCCAAGGGGATCGTTTTTTGCCCTTTAGAGTCGTGTGCGGAATGTTGTCCTTAACGCAGGCCCAAAACACGTCCAAAAAGTTTTCCCAAGTACTCTCAATGTCCATAGAGAACACTATCTCCCAAGGAGCGTAGGAAACGGAGTTGAGCAGTTCTTCAAAGACGATATTTCGGTAATTGAGGATAGAGCGCGCTAAACGTTGGCGAAAGTTGCGTGGTAGATCCAAAGTACCATACACAGCCAAATGATCACACCCAGGAATATTATCTCGGACAGAAGTCGCACTCATGAAACGAAGATCGTTAACGAAGACCAAATCAAGATGACTCGAACCTCGAGTAGGTGACAACACAGTCTCGTGAAGCCCCAAACCAGCGACGGTGTCAAAGAAAACCTGTTCTTCTGCCGATTTCGGTGACGGGTGTTGCCAATCTATTTACATATTGAAGTCCCCCATCAATATAAAGAGATCGTGAGGAGGAAGAGTTTCATGAAGGTGACCAAGTATGTTATTTTACGTTAATCATTTTATAAACTATTTGTTACCAACAGTGGATTTTGTTAATTCATAAATATAACAGTGGTGCTGGTTATTCCAGGAGGACAGTGTCGTTATGTAATTTAATTAGTCAAATAATTTCCATGTTTACATCTGCGCAAATTTTTCAAACGTAACCACGTGGGAAACGGAGGGTTACGTTGTTCACTATTTCCACAGTTCACATTGCCTTTAGTTTATTTGTCTAAATTGCTATGAATTGTTTAGGTTTTTAATTTAATTACTGATATTCAAGCCCAAGTTGCCAAACTATAGAATCACATCATTCATTAACATATGTTATAGATGATATTTATGTTACCGCAAATTTAGCACAGAGTGTGATAAAAATTGAACGCAATGTGTTGGCAAGAATGAAAAACTCTTCTGAACTTTACTATATAAAGGTAATTTGAAACTCATTTTATAAGCTAAATCAACACTGCCAAACCTCAACCCTTCATAAATTTCAACTTAATTAAGTATAATTAGCGTGAATTTAAAGATGAAATGTACATATTTTGGATAAGAACTCTAGTAACTTTTAAATAAATTACTTAATTAAGATTGAAACTGCGCAAGCTGTTGGTATAGCCCCAAGTTTTCTATTTTACACTTAAGTTAATTTAAATTATCTTCAAAGTACATTAATAGGCGCGAAATTCGAAAGTTTAGGGTAAAATAAGATTCAAAAACTCCACTAAAAATTGCAATTAACGTTAGGTTTATATTGAAAGTCATTTTATAACCTAAATGTACACTGCCGAAACACAATCCTACGTTATTTGTCACTCAATTAAATATAATTAACGTGAAATTAAACCAAATATATTCATTTTTTGGATAAAAACTCAAATAACTTTTAATCTTATTTAAAACTACCCAAACCATTGGTAAATCCCAATGTTTTCATTTCACACTTAAGTTAATTTAAACTATCTTTAAAGTACATTAATTGGCGCGAAATTCAAAAGTTTTGGGTAAAATAATGACTGGAAAAAACGTTAAACTTCACTATACATTGCAATTAGGGTAAAAAATTCCAATAAATTATACTTTAAGCTTAATGCCACTCTCCCGAACCGCGCTCAAATTAAGATTAAAACATCACAAGTTTTTCGCACAGCCACAGATGTTTCCTATTTCACTTTCAAATTAATTTAATTCATCATTAAAATACATCAAAAGCGCTTACATATTTTAGGGTAATTGCAATTAAAGTTAATATTATATCGAAACTTGTATTATAAACTCAATCCACACTAGAGAAACCGTTAAATTAAACTTAATCAAGTATAATTTATGTGAAATCAACCCAAAACACGAATGTTTTTGGTAAATTAATGGATACCTTAAAATTAAATTAACAAATTATAATTAAAACTATACTTATCTTACACTCAGCCTCCATTTTCCTGTTGAATTCTTACACTTAAATAAATTGTCATTTAAAAGCATTCTTCCCATATTGAAAAGAGAGCCATCGAAAAGGAGCGAAATTTAAAAGTTTTTTTTGGGGGGGGAGGTGTTACAGTATTTCTGCCTTTTTAACAGGAGTATTGTTACAATTGTAACACGTTACACTACAGACCTTGCATTTCTAATGGGACCGGCAATACCGTAACCTTAAAGCAACCTTCACCACTATAAACCCCATGACCCGCTCAATCTGGCAATCTTTGAAAACTTTGAGGTACTTCCGGTCCCTTTTGATATACAGGTTCTTCAGTGTAGCAGCTAAGTAGTAGAATTATAGTAGTTAGTCTCGTTTCCTAGCAAAATGCCAACCTATTCCAACCAGGACAAATTGGACAAGATGTTTATTTTGGGTGAAGGTCGCAGTAACGTTCAACTAAATGCAGTGCTTTATGCCGAACTGTTTCCACACCGAAAACATCCGGTGCGAAGCACCTTTGCCGACATTGGCAAGCACCTTCGTGATTTCGGTAGTGCAAGATCGTTAAAGTGGAAGAGACTGTATAGTCTGTAATGAGGATAGAGATTTTGACATCGTAGCACGTTTTGAAGCCATTTCATGCTAATAATAGAGCGGTGGAACAAGAAGTTGCACTAAGCCATTCTACTGTTTGTGCATCACTACCGGCATTATCATACCCCCCTACATCATGCCTTAACGGACGAGGATTACCTTTGACGGCAATACCATTAGTCTGTCTTACCATGCGTCATGAGTTTACTACTTGCAAATGTATTGCAAGCCATGGACAGTCGTCTGGAAGAGTGCCTCAGCCACAATGCTAGAAACGTCGAATATTTTCGTTGATGTGTTTACCAAACAGTTAAGAAGTTTTAATTTGAGGCCCACGTTCTAAGACCAATCGTAGGACTGTGCTTTAAAATATTTTGTTGTATTCAGGCATATTCTCCAGTATTCTTTTTGTAACTTGTCACTCGTTGTCACTAGCATATAATAATCATGAATTCCAGATATTTATTTACACGCTGTATAATTTAGTGTGACATCAGCCGTTGGCAGTATTGGGGGTTGTACATAAAGGAAGGTGTTGGTCTGATCTCGACCACACTGTATACTGTGTGTATAGAGTGTACGAAACAAGTAAACATTTTTATTCTATATTTTAAATATTGTAATTTTTAAACTTTTTGAAGTACAAATTATATGCTTATCGAAATATATGTTTTGTAAATAAGTTAAATGTAATTAACAATACACAAGTACTTTATTCAACCCCAAATGTATGACGGTAAAGCTAACATAATTATTCAAAATTTAATTATATTAAGACTGAAGTGACAGATATTATAAAAAAACGTCTTGGTTTGGACCAAGACCGAAAAAACAAACGATATGTGTGAGGTTTATCAATTGGCTGAAGTTCAGATATTGCAATTTTTTTTAGTTATTTTTATCCATTTAATCCTTAATAAATATTAAATTCAATCAACTTATTTTACTCTTAATCGATCTATTCCCTCTAAATTAATTGAAAAAATTACATATCTACGCTTTTTCAAGAACAATTACATTTTCCGAAATCATTTTATCATGAAATTAATTATTTTGAAGGGATTTCGTGTAAGCACCTTGACGGACATATAGATTTAATTGTTGCTGGCTTTACAAATTTTCAAGTTTGCACCCAAAAATAGTTTAAATCTGTAAGTTGCTAAGAAGACTGATGTTCAAAAAAATATTAAATTTTAATTTATTTTGTTCAGACTAGTTAATAAACTAATGTCGTCTACTTAAGACAAAGCAACATCGTTTATCCTACGTGGTTCCTTTTAATAGGTAGCTATCTGTAACACTGGAAAAATATGATATCGGTATAAATATAACCAAAGGTAAGGGTAAAGATTACATAAAAAGAAATACGTTTCAGTACCAATGGCTTGTTATATTCATTTCCATTCATTACAAGTTAAACGAAGAAGTTCACACTTAACTTAACCCCCCCCCCCTTCCTCCATTTCCCCAATATATAAAATTTTACAGTGTATGGGTCATCTGAGCCGTCGTAACACACTCAGCCAATATTACCATATAGGCCGAAACCTTTTCACATTAGTGAACGGTACATGACTCTCCGGACTTGCCCGCCAACCTTAATAACCTTAAACTATAAAACATTCGTGTACAAGAATGATTATTGTTGTGGCTTGACGCTTGCTAGCGCCTGAAGGACCGATCACTCAGTCTAATCGGTGTACATTTGTAAGTGATGAGACCATTTTAGAAATTACATACAGAGAATTAAAACACAGGTGTTATGCCGCCATTATGGTCTTCTCTCTCTCGCCTAGAAGCACCGCTATAGGCAGTGCCAGTTGACTAGCCTCTTGCCTGTAGTCAACTTTGTTACCGTCTGGCGGTGACCCTTGGTGCGAGGGAGAATACCCAATGGTGGCCTCGCCACTGTGTGTTTTCCGAAATGGTATTTACGCGTGCTAAAATGATTATGCGTAATACGTTACCTGTGTACAAGTAACGCCAACAATGTAGAAAGGGGTGGTGACGTTTCAAATGAAGACCGAGTTATGACCAAGAAATTCTAAAGTACGGAAATGGAAGTTCCAGTGCAACCTTTCCTTCATAGTCGCGACATTAGAAATGTACCATTTCGATATACGAAATTAAATGTATGAATTCGTGCAACACCCTGGTTTGGCATCCACATTTAAATATTTACATTTTCTTTTCGAATTATGTCAAAGTTCGCTTGGTCTTTTTAGACAGAGTATTTCAAATATTCAATACTAAGCTCTCAACACGTACTCCCTTCAAAATAATTAATTTCATGATAAAATGTTTTCGGAAAATGTAATTGTTCTTGAAAAAGCGTAGATATGTAATTTTTACCTCTCCGAGTGACGTATGTCACGGAGAGGTTCTAATTTCGACGTGTCTGTCTGTCTGTCTGTCTGTGTGTCTGTGTCTGTGTGTCAGTCTGTTGTTATTGACTTACACCCCAGGGGACCGCGTTCGCAGTTTTCAAATCGGAGCAAACGTTTTCCCAAATTCCGGACCGCATTTACAGTTCCCGGAAATTTGGAAAATTGTATTCCACTTCCCATAGCTATTATCCATTACCTGTCTAACACCACCATCCTCTGGCCATTTGTCCATCTCATATGGACACCAGTCTTTACCCACTGGCTTCTATAGTCCACCATAATTTTGGCTCTTTTTCCATGCCACATGGACACCAGTCGGTACACACTGGTTTCTACACACCACCATTTTCTGGTCTTTGTCCATCCCACATGGAACACCAGTCTGTAAACACTGGCTTCTAATCCCCACCATCTTCTAGTCTTTGTCCATCCCACATGGACACCAGTCTGTACACACTGGTTTCTACACACCACCATCTTCTGGTCATTGTTTTTGTCCATCCCACATGGACACCAGTCTGCACACCTGGCTTCTACTCCATCATCCTAAAGGTTAAGACATACGCGGCGATCGGCCAGGGTTACGAGAAACGTCCGGCCTCCCTAAGGTGGGGCTTCCACCAAAGGTTCACGCAATTGCGCTGTTCTTATCCGTAGCTAAGATTCGAAACCCTTATATACTACCTATTTTAGTAAGGCGAAGCAACCGGCGTATGCTTCATTTCAAACGCCAATATTGGTCAAGTCTCTCAAGAATGTTTAATTGTTCTTTTTTAAAACGATGTAACGTTCAATAAGGCGAATAACTAACGAAGAAAATATTAAATATTAATTATATTTATTTTAATATTTAAAATAATCTTGTTTCTCAATTCAAAATTAATACGGAAAGAGTTAAAAAGCAGTCTATGTTATTGTCTGTGTGTGTCCGTCCGTTATTACACTAGTGCCGCAGTGCACTGCGTTAGAAGTTCGTTTTGTTTTGATGTGTAAAGAAATCCTACAGAACCATAATATTCCCTTTATCCTTAATATAAAGTGAATATGATGAAATATTTTTCGTAATTATGATGCATTTAGTGCTTTTGTAGCTTTAAAGCTCTGTTTCATGTTGATATTCCAAAGATTTTTTTTAATATTATTATTTGAAATGGCTGTTTATATATTACTTAAGCTATACTACATCTGTATATTGAATAATCCTTGGTTTAGTAATTTCATGAAAAAAGCTAAGATCTAGACTCCGGCGGGTATATCTAGTATTACTTGCCATAAGCTTAGTGAAATATAGAGTAAATAATTGAGGCCTGAGTTGAAGTAAACTTTGGGTTTTGATTTTCGTGTCTGAAATGAAGAGACATCAACGGTTCAGAGTGAGCCGAAAGTTTAATACACTCTTAAATAATCAGGTTAAGATTTTATTATAGAAAAAAAGATCATGGTGGCAATTAGATTAGTTGGGCTAAGCTACAGAGTATTATTCTCTTTATGGTGCGCATTGACTATCAGTGCGTCTAGCTACAATTTAGCTTTGGTATTATTTATCGTTAACATACATGTTGGCAAACTAAGAATATTGTTGAGGTGAGACGAGACGATAGTGTTTACACTGCTAACCATTTGTGAATGTAGCTATCAGAATATAGCTAAACAGCTGAAGCGTAGACTTCATTTCCTTTTCTTTTTGCCATTAACTGATTTCCATGTGTCCAAGATTTATCCTTATTGGATGTAAAATGTCGTCTGCTTTACTGTATATTCGCCATGCTTGGAATACTGCTTCAATATTTCGTAAATTTTTACTTCAAAAAAGAGAAATAATTCCATATCTAGGTAAATAACTTTGTAGTAGTAGACCTCTTGACTCGGAGAGGTAATATTTTGGTTTTCCCAACTTGTTTTATATTGTCTTATTGTTTTAAATTTGCGTAGACGATTAATACACGCTTCAACTGTAGTTGCGTCGTCAGCAAAACATTGGATGAAAGGCCATGTTTCGTTTGCCAAATCATCACTAACTCTCCAGAAGAACTCGAAAGTCAGCTTCAAACTCTACGCTCTTCAACTTTGGTAAGAAAACTTTGAATTTTCATTTTTTAAAAAGCGGGTTTTTAAAACTTGGCGAAAACGAAAAACTTCTTTGCAATTTGTTTTTTAAAATATTATTCTTAAAATTACTTGCAATTGGACCCATTAATAGAAGTTTAAACTAGAGTTAAGGGAACAACAAAGCGTGTCGGTTAATTTAATCTTTCTTAATTTAAATTTAAATTTTCTTCCTGAATTTTATAGAACATGGTCTAGAGGAATCCTGATTTGTTTCTTATTGGGTTGTTGCGTCGTCATTTCGACAGCCAAGCCAGGAGACGGTAAGTTGCAGATCTCTTACAGAATTTCACACTTTTTAGTTTTTACAGAAAAAAGCAAATGCTTAGAACTATTGACGATTTTAAAATTACAGTTTTTGTTAATCAATGTAAGAAGAAAGATAACATTTGTTACTGCCATGGTGAAGAATTTGAAGCATTGGAGGGAACTTGCAATTGCGAAAATGGTAATTCAATTATTAGAAATTCTCTATTTAAAGATAGTTCCCGCTTCGAAGCCCAAAACGAGACAATCCCCCTAACTTACATGTTTTTCGTGTTACTTATGATAATACTCAATCGATTTATTAATAGATAATTTTTATAAGAATAGGTGTGTTTGAACACCTCGCTTGCCTTAAGGCGGCGTTAACATTGATAGGACGGTACGAGGACACTAAAGACGTGTGTAAATTATTATAGGACTTCACAAACAACAAGGACTACTTTGATAGGTGCAAGACTGGTAACTTTGAAGCCCCTATCTAATTAATTAGCATCTTTGTTGTTCTCAAACCGTCCTATCGGTGTTCCGTCATTAACCCAATATATGAAGCAGACGACACACAAGCCCTAACAGCCCCCCTTTTGGAAAAAAATTGTTCAATAGAAAACTTTTTCTTTACAGATTGCAGTAAAGTTGACAAAAATTCCTCGAAAGCAAATCTACTAATTTCATGCAAATGTCCCGAAGGAAAATACAGTGGATGCTTCCGTGGCAGTTGCTATTGTTATTAAAAATTTAAAATGTTTACCTTGATGTGAAATATTTTCAAGAATAAAGATTAAGATTGTTAATCATTACGTTCATTCAATCTCTGTATGCTTAAAACACGTCTCTTATCCCTAGCATTCACTAACTTCGCCTCACCTTTTAAAATTAACCCTAAACAAGATTTAACTACAATCTATGGTAACTCTTGCGTTTTAGGCTTAAAAGTTAGACCTAATATAATAGCAAAAAAATACCAGAGGTTTGAAAAAATTAAAACCTTGGAAAATTTTACATATACATTATGGAGTTTCCTCTCAATTGGGGCGCTGGAGTTTCATATGAGAAAAAAACTTTTCCCTCTCCCAGTCCAGTGCAAAGACACCTTGTCAAATGCCGTAGAAAGTACATTCGAAAACCCGTTAAAGTAGACCAGAAAACGCACGCAAAAACAAACCCCCGCGTCATGTTTAAAATCATACCATGAATCTACTCGTACAAGCTCATGAATGTAGAATAACAAAACCTCGTCCCACTCTCTCACTACAGACACACGCTATATTTCTACATAATATTTAGATCAAAGCTGTATTTACATATTCATGGGTGAATTTGAATGAATTTGTAATAAAGAAGATGACAGTTGTAGACGAGGATTTGAAAAATTTAAACGTTCTTGTTTTTCATATTGTCTTATTGTTTTGAATTTGCGTGCACATTTAATATATTCATCAACTGTAGTTGCTTCGTCAGCAAAACATTGGATAAAAGACCACGTTTCGTTTGCCAAATCATCACTAACTCTCCCGGAGATCTCGAAAGTCGGCTTGAAACCCTACGCTCTTCAACTTTGGTAAGAAAACTTTGAATTTTAACTTTTTTAGAAAGCGGGTTTTAAAACTTTGAAATTCTTAACTCGACAACGAACACTTCTTCGTAATTTGTTTTCCAAAATAATTATCTTAAAATTATTAGAAATGGAACCCTTTAATAGTTAAGTTTAAGCAAAGCGTGTCAGTTAAACTGATCTTTCTTAATTTAATTTTAAACTTCTTTCCTGAACTGAAAAGAAAACCATGTCTCGAGGAATCCTGATTTGCTTTTCATTGGCTTGTTGCGTCGTCATTTCGATGGCCGAGAGTGAAAGCGGTAAGTTCTCTTACAGAATTTCACACTTTCAGTTTTCACAGAAAAACAAAAAAGCTATTTTTTTTTAATTTCCGATTTTAATAGCACCTCTTTTTCCTTAAGAATGTGATGATGGACGTAAGAAGTGTATCTGTCGTATTAGTAACCGTGCTGTTGTAAAGGGACTTTGTGAACCCGATTTAACATGCAACTGCGCAGTTGGTAAGTAAATTACTGCAAATTCTGTATTTAAATTTATTTCTTGCTTTGAAAACCAAATACGAGAGAGCGAATCACCCAAACTGATCTGTTACTCTACGGCGATTATTTTGATATTCTAACTAGTTTTAGGAACAGACCATTTTTTAAAAGGCGCCTGCATGTACAGTCTGGGTGTTGTTTGAGCACATTCTTTGTCTTAAGACGGTGTGACCATTGATAGGACAGTAAATGGACAAGAAAGACTTTTTAGACAAATTAAAACAACAAGGACTACTTTCGTTTAGCGGGACTGGTAACTATACGAAGCCACTATCTTAATTAACTTCTTTATGTTCAACATACCGTCGTATCTATGTTAACACCGTCTTAATCCTTAATGAAATTGAGCCACGCCCCCATTTTAAAAAGAGGGTTATTCAATATAAGATCTAAATATTACAGATTGCACTAAAAATAAGATGAATCATCCCATGATGCCATTTTCTTGTAAGTGTCCCGATGGAGGATACGGTGAATGCTACGGTGACGACTGCCGTTGTTAATCGACATGGTTAAAATGTGTATCTTGATGTATAATATTTTCAAGAATAAAGATTAAGATTGTTAATCTGAATAATTACGTTCTCTCAATCTCTGTATGCTTAAACACGTCTCTTATTAATAAATTTGGCTTAAATTCGCCTCAACTTTTGAAAACTACCCCTTAAACAAGACTACAGTACACATAAATATTTTGCGTTTTAGGCTTAAAAGTTAGGCCTAATATTATAGCAAAAAGAAATAGAGGTTTGAAAAATTACAACCTAGGAAATTACGCAGTTTCCTCCCGAACGGGGCGCTGGAGTTTTCCTAGGAGAAAAACTTTCTAGCTTTCCCCTTTTCCAGTCCAATGCAAAGACACCTTGTCAAATACCGTAGAAAGTACATTAAAACCCCCGTTTAAGTAGACCAGAGAGAGCGCGCGCAAAACAAACCCTCGCGACTAGTTCAGAAAACTTACCATGAATTTACTCAAGAACATAAGCGCATGAATGTCGAATAATAAACCTCGCCTTAGTGCCTCACTAGAGCATTATTAATATGAAAATTTCAGACAATGAAGCTGTACGCGTATTCATGGTTGTCTAGAAGCAACTTCATAATAAAGTATATGACATGTGTAGAGTTTTAAAAAAATTCAACGAATAACGTTGGGTTTTCTCGTTAACATATGCGAGGTTTTTATCACGTGTTTTTTGTTTTGAATTCACGTAGACGTTTAATATACTTCAATTATAATTGCCATGGAGCTGTACCTCGACTAAACTTTGGATAAAACGCAAGGTTTCGTTGCCAAATCATCATTCTCATTCTCCCAAAGAACTTCGAAGGACTTTAGCTTCAAACTCTCCTCAGCTTCAAATTGCTGGTAAGAAAACTTTTTGAAAATTTTAATCGGAATTTAAACTACTAGAATTTGTTTTTTAAATTTTCATTACAAGCGAACTCTTTTGTTTTTGTAATAAATTGTTTTTATAAAATTATTTGGGGACAACATTGAACGTTTAAATTTCTAATAGAAGCTAAAAACCAAGTTAGAATTTCCAAGGAGTAGTATATCGGGCCCACACCACACCCCATCCCCTAAGGAGACCTAACTTAGCCATTTCCCCTAGCTACTAAGTGAGACAAATACGATTGGCTCACTGCGCGACACGCTTAAGCCAATAGTGTTAAGAGAATTTTTGACGATATAAGCAGACGACAAAACAAATCCGTTTTTGAAATTACGGTCACCTCGTGTAGAACTAGTTCTCGTGAAGAAGAGAACATTGGAAAATAATAAGGTATTGTGGCGACAGTCATTATGGCAACCAGGGTATAAAGTATAAACAGTGTCTTGTAGCAACCATATTTGCTAAAAAATACACCTAATTTTGTTATTTTAACACTTGTGCCGCGTGCGTCGCTGTCAATAAATAAAAATTCACTTACCAAGGCTTAAGTGAAGAACTCGGTGAAGGTTTCTATAATAAAATTAAGTAAAATTTAATTACGAACGAAATACAATTTAATTATGATTAAAATATTAACAATTGTACCTTTAAAATAGAAAAACACTAGGAAGAATGTTGGGAACCGGGATTGTAAGGGGATTCAGCGCCTCAAAAGAAACTTTTAGAGCAGACGGATTTTTTGGCGAATCAGAGACCAAGTTTGGCTTTGACCAATAAAAATTGTCTCGGAAAGTAGCTAGGCGCTTTCAAAGGCTAAGTTAGGTCTCCTTAGGGGATGGGGTGTGGTGTGGGCCCGATATACTACTCCTTGGAATTTCAGAGGAAATTTATAGCCTATACATTTAGGGATATTTAAATATTCCGTAGTTTAATCGCAATTGCGGTTATTGCGGAATAGATTTTTAAAACTAATTCCTTAAATCTAATAATAATTTAAGGGAATAACAGCGCGTGTCATTTAAATTGGCCATTAACTTTCTTCAAACTAATTTTGATCTGAACTTAAAGAAAACCATGTCTCGTGGAGTCCTGATTTGTTTCTTATTGGCTTCTTGCGTCGCCATTTCGATGGCCGCGAACAAACTTTGTAAGTTATCTTAATAGCATTTCACCCTTTTCAGTTTTCACAGAGAAAAATTAAACGAATGCTTTTATATATGATTTTACAAACGCAGCTTCACTTTATAACAAAAAATGTAAACCTGATAAAGAGACTTGTTCATGCTTTTATGGATTCAGTCAGGTTGTACAAGGAAAATGCGAGCCGGATTTAACTTGCAATTGCGCTAATGGTAACTTAATTTCTACAAATTCTGTATTTAAAAATAGCCCTAAAGTCCTATCCAAACGTTTCTGATTTTTCGTGTTAATTATGATAATATTCTATTGCTGATATCCTCTGGGTCTTTAAGGCTTAAGAAAAAACGAGTTTTAAGAGAAGACTCATTTGAAAATTTGTAGGGATGGGTTGACACTTTGGATCAGTGGAACAAGGCCCATTAACTTTGAAGAGATTATCTAATTAACTTATTTGTGTCCAAATAATTTCCTATAAATGTACCGTCTAAACACGTCCATATAGAGCAGACGACACTGCGACCAAACCCCATTTTTTTAAAGTGTTGCTCAATATAACACGTTTACTTTACAGACTGCAGTCAATTCGACAGAACAGACAGTAAGAAGTATTCTTGTAAATGTCCCAAAAAAGGATATGGTACATGCATCGAAAAGGACAGATGCGACGGTTGTTAAAAAAGTAATTGAAGTGTTAATATTGATGTGTAACATTTTCAAGAATAAAGATTAAGTTTGTTAATCCCAATAATTACGTTCAATCAATCAATCTCTGTACGCTTAAACATGTCTCTTCGCTTAAATTCGCCTCACAACTACCCCCTAAACAAGAATACAGTATGCATAAACATTTGCGTTTTAGGGTTAAAAGTTAGGCCTAATATTATAGCAAAAAGAAATAGGCCTAAATGTTTGAAAAATAAAAAGCTCGGGAAGTTTCATCTAGGCATTATGAAGTTTCCTCCCAGTTGGAGCGCTGTAGTTTCATATGAGAAAAAATTCCTAACTTTCCCCTTTTCCAGCCCAATGTAAAGACACCTTGTCAAATACTGTAGAAAGTACATTCGAAACCCCCGTTTACGTAGACCAGAAAGCGCACACAAAAACAATCACCCGCGTTTTGTTAAGAGTAGAGTACATATTATGAATTTACTCGTATAAGCGCATGAAGGCAGAATAACAAAACCTCGTCCCAGTCTCTCACCACAGACTACGCTATATTTCTATATAATATTTAAATCAAAGCTGTATATTCATGGGTGAATTTGAATGAATTTGTAATAAGAAGATGACAGTTGTAGACGATGATTTAAAAAATTTAAACGTTCTTGTTTTTTCATATTGTTTTATTGTTTTGAATTTGCGTGGACGTTTAATACATTCATCAACTGTTATTGCGTCGTCAGCAAAACAGTGGATAAAAGACCATGTTTCGTTTGCCAAATCATCACTAACTCCCCCGGAGAACTCGAAAGTCAACTTCTAACTCTACGCTCTTCAACTTTGGTAAGAAAACTTTGAATTTTAACTTTTTTAGAAAGCGGGTTTTAAAACTTTGAAATTCTTAACTCGACAACGAACACTTCTTCGTAATTTTTTTTCCAAAATAATTATCTTAAAATTATTTGAAGTTTAAACCAAAGTTAAGGGAACAACAAAGCGTGTCAGTTTAATTGATATTTCTTAATTTATTTTACTTTTAAACTTTCATCCTGAACTGAAAAGAAAACTATGTCTCGAGGAATTTTGATCTGTTTCTTATTTTTTTGTTGCGTCGCTATTTCAATGGCCAAGCCTGGAGACGGTAAGTAATTTTCGCTTTTCAGTTTTGACAAAAATAAAAAGCAAATGTTTTAAGTAGATAGAAAGTGTTGCTTCTGGCTCACTGGCGTCAGACAGTGCCAGATGGCACCAGTAAATATGGCGTCAATGGGCGTCCACCGCATTTTTCTTCTTATGGCGCCTACCGAATTGGGGAAAATGGCGTCAGTGTGCCAGATCTGGCACCAGGAAATATGGCGTCAATGAATCAGACATGACGCCCACCACATTATATTTTTTTCGGACAATCCTCCTATGGTGCCAGTGAATCAAACACGACGTCACATTTTTTCCCGACGGAGAAAAACCAGACACCCCCTGAAACCATGTTGACTTTGTGAATGTCGTGAAAATTTGTAGGAGAAATACCATGGCGTGGCTGGTGAAATACGTGAAGAAGTTTAACTCGTTTAATAATAAACATTTTTAAATTGTGCGTTCTGTAGGCAGATGCTTACGTTAAATATTTTGTGTTTCTAATTTTTTGGTTAGCCTATCTTAAATCTTATAACACCCATAAAATATTAATTTTATTAATTTTCATTATTAAAAACATAAAATTTCTCTTATCATAATATATTATTATTTGAACTGATAAGGGAAATAAACTCTATGTCCAAAACTTTGTCTCACATTGCCAACAGTAAAGAGAACTTTCGATCTGATAAAAGAACCAATAATGATTTTGAAATGATAAAAGCATATGCCTCGATTTATCCATTCTTTCACATTCATGTCAAGGAAATGAACAAATATTTGATCTTCCAAAAGTATGGATTAACAGTAAATAGAAAAGATGGCAATTGTATCTCCTAAACACAAACAAAATGAAATTCAAGCCATACTAAACAATGATAAAAGGGTAAAACTCATTTCAAAATCATCGGCAAATTTCCTCCGAGCGTGAGCAAGCAAAGGTTAAATTGATAAGTGCAGAAGTGAACTAATTTCAGAAATATGGCGGGTAGACTTTCGAACTACCCACGCTTTAGTCCATGCGTTTAATTCACTTCTAAAGTCAACATGATTAGAGCAAACTTTCCTATTAGTGTTCAAACCTTCCCATTTATTGTTCATACTTTCCTACTTATTGTTCCCATCCTGATATGAACACCAGATACTAGTGTTGCCGTCTTTAAAACAATGATTAGATACTAATAAGCCTACTTTCTATTGATTAAAGTTCAGAGTTTCACTATTTCTGTTCAAAGTTTTACTATTTCTGTTCAGAGTTTCACTATTTCTGTTCAGAGTTTCAATATTTCTGTTCAGAGTTTCACTATTTCTGTTCAGTGTTTCACTATTTCTGTTCAGTGTTTCACTATTTCTGTTCGGTGTTTCACTATTTCTGTTCGGTGTTTCACTATTTCTGTTCGGTGTTTCACTATTTCTGTTCGGTGTTTCACCATTTCTGTTCGGTGTTTCACAATTTCTGTTCGGTGTTTCACTATTTCTGTTCGGTGTTTCACTATTTCTGTTCGGTGTTTCACTATTTCTGTTCGGTGTTTCACTATTTCTGTTCGGTGTTTCACAATTTCTGTTCGGTGTTTCACTATTTCTGTTCGGTGTTTCACTATTTCTGTTCGGCGTTTCACTATTCCAGTTCGGCGTTTCACTATTTATGTTCGGCGTTTCACTATTTCTGTTCAGTGTTTCACTATTTCTGTTCGGCGTTTCACTATTTCTGTTCAGCGTTTCACTATTTCTGTTCGGCGTTTCACTATTTCTGTTCAGTGTTTCACTATTTCTGTTCGGTGTTTCACTATTTCTGTTCAGAGTTTCACTATTTCTGTTCGGAATTTCACTATTTCTGTTCAGAGTTTCACTATTTATGTTCAGAGTTTCGCTATTTCTGTTCAGAGTTTTTCTATTTCTGTTCAGAGTTTCACTATTTCTGTTCAGTGTTTCACTATTTCTGTTCGGTGTTTCACTATTTCTGTTCGGTGTTTCACTATTTCTGTTCGGTGTTTCACTATTTCTGTTCGGTGTTTCACTATTTCTGTTCGGTGTTTCACTATTTCTAATTGGTGTTTCACTATTTCTGTTCGGTGTTTCACTATTTCTGTTCGGCGTTTCACTATTTCTGTTCAGTGTTTCACTATTTCTGTTCGGTGTTTCACTATTTCTGTTCGGTGTTTCACTATTTCTGTTCGGTGTTTCACTATTTTTGTTCAGAGTTTCACTATTTCTGATCAGAGTTTCACTATTTCTGTTCAGTGTTTCACTATTTCTGTTCACACCTTTCCTATTACTGTTCATTCCTTTCCTATTACTGTTCATACCTTTCCAATTACTGTTCACACCTTTCCTATTACTGTTCACACCTTTCCAATTACTGTTCACACCTTTCCTATTACTGTTCACACCCTTCCTATTACTGTTCATACCTTTCCTATTACTGTTCACACCTTTCCTATTACTTTTCATACGTTTCCTATTACTGTTCACACGTTTCCTATTACTGTTCACACCTTTCCTATTACTGTTCATACCTTTCCTATTACTGTTCATACCTTTCCAATTACTGTTCATACCTTTCCTATTACTGTTCACACCTTTCCTATTACTGTTCACACCTTTCCTATTACTGTTCATACCTTTCCTAATACTGTTCATACGTTTCCTATTACTGTTCACACCTTTCCTATTACTGTTCATACCTTTCCTAATACTGTTCATACGTTTCCTATTACTGTTCACACGTTTCCTATTACTGTTCACACCTTTCCTATTACTGTTCATACCTTTCCTATTACTGTTCATACCTTTCCAATTTTGTTCATACCTTTCCTATTACTGTTCACACCTTTCCTATTACTGTTCACACCTTTCCTATTACTGTTCATACCTTTCCTAATACTGTTCATACGTTTCCTATTACTGTTCACACCTTTCCTATTACTGTTCATACCTTTCCTAATACTGTTCATACGTTTCCTATTACTGTTCACACCTTTCCTATTACTGTTCAAACGTTTGTTATTTATATTCAAACGTTTGTTATTTTTATTCAAACCCCTGTTATGTTTATTCAAAACTTTGTTATTTTCACTCAAACCTTTGTTATTCCTGTTCAAACCTTTGTTATTTCTGTTCAAACTTTTCTTATTTCTGTTTTAAAACTTTTAAATTTTTCGTTCCCTTGCTTAATTTTTCCTTCATATACTATATTTTCAAATTATCTAGTTAATGATTCCTTCATCTAATAAATTTGCCCGTCATCTGCTAAATATCTCTTATTATTCTTAACTTTTCCTTTTACTATTCAAAAATTTCGAATTGCTGTTCAAATAATTTAAAAAAACCCTTTGTTTTTTCTGTTCAATTCTTTGCTTTTTTTTGTTTTTTTTTGTTCAAACACTTGTTATTTCTGTTCGAACTTTTGTTAATGACTGTTCAAAATTTTCTTATTTCTGTTCAAAGTTTCACTATTTTTGTTCAAAGTTTTACTATTTCTGTTCAAAGTTTCACTCTTTCTGTTCAAAGTTTCACTCTTTCAGTTCAAAGTTTCACTATTTATGTTAAAAGTTTCACTCTTTCTGTTAAAAGTTTCACTCTTTATGTTCAAAGTTTCACTCCTTATGTTCAAAGTTTCACTCCTTATGTTCAAAGCTTCACTATTTCTGTTCAAAGTTTTACTCATTATGTTCAAAGTTTCACTCTTTCTGTTTAAAGTTTCAGTCTTTATGTTCAAAGTTTCACTATTTCTGTTGAATGTTTCACTATTTATGTTTTAAGTTCCCCATTTATGTTAAAGGTTTCACCATTTATGTTTTAAGTTTCAATATTTATGTTTAAAGTTCCACTATTTATGTTCAAAGTTTCACTCCTTCTGTTCATAGTTTCACTCTTTCTGTTCAAATTTCACTCTTTCTGTTCAAAGTTTCACTCTTTCTGTTTAAAGTTTCAGTCTTTATTTTCAAAGTTTCACTCTTTATGTTCAAAGTTTCACTCCTTCGGTTCAATATTTCACTATTTATGTTTTAAGTTCCCCATTTATGTTAAAAGTTTCACCATTTATGTTTTAAGTTTCAATATTTATGTTTAAAGTTCCACTATTTATGTTCAAAGTTTCACTCCTTCTGTTCAAAGTTTCACTCTTTCTGTTCAAAGTTTCACTCTTTCTGTTCAAAGTTTCACTCTTTCTGTTTAAAGTTTCAGTCTTTATGTTCAAAGTTCCAGTCTTTATGTTCAAAGTTTCACTCTTTATGTTCAAAGTTTCACTATTTATGTTTTAAGTTTCACTATTTATGTTTAAAGTTTCACTATTTATGTTTAAAGTTTTACTATTTATGTTCAAAGTTTTACTATTTATGTTCAATTTTTCCATGTTTCTGTTCAGACATTTCTTATTTCTGCTGAAACGGTTTTTTATTTCTGTTCAAACTTTTGTTATTTCTGCTGATACGTTTTTTATTTCTTTTCAAACTTTTGTTGTTCCTACTGAAACGTTTCAAACTTTTCTTATTTTGTTGCAAGTTTATTTATTCTTTTTCCCCAAGCTTTTCATGTTTCTGTTCTAATTTTTATTATTTCGGCTATTAAAATTACTTTTTCCGAAATTCTACATCGCTTTACTAATTTCTATGGTTTTGAAATCGAATTTGAAAGTTCCATATCCAAAATTCCCATGTGATATAAATGTGATGAATACCTTATTACCTAGTAATGTATGAATTCCTAGAATATAAACGTCTTACCCTTAATCGGAATACATTAATTCGTGATTTTAAATTACTTTAGTTTTTTGAGATTTAGAACTCTAGATAAATTCCTAATCCAACTGCAAAAGTTTATATGGAAAACGAATTTTCAAGGTGAAAGATAACGTAGTGTAAAACGGATGATTTCGAAGTTCAGACTAAATAACAGAAAAACAATGAAACACCATCTCCCCATTAACATTAATTTATGTTTTGATATTATTGCAGTTTGGTTTCTAATAAGTTTATAGGTATTTACGTAACAGAAAACGTTTTCAAATGACAGAATTTCGATTAAGTTTTCTTCACAGGAAACTTAAAAAGTGGTTGAAAGTGACATGAAGTGTCTATAATTCATTTTAAAGTATCGGCAAAACACTAAAAATTCGTTTAAGTTTCGCTAAATGTTTAGTAAACGTTTCGTTATTCGACTTAAATATGTCCGATATTGTTAACATATGACTATTATAAAACAGATAATGAAGTTGAATGACGAAAAAGAGGTCGAAAGTGCTGTTAATCTACTAAAATTCAGATGAAACTGATGTGAAATGAAAGCATTCGATTGAAAGCGAACTAATACGACTAAGAAAGGGGATCAAAGTTTTGTTAAACTACTAAAATGTGGTTCAAATCACATTCAAAGGAACTAAAAAGCAGTTGAACGTTCATGAAGTGACAAAAGTACGATTGTAAGTATTGTGTTTAATATTTTTATAAATTTAACCACTTTGGAACAGAAAAACTCCAATGCAATACCAGATGAACAGGCGTAAGTTAGTAGACAATGACCAGGGGAGGGCCGCCACACGTGTTTCCCCCCCCCCCCCCCGGCGCGTGTTTTATTAGGCGGCCCCCTCCCGGTCATTGTCTACTAACTTACGCCTGTTCATCTGGTATTGCATTGGAGTTTTTCTGTTCCAAAGTGGTTAAATTTATAAAAATATTAAACACAATACTTACAATCGTACTTTTGTCACTTCATAGCCGAAATAATAAAAATTAGAACAGAAACATGAAAAGCTTGGGGAAAAAGAATAAATAAACTTGCAACAAAATAAGAAAAGTTTGAAACGTTTCAGTAGGAACAACAAAAGTTTGAAAAGAAATAAAAAACGTATCAGCAGAAATAACAAAAGTTTGAACAGAAATAAAAAACCGTTTCAGCAGAAATAAGAAATGTCTGAACAGAAACATGGAAAAATTGAACATAAATAGTAAAACTTTGAACATAAATAGTAAAACTTTAAACATAAATAGTGAAACTTTAAACATAAATAGTGAAACTTAAAACATAAATAGTGAAACTTTGAACATAAAGAGTGAAACTTTGAACATAAAGACTGGAACTTTGAACATAAAGAGTGAAACTTTGAACATAAAGACTGAAACTTTAAACAGAAAGAGTGAAACTTTGAACAGAAAGAGTGAAACTTTGAACAGAAAGAGTGAAACTTTGAACAGAAAGAGTGAAACTTTGAACAGAAGGAGTGAAACTTTGAACATAAATAGTGGAACTTTAAACATAAATATTGAAACTTAAAACATAAATGTTGAAACTTTTAACATAAATGGGGAACTTAAAACATAAATAGTGAAATATTGAACCGAAGGAGTGAAACTTTGAACATAAAGAGTGAAACTTTGAAAATAAAGACTGAAACTTTAAACAGAAAGAGTGAAACTTTGAACAGAAAGAGTGAAATTTGAACAGAAAGAGTGAAACTATGAACAGAAGGAGTGAAACTTTGAACATAAATAGTGGAACTTTAAACATAAATATTGAAACTTAAAACATAAATGGTGAAACCTTTAACATAAATGGGGAACTTAAAACATAAATAGTGAAACATTCAACAGAAATAGTGAAACTTGGAACATAAAGACTGAAACTTTAAACAGAAAGAGTGAAACTTTGAACATAATGAGTAAAACTTTGAACAGAAATAGTGAAGCTTTGAACATAAGGAGTGAAACTTTGAACATAAGGAGTGAAACTTTGAACATAAAGAGTGAAACTTTTAACAGAAAGAGTGAAATTTTTAACATAAATAGTGAAACTTTGAACTGAAAGAGTGAAACTTTGAACAGAAAGAGTGAAACTTTGAACAGAAATAGTAAAACTTTGAACAAAAATAGTGAAACTTTGAACAGAAATAAGAAAATTTTGAACAGTCATTAACAAAAGTTCGAACAGAAATAACAAGGGTTTGAACAAAAAAAAACAAAGAATTGAACAGAAAAAACAAAGGGTTTTTTTTAAATTATTTGAACAGCAATTCGAAATTTTTGAATAGTAAAAGGAAAAGTTAAGAATAATAAGAGATATTTAGCAGATGACGGGCAAATTTATCAGATGAAGGAATCATTAACTAGATAATTTGAAAATATAGTATATGAAGGAAAAATTAAGCAAGGGAACGAAAAATTTAAAAGTTTTAAAACAGAAATAAGAAAAGTTTGAACAGAAATAACAAAGGTTTGAACAGAAATAACAAAGGTTTGAACAGGAATAACAAAGGTTTGAACAGAAATAACAAAGGTTTGAACAGGAATAACAAAGGTTTGAGTGAAAATAACAAAGTTTTGAATAAACATAACAGAGGTTTGAATAAAAATAACAAACGTTTGAATATAAATAACAAACGTTTGAACAGTAATAGGAAAGATGTGAACAGTAATAGGAAACGTATGAACAGTATTAGGAAAGGTATGAACAGTAATAGGAAAGGTGTGAACAGTAATAGGAAAGGTGTGAACAGTATTAGGAAAGGTATGAACAGTAATTGGAAAGGTATGAACAGTAATAGGAAAGGTATGAACAGTAATAGGAAAGGTGTGAACAGTAATAGGAAACGTGTGAACAGTAATAGGAAACGTATGAAAAGTAATAGGAAAGGTGTGAACAGTAATAGGAAAGGTATGAACAGTAATAGGAAGGGTGTGAACAGTAATAGGAAAGGTGTGAACAGTAATAGGAAAGGTGTGAACAGTAATTGGAAAGGTATGAACAGTAATAGGAAAGGAATGAACAGTAATAGGAAAGGTGTGAACAGAAATAGTGAAACACTGAACAGAAATAGTGAAACTCTGAACAGAAATAGTGAAACTCTGAACAAAAATAGTAAAACTCTGAACAGAAATAGTGAAACTCTGAACAGAAATAGTGAAACACTGAACAGAAATAGTGAAACACCGAACAGAAACAGTGAAACGCCGAACAGAAATAGTGAAACACTGAACAGAAATAGTGAAACACTGAACAGAAATAGTGAAACGCCGAACAGAAATAGTGAAACACCGAACAGAAATAGTGAAACACCGAACAGAAATAGTGAAACACCGAACAGAAATAGTGAAACACCGAACAGAAATAGTGAAACACCGAACAGAAATAGTGAAACACCGGACAGAAATAGTGAAACACCGAACAGAAATAGTGAAACACTGAACAGAAATAGTGAAACTCTGAACAGAAATAGAAAAACTCTGAACAGAAATAGAAAAACTCTGAACATAAATAGTGAAACTCTGAACAGAAATAGTGAAAATCCGAACAGAAATAGTGAAACTCTGAACAGAAATAGTGAAAATCCGAACAGAAATAGTGAAACTCTGAACAGAAATAGTGAAACACCGAACAGAAATAGTGAAACACTGAACAGAAACAGTGAAACGCCGAACAGAAATAGTGAAACGCTGAACAGAAATAGTGAAACACTGAACAGAAATAGTGAAACGCCGAACAGAAATAGTGAAACACCGAACAGAAATAGTGAAACACCGAACAGAAATAGTGAAACACCGAACAGAAATAGTGAAACACCGAACAGAAATAGTGAAACACCGAACAGAAATAGTGAAACACCGGACAGAAATAGTGAAACACCGAACAGAAATAGTGAAACACTGAACAGAAATAGTGAAACTCTGAACAGAAATAGAAAAACTCTGAACAGAAATAGAAAAACTCTGAACATAAATAGTGAAACTCTGAACAGAAATAGTGAAAATCCGAACAGAAATAGTGAAACTCTGAACAGAAATAGTGAAAATCCGAACAGAAATAGTGAAACTCTGAACAGAAATAGTGAAACACCGAACAGAAATAGTGAAACACTGAACAGAAACAGTGAAACGCCGAACAGAAATAGTGAAACGCTGAACAGAAATAGTGAAACGCCGAACAGAAATAGTGAAACACGGAACAGAAATAGTGAAACGCCGAACATAAATAGTGAAACGCCGAACAGGAATAGTGAAACGCCGAACAGGAATAGTGATACACCGAACAGAAATAGTGAAACACCGAACAGAAATAGTGAAACACCGAACAGAAATAGTGAAACACCGAACAGAAATAGTGAAACACCGAACAGAAATAGTGAAACACCGAACAGAAATAGTGAAACACCGAACAGAAATAGTGAAACACCGAACAGAAATAGTGAAACACCGAACAGAAATAGTGAAACACCGAACAGAAATAGTGAAACACCGAACAGAAATAGTGAAACACTGAACAGAAATAGTGAAACACTGAACAGAAATAGTGAAACTCTGAACAGAAATATTGAAACTCTGAACAGAAATAGTGAAACTCTGAACAGAAATAGTAAAACTTTGAACAGAAATAGTGAAACTCTGAACTTTAATCAATAGAAAGTAGGCTTATTAGTATCTAATCATTGTTTTAAACACGGCAACACTAGTATCTGGTGTTCATATCAGGATGGGAACAATAAGTAGGAAAGTATGAACATTAAATGGGAAGGTTTGAACACTAATAGGAAAGTTTGCTCTAATCATGTTGACTTTAGATGTGAATTAAACGCATGGACTAAAGCGTGGGTAGTTCGAAAGTCTACCCGCCATATTTCTGAAATTAGTTCACTTCTGCACTTATCAATTTAACCTTTGCTTGCTCACGCTCGGAGGAAATTTGCCGATGATTTTGAAATGAGTTTTACCCTTTTATCATTGTTTAGTATGGCTTGAATTTCATTTTGTTTGTGTTTAGGAGATACAATTGCCATCTTTTCTATTTACTGTTAATCCATACTTTTGGAAGATCAAATATTTGTTCATTTCCTCGACATGAATGTGAAAGAATGGATAAATCGAGGCATATGCTTTTATCATTTCAAAATCATTATTGGTTCTTTTATCAGATCGAAAGTTCTCTTTACTGTTGGCAATGTGAGACAAAGTTTTGGACATAGAGTTTATTTCCCTTATCAGTTCAAATAATAATATATTATGATAAGAGAAATTTTATGTTTTTAATAATGAAAATTAATAAAATTAATATTTTATGGGTGTTATAAGATTTAAGATAGGCTAACCAAAAAATTAGAAACACAAAATAGTTAACGTAAGCATCTGCCTACAGAACGCACAATTTAAAAATGTTTATTATTAAACGAGTTAAACTTCTTCACGTATTTCACCAGCCACGCCATGGTATTTCTCCTACAAATTTTCACGACATTCACAAAGTCAACATGGTGTCAGGGGGTGTCGGGTTTTTCCCCGTCGGGAAAAAATGTGACGTCGTGTTTGATTCACTGGCACCATAGGAGGATTGTCCGAAAAAAAAATAATGTGGTGGGCGTCATGTCTGATTCATTGACGCCATATTTGCTGGTGCCATCTGACACGATGCTGGCACTGACTGACGCCATGTCTGATTCATTGACGCCATATTTCCTGGTGCCAGATCATGTGCCAGATCTGGCACACTGACGCCATTTTCCCCAATTCGGTAGGCGCCATAAGAAGAAAAATGCGGTGGACGCCCATTGACGCCATATTTACTGGTGCCATCTGGCACTGTCTGACGCCAGTGAGCCAGAAGCAACACTTTCTATCTACTTAAAACATTTGCTTTTTATTTTTGTCAAAACTGAAAAGCGAAAATTACTTACCGTCTCCAGGCTTGGCCATTGAAATAGCGACGCAACAAAAAAATAAGAAACAGATCAAAATTCCTCGAGACATAGTTTTCTTTTCAGTTCAGGATGAAAGTTTAAAAGTAAAATAAATTAAGAAATATCAATTAAACTGACACCCTTTGTTGTTCCCTTAACTTTGGTTTAAACTTCAAATAATTTTAAGATAATTATTTTGGAAAACAAATTACGAAGAAGTGTTCGTTGTCGAGTTAAGAATTTCAAAGTTTTAAAACCCGCTTTCTAAAAAAGTTAAAATTCAAAGTTTTCTTACCAAAGTTGAAGAGCGTAGAGTTAGAAGTTGACTTTCGATTTCTCCGGGAGAGTTAGTGATGATTTGGCAAACGAAACATGGTCTTTTATCCACTGTTTTGCTGACGACGCAATAACAGTTGATGAATGTATTAAACGTCCACGCAAATTCAAAACAATAAAACAATATGAAAAAACAAGAACGTTTACTGGTGCCATCTGACACGATGCTGGCACTGACTGACGCCATGTCTGATTCATTGACGCCATATTTCCTGGTGCCAGATCATGTGCCAGATCTGGCACACTGACGCCATTTTCCCCAATTCGGTAGGCGCCATAAGAAGAAAAATGCGGTGGACGCCCATTGACGCCATATTTACTGGTGCCATCTGGCACTGTCTGACGCCAGTGAGCCAGAAGCAACACTTTCTATCTACTGTTTTAATTAATGATTTTAAAATCACAGTTATCCATAATGCCTGTGGCAAGAAATTCAATATTTGTTACTGTCGTTCTGAGCGTGAAGACTCAGCTACAGTCGAAAATTGCGAGCCGGATAAAACTTGCAACTGCGATGTTGGTAAGTCAATTACTGTAAATTCCGTATTTATAGATAATTCCCACTTTGAAACCCAGAACGAGAGAGAATCACTTATACTTATCTATTTTTTTCGTGTTACTTATGATAATATTCTACCGCGATAATGTTGACACTCTCTGGGTCTTCATTATTTAATTTATTTAATGGGATTAGACCATTTTAAAAAGTCAGGTGTTTTGTTTGTAGTCTTGATAGGACGGTATATGGACAACAAAGACTTTTTAGACAATTAAGATATGACTTCACACGCAACAAGAACTACTTTGGTTCAGCGGGACTGGTACCGTTAAAGCCGCAATCTTAATTAACTTTTTATGGTCATCATACAGTCCCATCAATGTTTCGCCTTAACCTTCAATTTCAAACAGACCAGACTGCGCCACGCCCCCTTTATATTATTTTTTCTATTGAATTTTAAAGACAATCCGTATTTTACTACTCTTTTGAATTTAATTCAATCACCTGATTTTACTGCTAATGGATTAGTTTCCTACAAATTAATTGAAATAAAAAATTACTTATCTCAGATTTTCCAACAATTCCATTTTCCTGAAACATTTTATCATGAATTTTTTTCTTTTCAATGAAGAACGTACTTTAATTTTCAAATAATACTCTCATTAATAATGTATTATATGCGGTCTTTTCGAATACAAAGGGGGCTGTTATCAACTTTCTTATATTTGATAAAGGGGTTCGTTTCCTCTTTAAGCACAGTCACAATTATTGAACTGTGTATATCAGTACTTGTGGGGAAGATTTTAGAAGTGTTGGTTTAGTTGCTATTTAGTTGACAACATTATGAAAACTTGATGTGTTTAAAACCTTTTGAAAGGAAAATTCTCGGAAATTAAAAAAGAAAGAGTCAATTTGATCCCTCAAAATAATAAATGCATGATAAAATGTTTCAGGAAAATAGAATTGTTGTTGAAAAATCTGAGATAAGTAATTTTTAATTTCAATTAATTTGTAGGAAACTAATCCATTAGCAGTAAAATCAGGTGATTAAATTAAATTCTAAAGAGTAGTAAAATACGGATTGTCTTTAAAATTCAATAGAAAAAATAATATCCGCGCTTCAGACAACTGGAAAAACTCTTATCGTTTCGTTTTTAAGGCTTGGGCAAACCAAGTCTTTTTTATATAATATCTGTTCCTTCAGCCTTAATTTGTATTAATCTATTATAAAAATAATAATATGCTTGTTAAACGTCATTACTTCGATATTCCAGTAAGATGTTCGTGAGCATATTGGCTCACTCCAAGTGCCTCTCACTATTTTATGGGAAAGATTAAAATTTTAAATCATTTCGCAGGGGAGTGGTAAATTAATTCACAATTGATAGGCGGGTGGTAACTTATTTCATATAAAAAGGCGGTTGGTGACTCAATTAAGTTCAGTTGACCTTTTTGTATAGATTTAAAAAAAAGTTATTTCTAAACCACGCGCCAGCACGCGCACATTCATTGAAAGTTTGTTATTTAAGAATTGTCCCTTTTATATACTAGGATTCTTCATCAAAAATGTACAACGAGCTTTCCAAGACTCGAACCTGCAATGTTTTGCTTTGAATGCAAACGCGTTATCCATTACGCCACAAGCCCGTACTTCGTAACAAAAAAATTATCCAAGCATTGTATTTATAGGATTATTTTATTTATGTTCAATAAAAGATCTGTAAAAATAAACACCGATCTTGCCAGGACTCGAACCTGCAACCTTTTGCTCCATAGGCAGACGCGTTATCCTATGCGCCACAAACCCGATAAAGGCTGAACAAAATTCTATGCAAACAGTGTAATATATGTAACGGTTTTACCATGATTTATAAATTAATTAATATAAAATACTTAGACTTAATTGTTCTTAATCAAACTTCAGAAGTTCAACATTCAATAGTTGCTTGATAATTCAAAAGTGTTCCGAACCTTAACTTCGCAGTAGTTTCTGAGTTATTCGATGGAGTGGACCACCAAAAATCCCATGCTTTTTCTATGGGACGCTAAGCCTAAAATCTGTGAATTATTTCTTTAACATTACGGGAGGGTGTGGGTTCTTATCTAGAAGGGCCTACCGGCCCTCTAGAATAAGACCTTAATATTACAGAGTGCACTGAAGAAAACAGCGATCTCGCAGGGCCAGAATATTCTTGCAAATGTCCCGATGGAAGATACAGTAATTGCTGGTCTAGCAGATGCGATTGTGATTGAAGTTTTCATCTTGATGTGTAATATTTTCAAGAATAAAGATTAAGATTGTTAATCTCAATAACTACGTTCATTCAATCAATCTCTGTATGCTTAAAACACGTTTCTTATCCCTATAAAGTTCGCTTAACTTCGCCTCATCTTTTGAAAACTACCCCCAAACAAGAGTAGGTACTTTATAGCTGAATTCTATGGTAACTTTTGCGTTTTAGGCTTAAAAGTTAGGCCTAATATTAAAGCATAAAGAAATTCGAGGTTTGGAAAATTAAAGTTCGGTAAGTTTCAAATGCATATTACGAAGTTTCCTCCCGATTGCGGCGCTGGGGGTTTTAACATTCCCCTATTCCAGCCCAGTGCAAAGACACCTTGTCAAATACCGTAGAAAGTACATTCAAAACCCCGTTTAAGTAGACCAGAAAGCGCGCGCGAAAACAAACCCCCGCGTTTTGTTTAGAGTACATAATATGAATTAACTCGTATAAGCGCATGAATGCAGAATAACAAAACCTAGTCCCAGTCTCTCACTACAGACTACGCTATGTTTCTATAAAATATTTAGATCAAAGCTGTATGTACATATTCATGGGTGAATTTGAATGAATTTGTAATAAAGAAGATAGATGACAGTTGTAGACGAGGATTTCAAAAATTTATACGTTCTTGTTTTTCATATTGTCTTATTGTTTTAAATTTGCGTGGACGATTAATATATTCATCAACTGCAATTGCGTAGTCAGCAAAACAGTGAATAAAAGACCACGTTTCGTTTGCCAAATCATCACTAACTCTCCCGGAGAACTCGAAAATTCACCTTCAAACTCTACGCTCTTCAACTTTGGTAAGAAAACTTTGAATTTTCTTTTTTTTTAAAAGCGGGTTTCAAAACTTTGAAATTCTTAACTCTATAACGAACACTTCTTTGTAATTTGTTCTTCAAAATAATTATCTTATAATTATTTGAAGTTCAACCAAAGTTAAGGGAACAACAAAGCGTGTCAGTTTAATTGATAATCTTTCTTAATTTAATTTTAAACTTTCATCCTGAACTGAAAAGAAAACAATGTCTCGAGGAATTTTGATCTGTTTCTTATTGGTTTGTTGCGTCTCCATTTCAATGGCCAAGCCTGTAGAAGGTAAGTAATTTTCGCTTTTCAGTTTTGACAAAAATAAAAAGCAAATGTTTTAATTAATGATTTTAAAATCACAGTTATCCGTAATGACTGTGCCACGAATTTAAAGGTTTGTTACTGCCGTTCTGGACGTGAAGACACTAAGTCTACAAGGGGAAATTGCGAGCCGGATAAAACTTGCAACTGCGATAATGGTAATTCAATTACTATAAATTCCCACTTTGAAACCCAAAACGAGAGAGTATGACTTATTCTTATCTATTTTTCGTGTTACTTATGATAATATTCTACCGCGTTAATGCTGATACTCTCTGGGTCTTCATTACATAATTTAATTAATGGTAATAGACCATTTTAAAAAGTCAGGTGTTTGGTTTGTGGCCTTCAGACGGAACCTGTAAGCGGGCTTGAGTTTTCCATCTAAATGCTACTAATTTTTCCCTTATCAACAGCGCGCTCACAATAAGACGTAGCTAAAATTAAACTACAGTCGTACATTCAAAAAAATACGTTTTATTCAGGAACCAAAAAGCACGTCCTTACATTTTAAGGACCCAAGACGGACTACCTTCTCTCTCCGTGGTCATTCAAACTAGACCCCTTTCTTACCCCGGTGGTCCCCTTCCTAAGGTAGTCCGGCACACGCTTCTTTATTTACTTTTTTTAAGAAGTCCCATTCACACGTTACAAACCTTGAAAGACTTTTTAAGGTATGACTTCACAAACAACAAGGACTACTTTGGTTTAGTGGGACTGGTAACGTTAAAGCCTCAATCTTAGTTAACTTTTTATGGTCATCATACAGTCCCATCAATGTTTCGCCTTAACCTTTAATTTCAAACAGACCAGACTGCGCCACGCCCCCTTTATATAAGACCTTAATATTACAGAGTGCACTAAAAAAAACAGCCGTCTCTCAGGGCCAAAATTTTCTTGCAAATGTCCCGATGGAAGATACAGTTATTGCCGCAAGGCTGGCAGATGCTTATGTTGATTAAAGTGTTTATCTTGATGTGTAATATTTTCAAGAATAAAGATTAAGATTGTTAATCTCAATAATTACGTTCAATGAATCTCTGTATGCTCAAAACACGTTTCTTATCCCTAAAGTTCGCTTAACTGAGCCTCATCTTTTAAAAACTAACCTTAAAACAGAGTACATACATTAAGTAATGTTTATGGTAACGTTAGGCTTAAAAGTTAGGCCTTATATTATAACAAAAAAAAAAGAAATAGAGGTTTAAAAAATTTAAAACCTTGGAAAATTTCACCTATTTACTTACTACGCAGTTTCCTCCCGGATCGGGGCGCTGCAGTTTCAAATGAGAAAAACTTTCCAACTTTCCCCTGTTCCAGCACATTGCAAGCATACCTTGTCAAATACCATAGAAAAACTATTCAACATCCCGTTTAAGTAGGCCAGAAAACGGTGCGCAAAAACAAACCCCCGCGTGTTGTTAAGAGTGCACATCATGAATTTACTCGTATAAGCGCATGAATGTAGAATAACAAAACCTCGTCCCACTCTCTCACCACAGACTACGATATGTTTCTATAAAATATTTAGATCAAAGCTGTATTTACATATTCATGGGTGAATATGTATGAATTTGTAATAAAGAAGATGACAGTAGTAGATGAGAATTTCAAAATTTTAAACGTTCTCGTTCTTTCATATAGTCTTATTGTTTTGAATTTGCGTGCACATTTAATAAATTCATCAACTGTAATTGCGTCGTCAGCAAAACAGTGGATGAAAGACCATGTTTCGTTTGCCAAATCATCACTAACTCTCTTGGAGAACTCGAAAGTCAACTTCTAACTCTACGCTCTTCAACTTTGGTAAGAAAACATGGAATTTTTAATTTGTTTTAGAGCGGGTTTTAAAACTTTGAAATTTTTCACTCGACAACGAACACTTCTTCGTAATTGTTTTTTTTTTTTTTTCAAAATATTATTCTTAAAATTATCTGCAATTGCCAATTGTTGAAAATAATTTTTTAAGCAAAGTTAAGCTAATAACACAGTGCGTTAGTTAAATTGATCTTTCCTTTCTCTAATTTAATTTTAAACTCTCTTCCTTAACTTAAGAAAACAATGTCTCGAGGAATCCTCGTTTGTTTCTTATTGGTTTCTTGCCTCGTCATTTCGACGGCTGGATTTGGTAAGTTGTTTTACAGATTTTCACACTTTCAGTTTGAAAAAAGCGACTGTTTTTAATTCCAATTTTAAAATCACTGTTTTTCCTTAAGAATGTAAGAAGGAGGGTGGTACGTGTTACTGTCGTAAAGGTGGAGCCAATTGGAATATAATGGGAAAATGCAAGTCGGATTTAACTTGCAACTGCGAAAATGGTAAGTCAATTAATACAAATTTATGTATTTATACAGTGTGGAACACCTACCTTTGTGGAAAACCCCCATAACCCCTGACGGACTACTTCACTGCAGTACATTTTCGAGCTTGTATACAGGGTGTGACATGTGTCATTGTATGCAAATGAGAACGTGCAACAAGTATCATAGTGAATATCGTTTAATGATACGCACTTTGAAACGTTAAAGACCTACGATTAAGCTTAGGAACTAAGGCATCACACTACAAATTAAAGGGCTGTTTGGTAAACCCATCAGCGTAAATGTTCGATGTGCCTACCGTCGTGGTGTAGGCACTCTTCAAGACGATTGTCCATTTTTTACGTTTTCTAGCATTTGAGGAGTGATTCCTTATCTAGTAGGCCAAAGCATAAGGGTTCACTTTATGCTTTCGCCTACTTAGATAAGGAATCCATACGAGGTTACGAAGGTCAGAATTATCCGCGGCACTGAGAATTTGGCACATTATTCAATCAAACGTACGCGTCGTTACTAGCAGCTTAGTTCGTATAAACGTTGTAAGTCCTGTGTCGTAGACGAATGGCAGCCTACTCCAACCGAGAAAAATTGGACATGACGTTTATTTTGGGTGAATGTCGCGGTACCGTTCAACAAGCGGCATTGCTTTATGCCGAACGCTTCCCACACCGACGAAGGCTGGTTCGAAGAACCTTCACGAACATTAGAGACAACCTACGAGATTTCGGGAGTTTCGTCGTGCAAGACCGTCAACGTAGAAGAGACCGTATAATTGGTAATCATGATAGGGAAGTCGACATTCTAGCACGTTTTGAAGCCAATCCTCTTACTAGTAGTAGGGCGGTCGGAGAAGAGGTTGGTCTAAGCCATTCAACCGTTCTTGCCATTTTACATCGGCATCGCTACCGGCCCTATCATATCCACCTCCATCAAGCCTTAACGGACGATGACTACCTAAGACGTCAAGACTTCTGTCTTACCATGCGCGAGCTAATTGAAGCCGATCCATTGTTCTTAAGAAAGGTTCTTTTTTCTGATGAGGCGACATTTCACAGGGATGGTACGGTAAACCGACATAACTTACATTACTGGACCCAACGAAATCCATACTGGTTACATTACCATCAAATTCGATGGAAGATAAATGTTTGGTGTGGCATTCTGGGGAAAAGAATCATCGGACCTTTCTTCTTCGAGGACAACATTACTGGTGACAGGTATTTGCACTTCATGCGCCACGAGTTTAGTGATGCGATAGACGCATTACCATTAGCAGTGATGCGGGACCTGTGGTTCCAGCAGGATGGTGCGCCACCACATTGGGCGGTCAATGTTCGCCAATGGCTAACTGAGCACTTTCCAAACCGTTGTATCGGTAGAGGTGGACCAATTCTGTGGCCAGCAAGATCCCCTGACCTAACCCCACTGGATTTCTTCTTATGGGGATATGTTAAGGGGAGGTGTATGCAACAGAACCTTTAAATGTAGACGACTTGAAGGCCAGAATTCGAAGCGCAATTGAACGAATCACTCCTCAAATGCTAGAAAACGTAATACAAAGCATGGACAATCGTCTTGAAGAGTGCCTACACCACGACGGTAGGCACATCGAACATTTATGCTGATGGGTTTACCAAACAGCCCTTTAATTTGTAGTGTGATGCCTTAGTTCCTAAGCTTAATCGTAGGTCTTGAACGTTTCAAAGTGCGTATCATTAAACGATATTCACTATGATACTTGTTGCACGTTCTCATTTGCATACAATGACACATGTCACACCCTGTATACGAGCTCGAAAATGTACTGCAGTGAAGTAGTCCGTCAGGGGTTTTGGGGGTTTTCCACAAAGGTTGGTGTTGCTCTGATCTCTTCCACACTGTAGATAATTCCCACTTTGAAACCCAAAACGAGAGAGAGTCACACAAACCAGGGATAGATTTAATTTTAGAAGTAGGAATTGAGAACGGAACGGTTAGTATTTACTTCAGTCCGACTCATAAACCACCCACGTAACGAAAATTTTAAATTATCTTATTGGCTGCTCACTTAAACTACGTTTTGATGACGTTGCTGACGGGGACGGCGAAAAATACGTAATTCCTTTTAACCTCTGTCGCTATGACCCGCCTCTTCTTTCATACCCCCCCCGTCCCGTGGAAGGGGGTCCGGGACTTTGACGCGCGCCCACATTACTCTGTTTACCATTCCTACTTCTAAAATTAAATCTATCCCTGCCCAAACTTATCTGTTTTCCGTGTTATATACTCATGATAATATTTTACCGCTATAATTTTTACCTCTCCGAGTGACGTATGTCACGGAGAGGTTCTAATTTCGACGTGTCTGTGTGTGTGTGTGTGTCTGTCTGTTGTTGTTGACTTTCACCCCAGGGGACCGCGTTCGCAGTTTCCGAATCGAAGCAAATGTGTTCGCTATTTCCGGACCGTATTCACAGTTTTCGGAAAATTCAAAACTTGAGGCTATCCACAATTCAACTGACTGATTATTTCATCTGACTAGTCAATTGTCCATTCCACATGAACACCAATCTGTATTCATTGGCTTCTAACACAACCATCTTCTGGGCGTTGCTTTCGTCTATCGCACATAGACACCAGTCTGTACTTACTGGCTTCTAACACCACCATCTTCTGGTCTTTGTCCATCCCACATGGACACCAGTCTGTACACACTGGTTACTAAGCACCACCATCTTCTGGTCTTTGATTTTGTCCATCCCACATGGACACCAGTCTGTACACCTGGCTTCTACACCACCATCTTCTAGTCTTTGTTTTTGTCCATCCCACATGGACACCAGTCTGTACACCTGGCTTCTACACCACCATCTTCTGGTCTTTCTTTTTGTCCATCCCACATGGACACCAGTCTGCACACCTGGCTTCTACTCCATCATCATCCTTAAGGTTAAGACATACGCGGCGATCGGCCAGGGTTACGAGAAACGTCCGGCCTCCCAATGGTGGGGCTTCCACCAAAGGTTCACGCAATTGCGCTGTTCTTATCCATAGCTGGGATTCGAAACCCTTATATACTACCTATTTGAGTAAGGCGATGCAACCGGCGTATGCTTCATTTCAAACGCCAATATTAGTCAAGTCTCTCAAGAATGTTTAATTGTTCTTTATCAACACGATGTAACGCTCAATAAGGCGAACAACTAACGAAGAAAATATTAAATATTAATTATATTTATTTTAATATTTAAGATAAAGTTGTTTCTCAATTCAAAATTAATACGGAAAGAGTTAAAAAGCAGTCTATGTTTTTGTCTGTGTGTGTCCGTCCGTTGTTACACTAGTGCACCGCGTTAGCAGTTCGCCTTGTGTTTTGTGGAAAGAAATCCTACAAAACCTTAATATTTGGTTTTCTCATAATGTAAAATTAATATTTGGAAATATGTTTCGTAATTTCGATGCCTTTCGTGGCTTTGTAGCTATAAAGCTCTGTTTCATTTTGATATCCCAAGAATATTTTTTATATTATAATTTGAAATGGATGTTTATATATTACTTAAGCTATACTACATCTGTTTATAGCATAATCCTTTCTTAAGTGATTACAAGAAGAACGCTACCATGGTGGTCAAATGAACTTTTATTTGTCAATAGGCCTAGTGAACCAAAAAGTAAACGCTTTGGTTTGGTTTTCGTTTCTGTAATGCAGAAACATTAATGGTTCAGAGTGAGCCGAAAGTTAAATACACTTATAAATAATTAGGCTTAGATTATATAATCATGGTAGAAATCTGGGCCGCGTTCAGCAGAGCTCAGCGCTCTTAGCAGTGTCCTACAGAACGGGATTTTGTTTGTGAATATTGACGTCACGGTGCTCAAGGCTGAGCCAGCGTGGTCTTCAAATAAAATAGTCGGGTTTTTGGATAACGTGACGTAAAACGCGTAGTTCTCAGGTTGGCGAAAAATACATGGAGGAAATAATACAAATAGCTCTTCCTGATTCTGACGGGACTATAGCTATTTAATTGGCGTGAAAAAAGTTGATAACGCGAGAATTTTAAGAGACAAGTTAGTTTCTAATTTTAATTTAAAAGTTGTTGTTATCTATCTCTATAAATATATTATCTTACAATTTTTGTTAAGCCTTGGTACCTTGCACCAAAGAGGGTAGAAAGAGGAGGAGTAGAAGCTAGCGGCTTTGGCAAGGCATTTTACCTACCCTCTTTGGTCTGATAGTAATCGGATTGTAGCTTAGTGTTTTCATGCTTTTTATGGTGCGCATTTACTTTCAGTGTGTGTAGCCACAAATTAGCTTTGGTGTTATGTAACGTTAACAGTCATGTTGACAAACTAAGAAAATCGTTGAGGTGAAACGAGAGGATAGTGCTTACATGGCAACCCTGTTGTGAATATGGCTTTGAACATAGAGGGTATACAGTTGAGGAATAGAAAATTGGGCCTTTACAAACACGTAAAGGTAATATCCCTCCAAAGTTTTATCTCTTCATTTCCCGTTTTTCCCCATCGGATGATTTTAATGTGTACAAGTATATCCTTATTGGATGTAAAATGTCGTCTGATTTACAGTTTATTCGCTATGCTTTGTATACTGCTTTAATATTTCATAAATTTTAACTTCAGTATTTGTTCATTAAAAAAAAGAAACATTTTCATATCTGGGTAAATAAGTTTGTAAGTAGTCCTCCTCTTGACTCGGAGAGGTAATATTTTGGTTTTCCCAACTTGTTTCAATTAATTTAGAGGGAATAGATCGATTAAGAGTAAAATCAGTTGATTGAATTTAATATTTATTAAGGATTAAATGGATAAAAATAACTAAATATTATTTTATTATTATAATAGCCTCATATAAAAAAGGGGATTTAAAGTTTTTATGGTTTCTATATTCATTCTACATTTCCAAAATCGAGAAAAAGTTTAATAATTCTGGTTCTACTAACCCGATTAACAAGTTATTAGGCTTCAATTGTAGATTACTTTCAAACTCATAATTCATCCTATAAGATAATTTGTCCTACAACTAACCGGAAGTCCATAATCCAGCCCGGAAGGTAAGGCAAATCTAATTTTTGAGTATTTCGAAACGCTTTCAAGCGAAATAAATGCAAAGAGGGTTTTAAACCTAAAATATATTATTCCCATTATATTTTTACCTCTTTAAGTGACGATGACATCACGGAGAGGTATTATACTGGACGTGTGTGTGTGCGGGGATGGGGGTGTCTGTCTGGGTGTGTGTGTGTCGGTCCGTCAACCGGTTCGCAGTTGGCAAATCGGAGCAAACGTGTTCGCAGTTAGTAATTTTTGGCTTCTACTCCCAACGTTAGAATCAAGAAGTGCGTGGCGATCGGCTACGGTTACGAGAAACGTCTAGCCTCCCAATTACAGGGCTTAAACCAAAGGTTCATGCAATTGTGGATTTCTTATCAATTACTGTGAATCAATCGCCTTATATACCCTAAATTTCCAAAAATTGTTAAAGAGGCTTACGCTAGAATTCAAACGTCAGCAATAGCTATGTTTAAAATTATTTTAGGAATTGAGTTTCTTAAAACGACATCAGTAGAATTACGCAAACTACTGACGACTAAAGTAAATAATATCAATTATATTTTCTTAATTATTTAAGAATAACCTATTAAATGCGTCTCGAATCGGAGAGGTTTATTTTGGTTTACCAACTTGTATATTAGTATATTTATCAATATTGGTTAAGCTTAAGATTAATCATAGTCCTCTTCTTGAGGTTGAGCCTCAAAATCTCTATGTTCATTTGAACAAGATACTCCCTTGCAGTGTCTACAAATTGAAGAACAGACTGAACCAGTTTTACGGCATTCACATTTCAAGTCACAGACTTCCTTGCATTTACGAGAGATCATCTGCAAGAGCTCATCTGGAGCAGGTTGTAGAGTGGTAACGATTGGTTTGAGTTCAGATCCTATACCTGTCTCCAACCCCATTCCCTAGCATTTGAATGCTGATTTGCTGCCGCACTTGTTGGTGGAAGAGAGACTAATTCAAAAGCTCAATTCTGTAATCTTCATTTAAAGTATACACTTGGTTGTGTCAACTTCGTTTCCGACGCTTTAACTCATCTTTAGCCGTATTGACAAGTGTTGGCAAACAATGGTATATATTAAAACATTAGGTTTTATGATGGTACAAAGGCTGTTTTACCCTCTCCCGTACTATACATTATAGCTCCGGTCAGAAAAGAAACAAAATTTGTCAGTAATAGGAACAATTTGCTTAAAGGGAGACTCTCAGCTGAAAATCTTAGTGCCGTGTTTTATTTTTTCCTGGTTCGTTTTAATTAAATATGAAGTCTCTAATTTTTTCTGACTTTTCAAACATTTTTTTCAATGAAAATAAATTTTTTTTAAATTTGTTAGGCTTAGCAATGGGTTTCGATTTTTTTAGCACACTTACCTACCTGCCAATAAAAACATCTTTAGGGATAGAGCCAAATCAACCAATCCCGTGAAGCTGAGTTTCCAAGGGCGGGAAATAAGAATTTTTTTGAGTGGCCTCGTCACCATTGACTCCCCGGGACCCGTCGTCTGCTAAAGTTTGAGGACGCTAGTAATTTTGTTGTAGAATGACTCAGAGCTGTGCTAATTAGCTGACAACTAATTGAATTAGAATTAGCAATTAGGGAAATATTTATGAACTAATTAATTAGCCAATTAGCAATTAGGGAAATATTTATGAACTAATTAATTAGCCAATTAGCAATTAGACATAGAAACTAATTCAATTCAATTAGAAATTAGACATTTATTTATCAAACTAATTAATTAGAATTACTATTTTCTAATTAAGGTAAAAAGAAACCATAAGTAAATATCAAAGTTTAAAAGTGCCCATGGATTTAGTACTTTGGTAATGCAAAGTTTAATGTTTTAATGCCATTGAAAAACGGGTACGGAAGCCAAAAATGAGACAAGCCTCGAGCCTTCCGTCATGTTAAAATTTGTCTCATTTCTTCATTTTCTTGCCACAGTTCCTATAATGGACTCCTGAGTAGTAAATACATGCGCACTACTATTAATTCGAGTAGGTAAAACAGTCGAAATTTCGAAATGGGGCAGTTGCGAACTACGAAATTTTCTACTAGTACTAGTATTCTCTCATATTTGAGGAGCTGAAAAATTTAGAGTAGCACTAAGGTTTCCTCATCGATATAATAAGGTTTTTTCATATTCAAATAGAAGAATCAAGAGTTAATTCCTCGATTTTTTTACAACAAATTGGCGTAAAAGAATAATTGAAAATCCAATTGGCTAATTAGTTAATCCTAAATCTAATTAAATTTTAATTAGATAATTACCTTTCCGATTCATACTAATTAATTAGAATTACTTCTCAATTAGCACTAAGGTAATTAAAATTCAATTACCATTTTCAATTAGTAAATGTTGCTAATTAATTAGAAATTCAATTAGCTAACTAATTAATTAGCACAGCTCTGGAATGACTATGCTGAGTTTTAAAACATGGGTTTTTTTTAATTTTTTAAATCCCGAACGTCACAAAGAACACGGATCTTCCCATTCCTAAGACTAATAACTTGACACTCAGATTATCGGATATACAACAAAATTACGACACGCCGCATTTTGATATAGTAAGTTTAAGAGAAAAATTTGAGTGTAAGTGAAACGTTAAAGCATAAACCTGCTAATTATTTATGTTCCTTATCCGGTATTCGTTAAATGATCAAACCCGCGCCTTTCTTTTGAGTTCTGAAAAGTAGAATATATATTTCCGAACCTAATGCAGACGACGTAAATGAGACTCGACTGAGAAAATCTTTGGGGATTGCCTCTTATAAATCGCGGGCGTTGATTGGCCGGTAGGTCGCTTTACCAAAATTCAAATGCATGTTTTGGATACAAAACTTCAATTAATGTTTAATACTATAAATAGCTCTTCAAAAAATCAGAAAAAATTCAAGGCAGCATATTTCAACATAAGGAATCAAAATAAAAATACTTAATTTTTGCCAATAGTGTCCCTTTAATTTTGGAAATGTATTCTGAAAAAAAAACCATAAAAACTTTAAATCCCCATTTTTTATATGAGGCTAATCTTCGGGGTCAAATTGTGGACTTCCGGTTAGCTGTAGTACAAATTATCTTATAGGATGAATTATGTGTTTGAAAGTAATCTACAATTGAAGCCAAATAACTTGTTAATCGGGTTAGTAGAACCAGAATTATTAAACTTTTTCTCGATTATGGAAATGTATTCTGAATATAGAAACCATAAAAACTATAAATCCCCATTTTTTATATAAGGCTAATCTTCATTGTCAAATTGTGAACTTTCGGTTAGTTGTAGGGCAAAATATCTGAAGAGATGAATTATGTGTTTGATGGTAATCTACAATTGAAGCCTAATTACGTGTTAATCGGTTAGGTAGAACCGGAGTTATTAAACGTTTTCTCCATTTTGTCCGCCATTTTCCAATATGGCGGAAATTCCTCCAATGGGAGAGTGTGGGAGACCACACCACGTTAAAGAGCGCCCAAAAATCTATAAGATCTGAAATTTGCAGCTTTGTTTCAGTTTGTTGCGGGTTCCCTCTATTTTTGGGCTAAAATGACTGTACTACCGGCATTTATTAAAAGTTCCGCAATTTTAACGCGGTTGTTTGAAGAGGCAGGGTGTTTTCGAGTCATGTCTAGTTAAAAAAGATAATGCATTACTAATCACGCACCGAAGTATAGACAAGGTCAGGAGTTCATAATAACCCCCTTGTTATTTAATTTAACCGCGGAATTCTCACTCACACCATGGCCAACTATGGCTGCGTTCAGTAACACTCATCAGGAAAAACATCGATGTTTGGGAAAATTAAATCGGTGTTCTTTGGACGTCATGATGACGTTGCAGTTGTTGAACTGCACAATTTTGCTTAGTCGATGCTTTTCAAAATGGCGACGATATTATGATTCTTATGGCAAAGGCTTAAATAATAAGGCCGAACTATTTACAAAGATAACGCCTACCTCTTAAAATTCTGTCATAATCCTTTTATTTTACCGAAATAATATATTGCTTTTTAGTATTATAAAGATAATATTTGTCAATTCTTCATTATTTAAGATTACGGGAGATTGGGATGTAGTTCCCTTCATTTTTTTTTGTTCACGGCGCAAAATGACGAAATTTACGTCATGAATCCGATGCTCATCGAAAAAACCTCCTCTCACAGCTCATTTTTCTGATGGGCATCCGCTGAGCATGATGACGTCACGCCCAACGACGCGAAAAAGCGTTCAGTAAGACATCGATGTCATCTTTTAGTCATCGAAGTTTTTATTGCTGGTTACTGAAAGCAGCCTTAGATAACCCTCTTTCGGCGGTAGAAGGCCTGCCAGCTTTACTTGAGCCCCATGTTAAGAAACGACTAGCAAAAGCGCCCCTAGTTCCGACATTCGCTGTTAGGTGTGCTACCAACACAGTTTTCTTCGTAATGCTTTTTCCATTGATAAAGAATGCGCGTCTTTTCTTACATGGGGCTCGAGTAAATCTGGCATGCCTTCAACCACCGGAAATCTAAGTTGGTCTTGCTCACACATATCACAACATAACATTAATGACGATCGTTTAATTGTTTTGTATAAAACTAGAAACCATGGAAAGGCAAACTTCTTCAGACGCAGACGCGAGCCATTTTCGCTCCCAAAATCAGAAGATAAAAAATAGTGCTAAACCGGAAGTAGGTTAATGCGCGTGGGTGATAAAAATTGGGGTAACTATTTCTTTGGGACTTAAGCGGTGTATGAATCCGCTGAGCTTTACGGCGACACTTTGTTGTTACGGGCTTTTTAACTAGTTTCATACTTATTATGAACTCCTGCCTAAGTTTATTTTTAGTTGGGGAATGATTGCATTTTAAACGGTTAAAAATACTTCATGAGAAAGATTAAAGCAAATATGAAACTTTAAATTATAAATAACGAAGTGAAGTTTAGCGACACTGAGAATATTTCTGTCCAAGTCTACACTAAGTAAGAATGGTGAGACGTGAGTGAGTACTGAGTACTCTAGTAAGCGTGGAACTATGAAGATTACTCGTGTCTCATCTAAATTAGGGATATAAACTTGCCACAAACCCAGTTTTCGGTTAACTGGTTTTTAAAAAAAGCCGGTTTAACCGATCCAAAAAAAAATTGACAAAAACAAAAGCACTTAGCAGTGTGAGGAGTATCGAAACACTGAAGCTTTTTTTATCTTTTAGAAATCATGCCAATAAACTGATGTCGCTGACTCCCTGCGTCACTACAGAGTGCTGGGCATAAAATTCAAGTGACTTAAACTAAAAAAAACCGTTTCGATTTTACCCAAAGAATTAAAAAACCAAAAAAGGCGGTGCTCCGGATTTGAAAAACAATCAGTAGATAAAATAGTTTAGTCTTATAACCAACTATATAAGAGGGAATTTCTGTATTATTCATTTTGGCAAGAAATAAATTACCGATGAAAAAACTATGCATTTTAATGAATGCAGAAACAAATAAAAACATTTAAACTTAGCTATATCAGGCCTTGTTACAACATCGGCATCATACTGCATAAGACTAAATTTGCATGTTGCATACAATGGACTAAATCTTTCCCACTCTAATCGATTGACGTCACTTCCGGCTTCTAATAGCTTATTGACGATTTCGGTATAACCAAACCGACAAGCAAGTACAAAGGCGAAAAGAATCCCTCGGTGTCATCAGAAAACCACCATCCAAATTTTTCGTTTTGTCTTTCCCGATACTGAACTAAAAGCCTTAACAGACTTTGGTTATCTTTGGATAAAATGCCGATGAAGTTGCTCAGTGTATCATGTTGACCTTCGCGGATTAGTACGTGTAGAACGGTTTCTTTCGAGGCATTGTAGCACTCTTTTGAGTATAATTCTTGCGTAAGAATTCGACGTAACTTCGTAAAATCCTCTCAGTTTCCTTAGAATTTTTCTCATTTCGAACGAGCACATCAAGGAAGGTTCGAATCACTGTAAATTAATCAAAAATGTCTTGATTAGAATCAAGACCTAAAAAGTATCGATAAGACTGAGGTTATCACTTGTCTGAAGGATCAGATATAAATTTTTCTTTTTAATTGAAACTTAAATGCATGCTTAAGAAAAAACAACGTTCCATTACCGTTTTCCGTTGAAATAAATTATTTTACTGGTAATCAATTTCAAAAATTTACTTATCTCGGCTTTTCGACCACAATTCCATTCCCCGAAAACATTTTATCATTACATTAATTACTTTTGGGAGAGTACGTGTATGGTTTTGCGTTTAAAAGGTTCCTAAAGACGTTACATCCCCATTCCTGACCGGCACGCTTCGCAGTGGAACATTTTAATTATTCTAAAACCAATGGCGCCAAATTCAATAGGGACAGCAAGATTTTTACTCGCGGTTTTGCAAAATGATGTAATATCAAGTGTACTTTAGTCAACCGTCGTACTGTTCTTTCTCATAGTTCAGGGCATGATCAGTGTTACTGCCCAATTTCTCTCTCTAATTTCTAACAATGGTTAGAGAGTATTTGATTCGGCACTGCATAACGTTATATACATTTATAATTCTAAGTAGCACAAATGGAAAAAGAATCCATTTTTTTATATTTTGGTTTGAAATAAATAAACTCATGATAGTAGTTATAACGAACTGAAAGTCAAGGGAATGGCAGCGGTAATGAGCAGCAAAAAGAAAGGAAAGTTTGCTTCAAGTTAGCTGAGGGACATGGTAGAGAAATAGTAATCTAGAATTTCGTTCGTTCAAACCTTAATATATCATGAAAAATTCAAGTGAGGAGGCGGCACTACCTAGATAGATTGATTTTGGCAGATAACAGCGAAGAAATTAAATTCTACACACTACTACACACTATGGGAGAGTTTCAGGGCCGGAGGTTGCACATGATGAAATCTCAACTCCAGTTTATATCAATTCTCCCTGGTCGTACTAGTAGCAGGTTAAGCTATAGTTTGCTCAGGTCCTGTTAGTCTCGAAAGGGTTATATAGTGCTTGTAACTTTTAAAAGGGTTTTGTCATATCTGAACAGACCGCTATTACAGTTTTTTATTGTTTTATGGGTTATTTTGACACGTTATCTCCCAAAAGTAATTAATGTAATGATAAAATGTTTTCGGGGAATGGAATTGTGGTCGAAAAGCCGAGATAAGTAAATTTTTGAAATTGATTACCAGTAAAATAATTTATTTCAACGGAAAACGGTAATGGAACGTTGTTTTTTCTTAAGCATGCATTTAAGTTTCAATTAAAAAGAAAAATTTATATCTGATCCTTCAGACAAGTGATAACCTCAGTCTTATCGATACTTTTTAGGTCTTGATTCTAATCAAGACATTTTTGATTAATATCTGTTCCTTCAGTCTTCATTTTAATTAAGAATGTTAAGAAACTGTTTTACATTTTCAAAATCTGCACTAAGCAGAAACATATATAAAGGGGACCATAACTTTAGCTCAATCAGACATTTATTTATAATGATACTTAAAGAAAAACGTAAATCATTAAAAGTTTGCATTCTTATTGTAATTAACATAATACAATTTTTTACAATCATTTATTGAAACGCGAGCCCCCCCCCCCCAAAAAAAATTCCAGAAATAGGACCAAATTGACAATTTTACAAAAATTTTAAAAATGCTGATTTATGTCCGTTTAACCTTTAGCTCAAAATTGTCATAAGCCCAATATGAAATTCGGATATCCTTAAAACTTCACAAAGACGATCCGAGATTGTCAATATCAAACTTTTTTGTAGCATAAACTAATGTCTGTTTGATGTTAAGCTTAAAACCTTAAACAAAATATAATCAGAGCTCCCCTAAAAGTTCCCAAAGATGATCCAAGATTGTTAATACGCCTAAAAAGTGCCATCCACAAAATATGTAGCCGGGGAAAAGAGAACGTGATCGAGTGGGCTATGCTAGTTGTTGGAAGTCGCAGGGGTTGGGACAGGGATAAGGGAGTTGAAATGGATTGTAAATAATAATTTGCAATCTGCGGCACCGTATCTATCCCAATGCACCTCACGCACGCCCCTACCTTTCGGTAGGCGATTGCTAAGTGCTGCCACGTAGCGCCATTTTATTTGTATGAGCACTAGCTTCTATTTTGAAGATAGAGGGAGCGCCCTTTACAATTTCGTCCAGTACGACCCTACCTAAACGCTGAGGATGCTGGGAGGACTATGGTGCCGTAGGTGGGGGTACACAGGCAACGCTATAGGTATGGGGGTTTCCACTCCATTCTAATTTAATTATCGACTTCTTTAGTTTAGCAGACGACGTGCTCTGGTCAATGGTCACGGACCAGTTTATTTATTCCAAGTCAGGAAAGTCGCTGGCCTAATGTCCAGTTTAAAAAATCCTTGTATGGTCACGGACCAGTTTACAGGGCTCATACAACTTTTGGAAAACAAATTGCCCTGAGATTTCCAGGCTTTTTCCCATATACTTCCCTGAGGTTTCCAGGTTTTTCCCGTATATGGATTATCCTATGGAGCAAATGTTAACGAATGAGGGAAGGGGCAAATAGGACTATTACATAATCAAAGGATATCCCCGTATCTCTAATATAACCAGAGTTACGAGCTTCGAAAATTTAGTGTAATGTTAATCCAATGGAGGAGGCAAAGTACCTACAAGCACCCGGGGCAAGTACCTACAAGCACCCAAAAGTACCCACTAGTACCTACAAGCACCCACAAGTACCTACGAGCACCCACAAGTACCTACAAACACCCACAAGTACCTACAAACACGCACAAGTACCTACAAACACCCACAAGTACCTACAAACACCCACAAGTACCTACAAACACCTACAAGTACCTACAAAAACCCACAAGTACCTACAAAAACCCACAAGTACCTACAAAAACCCACAAGTACCCACAAGCACCCACAAGTAACCACTAGTACCTACAAGCACCCACAAGTACCTACAAGCACCCACAAGTACCTACAAACACCCACAAGTACCTACAAACACCTACAAGTACCTACAAACACCTACAAGTACCTACAATCACCCACAAGTACCTACAATCACCCACAAGTACCTACAATCACCCACAAGTACCCACAGCACCCACAAGTACCCACAAGTACCCACAAGCACCCACAAGTACCCACAAGCACCTACAAGTACCCACAAGCACCCACAAGTACCCACAAGCACCCACAAGTACCCACAAGCACCCACAAGTACCTACAAGCACCCACAAGTACCTACAAACACCTACAAGCACCCACAAGTACCCACTACCAACAAGCACCCACAAGTACCCACAAGCACCTACAAGCACCCGGGCATAGCACCTACAATTAAGCACCTACAAACACCCACAAGTACCTACAAGCACCCACAAGTACCTCAAGCACCCAAAAGTACCTACAAGCACCCAGAAGTACCTAAAAGCACCCACAAGCACCTACAAACACCCACAAGTACCTAGAAACACCCACAAGTACCTAGAAACACCCACAAGTACCTAGAAACACCCACAAGTACCTACAAGCAGCCACAAGCACCTACAGACACCCAAAAGTACCTACATACACCCACAAGTACCTACAAACACCCACAAGTTCCTACAAACACCCACAAGTACCTACAAACACCCACAAGTACCTAGAAACACCCACAAGTACCCACAAGTACCTAGAAGAACCCACAAGTACCTACAAGCACGCACAAGTACCCAGAAGCACCTACAAGTAAGCACAAGCACCTACAAACACCCAAAAGTACCTACAAACACTACAAGTACCTAGAAACACCCACAAGTACCTAGAAACACCCACAAGTACCTAGAAACACCCACAAGTACCTTGAAACACCTACAAGTATCTAGAAACACCCACAAGTACCTACAAACACCCACAAGTACCTACAAAAACCGACACGCAACTACAAGTACCCACAAGAACCCACAAGTACCCTTAAGAAACCACAAGTACCTACAAGCACCCACAAGTACCCACAAGAACCCACAAGTACCTACAAGCACCCACAAGTACCCACAAGCACCTACCAGTACCCACAAGCAAGTATACAAATACCCAAATGTACCTACAAGCACCCACAAGAATCCACAAGTACCTAACCGAGAGCTCAAACGCCATGTTTTTCTTGCTTAATATCCCTCTAACGGCGTGAATCACGACAAAAACGCCGTAAGTCCAATATAAAAAATTACCAGTCGTCGGTAATCTAGCTTAATTACCAGTCGTCGGTAATCTAGCTTAATTACCAGTCGTCGGTAATCTAGCTTAATTACCAGTCGTCGGTAATCTAGCTTAATTACCAGTCGTCGGTAATCTAGCTTAATTACCAGTCGTCGGTAATCTAGCTTAATTACCAGTCGTCGGTAATCTAGCTTAATTACCAGTCGTCGGTAATCTAGCTTAATTACCAGTCGTCGGTAATCTAGCTTAATTACCAGTCGTCGGTAATCTAGCTTAATTACCAGTCGTCGGTAATCTAGCTTAATTACCAGTCGTCGGTAATCTAGCTTAATTACCAGTCGTCGGTAATCTAGCTTAATTTCCAGCCGTCGGTAATCTAGCTAAATTACCAGTCGTCGGTAATCTAGCTTAATTTCCAGCCGTCGGTAATCTAGCGTAATTACCAGCCGTCGGTAATCCGGCTAAATTACAGTCGTCGGTAATCTAGCTTAATTACAGTCGTCGGTAATCTAGCTTAATTACCAGTCGTCGGTAATCTAGCTTAATTACCAGCCGTCTTTAATCTAGCTTAATTACCAACCGTCTTTAATCTAGCTTAATTACCAGTCTTCGGCAATCTAGCTAAATTACCCGTCGTCGGCATCTAGCTTAATTACCAGTCGTCGGCAATCTACCTTAATTACCAGTCGTCGGTAATCTACCTTAATTACCAGTCGTCGGTAATCAACCTTAATTACCAGTCGTCGGTAATCTAGCTTAATTACCAGTCGTCGGTAATCTAGCTTAATTACCAGCCGTCTTTAATCTAGCTTAATTACCAACCGTCTTTAATCTAGCTTAATTACCAGTCGTCGGCAATCTAGCTAAATTACCCGTCGTCGGCAATCTAGCTTAATTACCAGTCGTCGGCAATCTACCTTAATTACCAGTCGTCGGTAATCTACCTTAATTACCAGTCGTCGGTAATCAAGCTTAATTACCAGTCGTCCCTGATCTAGCTTAATTACCAGTCGTCGCTGATCTAGCTTAATTACCAGTCGTCGCTAATCTAGCTTAATTACCAGTCGTTGCTGATCTAGCTTAATTACCAGTCGTCGCTAATCTAGCTTAATTACCAGTCGTCGCTGATCTAGCTTAATTACCAGTCGTCGGTAATCTAGCTTAATTACCAGTCGTCGGTAATCAAGCTTAACTTTCAGTCGTCGGTAATCTAGCTTAATTACCAGTCGTCGCTGATCTAGCTCAATTACCAGTCGTCGCTGATCTAGCTTAATTACCAGTCGTAGGTAATCTAGCTTAATTACCAGTCGTCGGTAATCTCGTTTAATTACCAGTCGTCGGTAATCTAGCTTAATTTCCAGTCGTAAGTAACCTAGCTTAATTTCCAGTCGTAAGTAACCTAGCTTAATTTCCAGTCGTAGGTAATCTTGTTAACTTAATATATATATGTGTGTGGTCTTTTACCAACTTAACTTGTTAGCTAACACAAGCTTAGGTTCTCTTGTTTTCTAACCACTACGAAAATTGGACCAAATAGCCTTAACCGTGCTATTATCATAAACTGACTCTTATCCATTCTAAAATATCGCAGATTGGAATGGTTTTAAAACTTTTAAATTAAACACACTTAGACTTAATTATAGTTAATGAAAATCGCCTAGCGCCAAGTAAAATGTTGTACCTTTCATTTAAAACCGTTTTCAAGTCTAACAAATGTATAGTTATGTCTATAAGTGCCTGGACAAAATGGCTGTTTGCGAAAAAAATCCCATGTTATTTCTATGGGAAATTTCCAGTTTTTCGTCAAAAGGGCTGATTAATTTTATGGAAATGAAAACCACCCTTAGCAACTTTATTTTTTATAAAATAAACTAATTAATGGATCTCTTTGAAATTTTAACCACTTATTGAGGGCCAGAATTGTAGTTCTGTGGATTTTTTTCACAACAGTTAATACAATACAAAAAAAGTTACATCCAAACAAAAACCCTCCTTATACATTAAGAGCAGTATGAAGTCTTATCTAAGAGAGCTACCGCTCTCATAGAATTCCGCTTTTAACATTATTTCTCGAGTCAAAATTGACAATTTATTCCAGGCGCCTGCGTTTCTTTTCGAATTTTTAGCTAGATACAAAAGGTAATCCATAACGAAATATTCAGCAAAGGTTCGATGTATAAACGTCAGACTTCCTATATAAACTCCCGCCTTTAAAAGTGAATCCTCAATTAGATCTTTTTCGTCCTCAGGTTCGGGGTACTGGAATTCTTCATATACGCTTTCAGAGAGGAAAAGTTGAAGAGCGTATTGTCTGTGTTTCTGAAATATTAGTTTTTCTACAATTTTTAGCGCATTGGTCAAAGGTATGTTACCGTCCGTCGAGGATCCTTTTTCGGTATAGTAAATTTCTATTTTACCTTCAATGAAATTTTCGTATAAATCCACTAACGATACGTTGTCAATCATTGCGAATTGTCCATTTGAAATGTTACGGAGCATATATGACGCCAATAATCTGCATTGTAATGGGACTCCCATGAACTGTCTTTCGTTATCTTTTATAGAGTTGGATAAATTGTCAATCGAAGTTAAGACGTATTTATTCAAATCTTTTAGCGTTCCCGGGAGTTTTATATTCAGGATATTATGATGTTTTTGCAAATATTTAACGATGAACTCCACTTGATCTTCTTTCGAAAATGGTACCATAGTATGGGCCCAACAGCCGAAACAATTTTCCAACTCTTCCTTGGTATACGGCCTAGTTGATATTAAAATTTTCTCGACACGAGTTTTCATCAACGATTCTAGCATTTTTATGACCTGGTTATCATAAGTCGGACTAATTTCGTCAAATCCGTCGAAAAGTAACACCAGTCTCCCGTTATTGGTTAACGAATTTTGAAACAACTTTTCTCCAAATAGATTTTTGAATTTCGTGTTTTCGCTGCAAGGTAAGATATATTTCAGCATAAAATCCGATAACTCTATCGGATTTGCGATGGAAATTTCCTCTTCTATTAGCGTTTTTAAAGTCTTGGTGCACTCGTTTAAGTTGACTCTAATAACCCAATAATCCGGATATATATCTTTGATTTTTTGGCCCAACACAGAAAGCACGGTTGATTTTCCCATCCCAGGAGTGTCGGAAATAATCAATGATTTTCCGGATTTTTTAATCAAGGTTTCTTCGGAATAGGAAGAGCTCTGATCTTCGATCAAGTACTTTCGTAAATAACCCAGTTTTCCACGTGACTTGTACAAAATTAACTTGGAATTTGAATCATACTTTAACCAGTGAATGTTCTTCCTTGGATTTTGTTCGCATAACCGTTGAAAATCCTCACCTTTCGTTATTTGAACGTAGTTTTCTTGATTTGCAAAACGTGGATTGCTTAGAGCTATTAATTCGGAAGAGTCTATTTCGTTTAAACATTTTTCATCAAAAACATCTTTTAGTTGGAACTCTCGTGTAATATAATATTCCTCGACGTCACCCAGACTCTGGAGCTCCTTTCCGACAGTTATGACTTTATTTTTAATCAAATTAACTAGAATTTCCCCTTTCAGAACTTCTTCAAATTGAATAAAATCCTCTTCGCAAAAGAGATCTTTTAAACTCGAGTTTTCATTTCCTTGAAATTTGATTACTTTTCTCTTCATAAGATCTTCCTGAGCTTCAGTGGTTAACTCGTCCCAAGTGATTCCGTCATGTTTTATCACATGCTCTATTTTTAAATCTTGGGCATTTCCATCCGTTATTAAAACTAGTTTGATATTAGTTTTAATGGATTTAATTTCGTCTCCCAAATCTTGTAGAAATTTCCCACGTTGGGTATTCGAGCCGAGTTCGCCAGCGCATTCGATTAATATTATCGTTTCTCCCAAATTTTCGTGTTTTAAAAATTCCTTCAAAGTGAAGAAAGTTTCCGTTGTTAATAAACTTTGCAATTCAAAGGCCAAAATTAAATTATTTCCTTGTGAACTTGGAATTGTCGTCAGAGCCTTTGCCATAGCGATATCGGTTCCATACTGAGCCTGAATTTGACAAACTTTGTCTGGCTTATTTTCGAAAAAGTTTATCAAAACATGCCAAGGTTCATTTCGGTCTTCAATCTTTAATTTGATTAAATCGTTGATTTGTTTTCGGTATGTTTGGGATATGTCGTTGTAAATCGTTTTCCTGACTTCAAAATCGGTTAAGGCAACTTCAGCTCGCTCACATAAATCAGGATAAAGTCGAAGCAAGCATTTAACGTATGGCACAAGTTGACGGATATCCGAATCAGAGTTGCAGCTAACCAGGGCCGGATTAAGGGGGGGGCAGAGGGGGCACCTGCCCCCGGGCGCCAGCAAAATAGGGGCGCCCAAGATGTCTGGTGATACCCAAATCTGAGCGATTGTTTTATTAAATTTTCGAAAAACTCAAAAACATGACGTTAGATTTGAATGATTACGGGACTGTTTTTCGTTTTTAAATTAGGTATATTAGCTATCGAGACCAATTTATTACACCAAATTAGTTGGGAGGAGACGATAAATAGATTTTCCGAGTCTAAATCTAGAAAAGCCTATTCAAAGACATAGGCAGGGCTGATACTAAGTCACTTTTCCAAAAATTAGTTACTATTTGTCACTTTTTTTGGATTTTTGAGTCTTTCGGTGTTATTTATCTTCTCGACCACAACGTTAAACGTAATATATTTGACTGTATGACGGTTTAAACGCAAAAACAGCGAGATTACAGTTGATCAAACCCAAAAAATTGTGGAGCTCGCTTCGCTCGCTCATCAAATATTTAACTTAATATTTATAATCAATCCAATTCAAATGAATGTTTTAGTTTTGATTTAAAACGACATCAATTACTTTGCATTCTGAGCTGTGCTCCAAAATGGTTTAATTCAATTTCGCCGTAGAAATTTTATGATTGGACCTTTCCTTTGACTGGAAATATCTAAGTCCATAGATTGGGCTTAATTACGGCACCGACCTTTAAAATATCTTTAACTACTGAAAATAATTCGATCATGTCTGAAAACATTCATTTAAAGTGCCCTTATTTTATAGCTTAATTTGCCCTTATTTAGTCACTTTTTGCTTACTATTTTTAAATTTGTTAGTCACTTATTCAACTAAAATTGAGCGTATGAGTGAGTATCAGCCATACATAGGGATACTTTTCACTTAACAAAATTACAATAGGGAGCTAACAGCTGGCTAGGGGGAAGAGATAGTCTGACGTCACGCAGCCGCCCTCTGGTTGGCATTTTTGCGCGTAGAATACTGTTTCCAACCGTTAGGGGGGATGAAACTCCAGTAAGAGATAGAAGGGTGTGACGTTTCAGGGTCAGAACTGTTAGCTCCCTATATTTCTAATAAAAACAAAATTGTTAAAATTTCTAGCGGTTTTTATAAATTATGGGGCCAAGGGACGGGGCACCCATCGAGCCACTGCCCCCGGGCGAAAATCTTCTTAATCCAGCCCTGCAGCTAACGATATCACCTTGAAGACATAATTGTTCCAATTTACGTTTTATTTTGTCTTGTAATCGACCCATAATTTGATTGTAGTCAAAAATTCTATTCGGTATTATTTTCAATTGCTGGAAAAGCTTCAAAAACCTCAATTCCGAATCGGTGAAAACTCTGGAGTGAAATTCATTTTTCGCAAAAGGTTTCAATTGATAGCGAACTTTTACTGTTTTGTGGACTTTTGAATCAGTTCCATCGGTTATTGTTACCTCTACCGCCATTTCTTCGGGATTTGGGTCAAATTTCGTTGTTTTGGCCCAATCGAAAAAATTGGAGTATTCCTTACCCAAAACTGACTTCTGGATTTTCCAAAATGTACAGAAATTCCACATATGGACTCCAATTTTGGGCCAATCAACCACTTCCATTATTTCAACCCATGATGAATTTCCCAATGTTTTTAAGATCCCATCAATGCTGTGAGAACTTAAAGTGTAACTGATATAATTCTCGGATTTAATTTATGGAAAAATTCGGTACAATTTTCCAACGTGCAAATTGCAACAGTTGACGAAATTCGGTGACGAGAGATAAGTCGTAATGTCCAGGCGATCTACGTCGACTATTTTCCCATCACATCGCACGTCAAAATCACTGGCCATTTGTAGCAACATATCTCTGCAACTTGGGCTATCAAAAACTTCAGTGCGCGAGTGGTAACCTTTGTAAGTCGCGCCTGCATCTTCTCGATTTCCAATTTGGCTGAAAAATCTTCCTTAATACGTCGGTTCTTGGACCACCATCAAGTACTTGAGTGAAAATGTCGTTATTTGGGTCAACCAACCACCCAAGGAATGTCCCGTGAAATATATTTCGAATTTAACGTTGTAGTCTTTCTCAACTGAACGAACGGCTTCGTAAACTAGGTGCGTAAATGTGCAAGCGGCGTTCATCTGTTTTACATATAGATTCCTAACGATTCCATGTAAATCGGCTCTTAGCGCGTCAATGTTAAAGATATCGGTTCCTCTGTGGGCTATGACAATTCTGCGTCGTGCTGGATGCCAAAATGCGGCGCCAAAATATCCCCAGATTGCACCCTTGAGCGCCTTACTTTTAGCTGTTGTAAGAAGTTTCCAATCTTCAGGTATGTCTTTTGTAGAATAATGAACGGAATTGAACTGACCTAACCTAGATATTGTATATAAGGAAATCCTCTCCCCTTAATCAGTTAGTGATTACCTGGACGCGTACTGTGCTAGTACATGTATGTTTTATACGGACTAAATAAAACGAACTTAATTAAGTGAACTTAACTCGTGATTATTAATACAGTAATAACACAACATGGTGTCAGAAATCGGTACGGAACTACGAAGAGAATTTTAAATCCGCGTAAAACTTTTCGCGCAGTGCGGCTTTCACCACGGTCCAAGGCTTAACTACAATCACTCATGGATGTCCCATCAACCGCGTTTCACGTGTCTCCACCTGATTCTTTCAACTTTGCAAGTCCTAATGAATGGCCATATGGAAACGTCGTTTCGACCGCTTTCGCCGAGCATCAGGCCTCAGTACGAAAAGCGAGGAAGAGCAAGTAAATGCCCTAATATACCTGATGGGTGAAAAGGCAGACGACATATTCGATTCATTCGGCCTAACTGCAGCAGAAGGAAAAGTCTTCGCCACAGTGTTAGCCAAGTTCGAGGGTCATTTTATCATTCGCCGGAATGTTATATACGACCGAGCAAAGTTTAATACAAGAGTACAACATGAAGGTGAAACAGCAGACGAATTCATTACGGCTGTCTATGCTTTAGCCGAGCATTGTAATTATGGAGGACTGAAGGACGAGCTAATAAGAGACCGGATAGTGGTCGGCATTCGTCATAAAGCGCTGTCAGAACGACTCCAAGACGATGAGAATCTCACCTTGGAACAAGCGATACAAAGGGTACGAAGTTTAGAAGATCGGCAACGGGAACAGCTTGATCTCCATGGTCCCACAAAATCCAAAAACATCGATCGTATCAAGGGTCAAAATTGTCAGAAGACAATGCCTATTCGCCACCAGCGGCGACAAGAAAGAGCCAGAGAATTTTCATTGGGTAAATCCTATCGCCAGAAAGAATCCTGTAACAAAAAGGAAGGACGCACCAACGGATGTCAACGTTGCGGAGCTTCACAAAGGCATGAGCGACACAAGTGTCCAGCTAAAAGCGCCAAGTGCTACTTATGTAACCATACAGGCCATTATGCGAAATTGTGTCACAATAAGAACGTACACGAAGTAGCCAAGGCAGATATGGAAGCTGTATTTCTGGGAGCAGTAGCATCAAGTACCAACTCGCCAACAATAAACGAGAGATTGGGAGACCAAGATGATGCAGATGTTCACCAAGACGATTCAGATGTTCAGAAAAATCACGATGAAGAAAATTCTCAAATCGATTCATTGGCCGACAACTTTACACGCAAATGGATAGTGGAAATACAAGTTAACAAGAAACCAATCCATTTTAAAGTGGATACAGGAGCCGATGTCAGCGCCATATCACTAGAAACCTACAAAACAACACTGAGCGACAACAAGCTACTTCCTTCCGATAAACGGTTGCTTGGACCAGGGAAAACGAGACTTCAAACGGAAGGCCGAATAAAAACCACTTTGCGTTATAAAAATCGACAAATCAACGACTACTTATACGTCATTCGAGATTTGCAAATACCACTCCTGGGACTGGCAGCATGTGAAGACCTAAAACTAGTGACCAAGCTAGCGGAAATTGGAACCGAAAACCAAGGATGTTCGACAGTTGATCCAGCCCAGGAATATCCGGCACTTTTCAATGGTCTGGGCAAGCTGAAGATACCATACAAGATCCAGCTCGAACCGGATGCAAAACCGTTTGCATTATCGGGTACCACGCAGGGTCCCGATTGCATTGATGGAAGAGACCAAGGCGGAACTGGATCGTATGGTGGAAAAAGGAGTCATATCTAAAGTTGATGAACCAACAGCTTGGTGTGCGCCCATGGTCATCGTATTGAAGCCACAAGTTTCTATCAACCAGGACGAGTCGGCAAATAAACCCCGTCTACGTATATGCGTGGATTTCACCCGTCTAAATAATTACGTCCAAAGGGAACGTTTTCAAATGCCAGCGGTAGATCACGTCCTTGGTCAGATGGCCAATGCGAAAGTATTCTCGAAGTTAGACGCTAACAGTGGCTACTGGCAGGTGCCACTGGACAAGGAATCAGCACTACTCACAACTTTCATAACGCCATTCGGACGTTACTTCTTTCACCGACTGCCATTTGGACTCAGCTCAGCGTCAGAACACTTTCAACGCCAAATTAGTACCATACTGGAAGGAATTGCAGGACAAATAAATCTTCAAGACGACGTCTTAATCTACGGTAAAGATCAAGAAGAGCATGATATCAATCTTCGACAAACCCTACATCGTTTACAAGATGCTGGAGTAACTCTGAATAAGGACAAATGCAAATTTTCGGTATCAAGAGTGAAGTTTGTAGGACACATCATCGATTCAAGAGGCATTAGTCCCGATGACGGGAAAGTCAAGGCCGTTACAGAAATGTCGAAACCTAAAGATGTCAGCGAATTAAGATTTCTGGGAATGACAAACTATCTGGCGAAGTTTATCCCCAACATGTCCGTCGTAAGCCAGCCACTAATCTCCTTACTCAGCGCCAAGAACGTATGGAATTGGTCTGCACCACAAGACATGGCTTTTAATGAAGTCAAACGAATTCTATCAACTAAACCGGTATTGGCGATATTCGACCCACGGAAGAGAACCATCATATCAGCAGATGCATCTTCATTTGGAATCGGAGCTGTGCTTAGACAAGAGCAACCGGATAAGACCTTACAAGTAATAGCCTACGCATCAAAAACCCTTAGTAGTGCAGAACAACGCTATGCTCAAATTGAAAAGGAAGCCTTAGCCATGGCATGGGCTTGTGAGCGTTTCAAGGATTATGTAATGGGTATCAAAATCGACATAGAAACTGATCGCAAGCCTCTCATCGCAATCATGCAGACAAAATCCCTGGATGACTTATCTCCTCGTCTTCAACGTCTCCGAATACGGATGATGCGCTATAATTATCGTGTCCTGTTCATACCTGGAAAAGAGTTGATTCCTGCGGATACGCTGTCAAGAAGCCCATTACAAGAAGTTGGGAATAGCGAGCTCGAAGATGAAGTGGCCGCCCATGTCCAATTGGTGACAGCCTGCATACCAGCATCGGATACACGATTGGCTGCAATATGGGAAGAGCAGAAGCGAGACATAACTTGTCAGAAAATTCATTCCTATACGAATGGAAGTTGGCCGAACAACAAGAATTTGCCCCATAACCTTGTCAAGTACTATTCCTTTCGAGATGAAATAACGATACAAGAAGGCATGCTCATGAAGGGATCAAGGATTATCATTCCACGGGCTCTTCAAGAAGACATTCTCGAAAGAATACATGATGGACATCAAGGCATAGTTAAATGCAGAGCGAGGGCAAAGACATCAGTATGGTGGCCTGGAATTTCGAAAGACATAGAACGAAAAGTCAAAAACTGCTCAGTGTGCATTCGAGAGACTACCAATCGCCGTGAACCCCTGTTACCAAGCGAATTTCCCGATAGACCATGGCAAACTGTGGCGATGGATCTATTCTACTTGCACGGAAAATGGTACCTCCTGGTCACAGATCTATATTCAAGATACTTCGAGATCCGCCAACTACAATATTTGCGTTCCAAAGCAGTAATCAATCACGTAAAGGCAATCTTCGCGACGCATGGAATTCCCAACACAGTCAAAAGCGACAACGGACCTCAATTCAAGAAAGCGATTACTTCCGAATTTCATCAATTTGCTAAAGAATACGGCTTCGTACATGTAACTTCAAGCCCCATGTTCGCCCAAAGTAATGGCTTTGTTGAAGCGGCGGTGAAAATCGTCAAACAAACATTGAAGAAAAGTTCAGACCCACATCTGACGCTACTATCATATCGCACAACACCCCTTGCCAATGGATATACGCCAGCCCAGCTACTCATGGGAAGAAACTTACGGTCCACGCTGCCTATCTCGGAAAAAGAATTGAATCCAGCTATCCCTCCCGCGGAAGTGCTAAGACAACGAGAAGAACATCGTCGACGGAAACAAAAAGAACACTACGACAAGGTTCATCGTGTTAAACCTCTACCTCCTCTTCAAAAAGAAGACAAAGTATGGATAACCGACCTTAGGGTCGAGGCAACTGTAAAAAATCTCGCTATAGAACCAAGATCGTACATACTGAACACTCCTAATGGAACCGTCAGAAGGAATAGATATCATCTAATACCTATGCCATCACAGCCGGCAGAACTGATCGACACTAACGGGACAAGCGCAAAGACCAGTAACTATGTTACGAGAATTCCAGCTCAGGCGACGTCAGAAACGATACCGGAGATTCCAGCTCAGGCGACGTCAGAAACGATACCGGAGATTCCAGCTCAGGCGACGTCACTAACGATACCAGAGACTCCAGCTCAGACGACGTCAGAAACGATATCAGAGGTTCCAGTTCAGGCGACATTGGAGATGGATCGGAACACATCCACCGGGTCAAACCAAACAAAGAAGAATAATAGTAGAGAACCCATGACTGCGCCCATAACTAAACGACTTAGTGATCGGGTAGAAGAATCGACGGCGAGCAACGACGGTATCGCGAGACCTGCTTCAAATATTCAAGATACGGTGGTACCAAGGAGTAGTATATCGGGCCCACACCACACCCCATCCCCTAAGGAGACCTAACTTAGCCTTTGAAAGCGCCTAGCTACTTTCCGAGACAATTTTTATTGGTCAAAGCCAAACTTGGTCTCTGATTCGCCAAAAAATCCGTCTGCTCTAAAAGTTTCTTTTGAGGCGCTGAATCCCCTTACAATCCCGGTTCCCAACATTCTTCCTAGTGTTTTTCTATTTTAAAGGTACAAATTGTTAACATTTTAATCATAATTAAATTGTATTTCGTTCGTAATTAAATTTTACTTAATTTTATTATAGAAACCTTCACCGAGTTCTTCACTTAAGCCTTGGTAAGTGAATTTTTATTTATTGACGGCGACGCACGCGGCACAAGTGTTAAAATAACAAAATTAGGTGTATTTTTTAGCAAATATGGTTGCTACAAGACACTGTTTATACTTTATACCCTGGTTGCCATAATGACTGTCGCCACAATACCTTATTATTTTCCAATGTTCTCTTCTTCACGAGAACTAGTTCTACACGAGGTGACCGTAATTTCAAAAACGGATTTGTTTTGTCGTCTGCTTATATCGTCAAAAATTCTCTTAACACTATTGGCTTAAGCGTGTCGCGCAGTGAGCCAATCGTATTTGTCTCACTTAGTAGCTAGGGGAAATGGCTAAGTTAGGTCTCCTTAGGGGATAGGGTGTGGTGTGGGCCCGATATACTACTCCTTGGTGGTACGAACTAAAAGTGGTCGAATAAGCAAACCCCGAACTAAATAGACAAATTCGGAAATGAAGACGAACTTCCAGGGGCGGGGATAAGATCGTTATGCGCGGATCTCTTAAAAGGCGGCGCTACCGTAGTTTAAAAAAAAGTTAAAAAATGAAATATGGCTCCAAAATTTTGATGGTTGAGGTATTTTTAGTCATTTAGTTAAAAGATCTGTTATTTTAATGAAATAATTATCATTAATTTTAAATATTAGTAACGTATGCTACTTGATAATCATAAAAATATAGTTTAAATCATTGTAAATAAAGCATTTTCATTGCTGGAGTGCTAAGCCTTAGCCAAAATGAGTCCCAGCTGCCCCCCAGGCAAGATTTGTTCTGTTTTGAACTGTACCCAAAAAGGAAATTCTAAATCTGTAAGTATAGTTAAGTGAGTTTAAATTACTCCCAATAATTGTCAATTTTATTTCAGATTTCCTACCATAGTTTACCTTCGTTAGAAAACAAATCCTTGAGATTGCTTTGGCTTAAGAAAATCCGCCGCCGAGACTTCATTTATAAACCAATAAAGTACATTTATGTGTGTTCAAAACATTTTAAAAGGTCTGATTATGACCCTGGACGTGGAAATGGCAAGAATATACTGAAGAAAGGGACGGTTCCTTCGGTATTTACGTGGGATTTTACCACTGGTACCAAAATAGTTGACTCTACAGACACGGTGGCTGAAAGTTTAAATAATACTGAAGATCATGAATCTGTTGTTAAAGATATGGTATCAGATATGATCACGGTTGTCACTTCAACAGAGGAGTACATGTCATCCGTAGCCATTTATTGTAATTGTGAATGTTCGAAGAAAGTGAAAGAGTTGGAAGCGCAAGTGATAGAGATGGAAGCGAGAGCGAAAGAGTTGGAAGCAAAAGAGAAAGAATTAGAAGCGTGCATCGCTGAACTGAACTTGAAAGTATCTATCAAAAATTATCAACTCAAAAAAGTAGAAAAGGATTCACTTGATGCAAAGCATAGGGCCAAAATTGCTGAGCAGAGCTATAATGAGCTTAAACCTAGTATAGACAGAATAAAGGATAACAACAAGGATATATTATTTTACACTGGCCTGCCTTGTTATGATAAACTTATGGCCTTATATAATCGGCTTAATCCAGGCCCCAATGCAGAAAACATCAACTTTTGGAATGGTGGGAGGGTTAAACCAAAAATGTCACCTGTAGGTCGAAACAAGAAATTGAATGTGAAAGATCAGTTTCTTCTAGTTTTGATGCGTCTGCGACTCGGCCTTTTTTTAAAAGATTTAGCAGACCGCTTCGGTATTTCACCAAGCACAGCGTCCAATTATTGCGTTACTTGGATAAATTTCATGTACTTTCGCTTAGGACAAATAAATCTATGGCCTACAAGAGAACAAGTTGACGCAACTATGCCAGAAAGTTTCAAAAGAGATTATCCTAGCACTCGCGTCATAATTGATGCTACAGAACTTAAATGCCAAGCCTCAAAGTCTTTGGTATTGCAGTCTGCTTCGTATTCAAACTACAAATCCACCACAACTTACAAAGGACTTCTTGGAATAAGCCCTAATGGCTACGTCACCTTCGTCTCTCATTTGTTCACAGGCAGCATCTCCGACCAAGAAATAACCCGGCGAAGTGGTTTTTTAAAACTGAACTTCAACCAAAATGATAGTGTGATGGCGGATAAAGGTTTTTTGATTCAAAAGTTGCTAGACCCAAAAGGCATTAAATTAAATATACCACCATTCCTTGGTGAAAAAGGCCAGTTTTCGAAGGAGGAACTCGAAAAGTCCCAAAAGATTGCAGCCCTTCGCATCCATGTTGAGCGGCGAATTGCTAGGATTAGAGGGTTCCATATCTTTGATCGTCCAATTCCATTAACTCTTGCGCCTGTCATTAATCAGCTGTGGACTATTATAGCGATTATATCTAACTTCCAAAGCCCTCTCATTGTCAATATAGAAAATGAACAAAATTTAAACAACAGCTCCTTGGAAAATGATGAATTTTATGAAGAAATTTGGGAGCCGGGTAATTCAAGCGCTACTATTGATGATGAGCTGGAGGAATTTGACGAAGAAATTTTGGAGCCGGGTAATGCAAGCCATACTACTGACGATGAGCCGGATGATTGTGAAGAATTTTTCGAACCAGAAAATATGTCCGTTGTAAATGACTAACCATACGGGACCGATTTTAATTCAGATGATAATGATCTTGAAAATATGGATTTATATAATTAAGAGAATACTAGCTGTAAAAATTTTAAAAATGTATGTATAAGTATCGAAATTTAATGGTGTATGTTTCAACAATCAATTTTATTTTGAATAGTTTTCCTATTTTTTTTTTGTTTTTGTTTTTTTCTAGGGAACTAAAATATCACAGATATTTAGGAACTTTAGCTAGGCATTTAACCCATTTTTATCACTTAAATACTTATTCCTTTGATAAGGTTGGCAGCGCGTGAGCAAAATAAAAATTCTTCAAGATCGATTCCATCTTTTTCCATTTTTCTTGGTCGAAACGTACTCTTACAATTATCAATCCTGTAGGAAAATATGTTACGTAGTCGCACCATGGTAATCCCGATAACGTCATCTGCCCCATAATCTGATGAAAATGATCGTCATTTTCTTTCAACACAAGTTTTCCATTAATCGTTTTAATCCTAAAATCGCCACTTAAAACTTCAGTGGGGTTTTTATCCCTAATTGACCAGGGGCATTTAATTTCAATGAGCCCGTAAGGCTCCACTTCTGCAGGGTCTTCAACAAGACCATCGGGAGACGTTCCCAGCCATGGTTTACCAGGGTTTACAATATACCCCGAAGAGTGGACCGTGACATCGTGTCCCAATCTATGCATTGTTTCTTGATACTTTTTTTTGGCCACAATTTAGCATCGTTTTCCATATTTTATTGCGTTGAGATGCCCAATATCTTTTGGGTTTATAATATTTTTGACGCCAACTTTGGTCCAAACTTGGTTTTTCCTTTTGCAAATAGATCCAAAATTTGAAGAATTCAATCTGCTAGATCGTGCCTCCTTCCATTCTTGGGAATCAGATTGATCTCTTGTTTTTATTTCAAGCTCCTTAGCTCCCTGAATAGTAACTTGGTTACGCTAAAAAATGAAATGGAAAAATTTAACTATAAAGAAAAGAAAAATTAAAAAAGTTCTATACCTTCAATAAAACTGACTCTGTAGAAGTAAACTTTTTGGACGAATTCTTGAAATTCCAAGGAGTACAACCAATAGAATTTGAATGCGTGGGGATTTCAAATCTATCCCTTGGAACATGTTCAAAAGCAACTAACATCGGGCTTTGAAAGCTGTTGAGATTGTGAATTACTTCGAATCCATCTTCAATAAGCGATAGCTGTAAGCTTAAAGGAGAACCTTCCGGAGCATATCCCATCCTGGTTTTTACCCAAACAAATTCTTCTGGTTGAGGTAAAATTCTCGCCCAGCCATCATCAACCCCACCAGCATTAAGATTACTAATCAACTCTCTAGAAGCCGATGACACTTCATTTTGATCAAGACTAGTTGATGTAGCATTGTACATTTTTGAAAGAAGTGGTTTATTGTGTCCATCTTCTCTGGGAGCTTGAAAATTTATGTCTATCACAGACAACGGTGATATTTTTTTACCCCTAGGGCGATTCCACTGTTGGGGCTTGTCAGTGCATGACAATTCTTTGGGCGGATTATCTATATTTTTACTACGCAACTGTGCAAGTAGTCTCAATAGCGCTATACCATGATTGCAAGTTCCCAAAACTCCAGCTGGGCATCCACAATAAACATCTAAAATTACAGGGCTAGATATTTTAAGCGCAGCACAAATTGTGTAAGGATTTTCATTCTTTTTTTGACTTTTGAAACAAGAGGCCTTTACAAATACTCTGTCGTGGTCCCTAAAAAGTTTTTTTAATTATTACGATGAACAAAAGTTCAAACAAGTATTTTACTTACTTTTCTGATTTGCTCATTAGCGTATCTGACAATACATACTCTTCTATTAGAAATTTGTAACTTCTATTGTAGTGTTGATACGTTTTTGACTTAGATTTCTAAAAGTTTTTAATTTCGTGTTTCGTAATTAGGGGGACATCCGCAATATTTTTTTGATATCCCGAGATTGGAAATATCAGACCGCCATTAACAGCCGCGTTTAAATTCATAACTGAGGAGAGTGAGGACCGTAAAAGTTGACTTAAATAATTGATTTAAATAACAAGCACAAGGCTCCAGCCATAAACCAGGTGTAGCAGACGACAAAATGGATGGAAACAACTTTTGATAACAGGCAGCGCCATCTATTCATAGCCATATATCATATTTTAATTAAGTTTTTGATTATTTTTTTATATATTTGATATTTGACCGTTTCGGGGCTCAATATTTGTTTTTGTACTTTAATTACTTATTAGATTATTTTTATTATTAGTTGGTAGCGTCATCTGCTGTGATAATTTATCATTAAATTTTTATCCCGCTGGCGCTTGCCCCTAGTAGTTGGTTTATGAGTATGGAATTTCCGAATTTGTCTATTAAACTTGTAGAATTTGGTTTTTTGTATCTTAGGCTAATTGTACAATTGTAAATATTGATGTATACTTAGGGAAAGGATGTAGAATAATGAACTGAATTGAACTGACCTAACCTAGATATTGTATATAAGCAGAAGTAAATAGCAGAAGTGGCCCAATAGACTAATTTAGCGAGGCGTCACTTTCTGGAAAATTTCGCGCCGTCCTAACTAGGTGATTTTGGCGGGAAAACGCGGATGAATACATGGATTTCCAGGATTGGTAGTAGTCGTCTGCTTCGTACTATATATGTACGCATATATTTCAGAGGAGGTGCACATTCATCAGACAAATCAGTACCTTGTAGTTTTCTTTTAACAATCTGTGCCGCTGAATGTTGTTTAGCGCCAAGAACACCAATTTCCAAATTAGTTCCAGGAATTTTCAAATTATTGTCCTTAATTTCAAACCCTTCTCTATCTGCAAGCTCGCCAAGGCTTAAGTCTTTTGTAGAGATATTATTAGTTTTCACATCCGGTTTGGTTTGACTTGCTTTAGTTTTTCCTTTAAATACAGTTTGTGTCTTCTTCTCACTTTGATCTTTGTATGTAAGATCACATTCACATTGCGTTGAAACATTCATATTTAGATTTGACGAACGGCACGCGAGTTCTAAGTATAGAATTTCACGACAGAGACAGCTAGACGACTGAAATAGTTGAGAAGCTTATCACCAGGTAGCGATAAAATGAAAATGAGAACTACTTTCTGGGCTCTTCCTGATTGGCTTATTTAAAATATTTAGCGCGGGAAACGTTTTTGAGGGTTTCGCGACGCCTTGCTCTAGCCAAAGGTAGAAAGGGCCACTTCTGCTATTTACTTCTGATATAAGGAAATCCTCTCCCCTTAATCAGTTAGTGATTACCTGGACGCGTACTGTGCTAGTACATGTATGTTTTATACGGACTAAATAAAACGAACTTAATTAAGTGAACTTAACTCGTGATTATTAATACAGTAATAACACAACATCTTTTACTGTTTCATTCTTCACACTGTCATTACAAGGCCTTTCGGCGATTTGGCGTGGCATTATAAACCAAAACGAAGCAGCAAAATATCCCCAGATTGTTTTCGTTAAGGTCTTAATTACACGTTTCCTATCTCGAGGTTTAGCTTCTTCAATATCATTCTTTTCCAAGTCTTTGTAGGCCTTTGCAGCGAATAGCGCGAGCGTTTTACGATCCAAGAAAGCGGTGACGTTGTCCAACTGTTCTTCATTAGAGCTACGCTCTTTTGTCGTTCCAGCTTTGAGGTCGTTAAGAAAATTGTCGTTGCTTAATTTTAAGCTTTCGTCAAAACTTATTCTGTCGCAGTAGATTGGTAAGGGATTTCCCGCTTTTGAATCTGACGCTGTTAAAGAATCACGATTCAATATATTTAGACATTTAAAATAATACCATGGTCATCTAATTTCGATGGTCATAGCAAGGAGTGTAAAAAGAAATTGGGGAGGGCATAATTTTTTCCTCACTCTATTAAAAATAAATTGTCCTTGAAAGTTCAACAGAACAGGCTTTTAAAGGGATAGAACCAACATTTTCGGTTTAGTATAATCTATCTTTGGTTTTATGTTGAAAATTATTCGTAAAATTATGGGGGAAACTTAAAATGTTAAAAAAAAAATTTTAATAGAGATAAACGTGTTTAAAATTTTGAATTTCTAACGGCTCAATTTGAAGCATCCGCCATTATCTAACCCGTATCTACGTATGTACGGGAAATTCATGTGATTGGTTTGCCAGTGGAACAGGAGGTTTCTGGTAGTAGTAGGCTGTATAGTAGGAAAAACCGAAAACGTCGTCTGCTACAATAAATTCGGCGAATTTCGCGAAATCAAATTAGAGTCTCAGACTAGCTATGTCAGATTTAGAAGCAAGTGATGTTGAGTCAGAAAATAAAAGTAGCACTGACTCGGACAGTGAATACGAGTCAATTAGCTTAGATTCAGAAGAATCCTTTGTGATAAATGAATCTAATGAAGATGAAGATTCAAACTCGGAAGAAGGGGAAGAATTCGGCCTTCAGCCTTATCAGTTTGAACCTCTACTACCAGTGGCAGAAAATGTTGCTAATGTCCCATTGGGAGATATTCCAATGGAACAAGATCACCCTCGGTTGCACAACACTAATTGGTACGTCTCAAGATTGTGAAAATCTGTTTTAAGCCAGAAATAACTGTTTATGGTGTCATTTTGCAGGTGTAATTGCGGTTATTGTTTTGTGATGCCTTAAGTTTCTGTTGTAGAGACGAAGAGCATCCGAATCAAAGATTAATTGCTGAAATTGGCCCTTTAAATTGTGTAATAGAGACAGATACTTCCATGACATTATGCGACGAAATATTATATTTTAGATATTTTGTTTCATGAATTTTGGGAAAATAATTTTGTTCCAGCTGAGGATGAAATTAATCAGTAAGCATAAAACTTTCAATAATTTAGTTGATGTAATTAAATGGATGACTCCCAAAACAAACCGCTAGATGACAAAATATGCCTACTAAATAAAGGGGTTTTGTTTTCTTTAAACAAGAAATATAATTATTTCTTATGATAATTTTCATTTCTAGAGTGTATAGATATTTAATTTATCGACTCTATACTCGTTGGATGCACCGAGTTTTGGGAAGACGAGTAAGAAGACCAATTCCGAGTTGTGCTGTTTCGCGTATAAGAAGGGAATATCCCTCGGATGATTATAGAGGGTTCTCGGAACCAGGCCCAAGATAAAATAAATAATGTACTTTCATTCGTATGCATTTTGCTATAATATATATTTTTTATTTAATCATATTTTAAAAAAAACGTTTCAATGCGAAAATCTCCTCTTGGTTTTATATTTTTCTACCGCTTCTTGCTTATCAGGATGTTCATACTGAGCGGATAACAGCATGGGTGTCGTAGACCTACTACTATTACTGTCAGCAAGAGCTTTATCGTACGATTTTTTGCATTTTTCCACCAGGTTTTGCATTAATGTTCCCACATATTCTATAACAATTGGTTCAATTAAAAAATGTTTTTAATTTTTCTTCATGCAAGATGTATACCATATGTCGATGCTTGCATTATGGGTTTAACCGAGTACTCTCCTTTTTTAGCTTTTGGGAAATAAACATTCCATCTTAATTTCCCATCTTTGGTCTTAGCTTGAATCTTCTCCGAATTTTCATTGAAGTGAAGCGCTGCCAAAAACATCCTACAGATAATATAATTTTTATTTGTTTATTCGTTATTATAGCATTTCTTTATTAGTAATAAACCTCGCTTCCATGCCATTGTATGAGTAGTGAGTATTTTTCGGAGCAAAATGGATAAGTACTGAATTATATGCCTCAACGCTGGACGTTTGAGTTTCAGGAGAGATTTGTAGAATATCCTTTTCATACCCACTAATAATTTTTTTTAATTTCTCGAAGACTGGAGTTCCTATACAAAGAAAATTTATTGATTTGCTTCCATTACTGATAGTATAATGCGAAAACCGAAAATCTTTACTTACCAGGCGTCAGCCATTCTCTTTCTTTCCCGTCCAAGGCGAGGTCGCCATGTTTACATTTGGGAAACGGTTTTCCGTGACCTTGATGAATGTTGGCAATGTGACGAAGCACTGACATGAATTTTGCTTTAATTATTTTGTGTTTCCCGCTACTAGAGGTCGCGCTCCAATACATATGATTCTGGATGATTTTGTTCCAGTCATTTAGAACTGAACATTCCTTAATTTTGGCGGCGGCATTAATCTTCTTCTTCAAAGCTACTCAAGTTGGAATAATACACTTTAGACAAGCCTTCGTCATTAAATGAAGTTCTTACATTTCACCATGTGCCAACAGTCAAAGAAATGCTTTATTTTGGGATGGAAATTCTTGAGGTATGATCTGACTTGAACATGCCTATCAGTAACTATGGAAGCGATTTTCAAGCCACATTCAATTATATATTTTATTCCACGCTTCAAACCCTAGAGTTCCATTGCCACGCTGTTTTTTACTTCAGTGCTCTAAGTTATGAAAGAAATTAACTTAATTCTATAATTAAGAATAGGGTGGAATTGAATGAGTCCTGTCGTATAACGAGATGACTTTATAGAAATAAAGAACTTATTCCAATACAACATATTGGCAACGATTCCCTTTAAATCGGCTGGTAGTAGTTAAAGTTGGATATATTGATATTCCTTTATGGGATATGACGATTTTGCGCCAAATATTCCCACGTTGCATTTATGAAAGCCCTGTTCCTCGCGGTTGTAAGACTTGCAACCGTTGGTATTAATTTCCTTGTCTTCCTCAACCCTTTCAGCGTATTGAGCAAGTGTGTACGCATCCAGGTCATTGTCCAACAGTTCTACGTTGGTCCTTGTTTCTTTAATCCTTCGAGATTTAAGGTTTTCGAGAAAATCGAAGTTTCTTAACACTAAGCCTTTGTCTAAAATTAATTTGTCATTGTAGGGTGGTGGAATGGGATGGGATTTCCCGCCTTTAAATCTAACGCTAACAATGAAATATATCGAGCTAAAGTAAAACACAATTCACAATGCTTAACCTTACTAGCACAATTAAATGCAATGCTTAAACTTACTTTTATAATCCCCATCCTTTTAAAACACACGAACGAGAAATATCACCACCTCGCCACAATCCTCTCCCATTCACTCTCAATTCAATGACGAACGAAAAATTTCATACTGCCAAAGGCGGTACTCTTTCACGACGACGCCAACAACAGGGCGGGTCAAACTAATACCCACATCGTAGATGTACATCGTACGATGTGGCCAAAAAAACCTACAGTCGCTAAAATTTCAACAACATTCCAATTGATCCATGTCTTAAAAGTTCAGTAACCAACCTTATGACCTTTCAACTACAATACCCGTAACCTTTCTCGGAATTTATTTAATTAACCTTCACGGATATTCCAAATCCTCAAACATCCCCAAGATTTTAGAACAAACAAATTTAATTACCGTCTAAAGGACGCCCGATATTTCAATCCAATTAAAATTGCAAATTAAATAATCAGAAAAAATCTAAAAAATACTCACGGCGCAACAAACACACTTCGCCTGTCCTGTTGAACCACGCAAAACTGATCAAACCGTTAATGACTTCATCGGACGCTTGACGAGACATCCGCTAAATTCACCACAGAGAGACGACATTTCCCGCAAAAAAATGCCCACACACAAATAAGCCGAGTAATTAAAAAATCCCGCCAATTTGAGAAAGAAAACAAGTTGGGAAAACCAAAATATTACCTCTCCGAGTCAAGTGGTCTACTACTACAAAGTTATTTACCTAGATATGGAATTATTTCACTTTTTTGAAGTACAAATTTACGAAATATTGAAGCAGTATTCCTAGCATAGCGAATATACAGTAAAGCAGACGACATTTTACATCCAATAAGGATAAATCTTGGACACATGGAAATCAGTCAATGGCAAAAAGAACAGGAAATGAAGTCTACGCTTCAGCTGACAGCTACATTCACAACTAGTTAGCAGTGTAAACACTACCGTCTCGTCTCACCTCAACAATATTCTTTGTTTGCCAACATGAGCGTCAACGTTAAATAATACCAAAGCTAAATTGTAGCTAGACGCACTGATAGTCTATGCGCACCATAAAGAGAATAAAAACTCTGTAGTTTAGCCCTACTAATCTAATTGCCACCATGATCTTTTCTTCTATTATAAAATCTTAACCTGATTATTTAAGAGTGTATTTAACTTTCGGCTCACTCTGAACCGTTGATGTCTCTTCATTTCAGACAGGAAAATCAAAACCCAAAGTTTACTTCACCTCAGGCCGCAATTATTTACTCTTTATTTCACTAAGCCTATTGCTGTTCATACTAGATATACCCGCCGGAGTTTAGATCTTAGCTTTCTTCATGAAATCACTAAACCAAGGATTATTCTATATACAGATGTAGTATAGCTTAAGTAATATGTAAACAGCCATTTCAAATAATAATATTAAAAAGAATCTTTGGAATATCAAAATGAAACAGAGCTTTAAAGCTACAAAAGTACTAAATGCATCATAATTACGAAAAATATTTCCACATATTCACTTTATATTAAGGATAAAGGGAATATTATGGTTCTGTAGGATTTCTTTACACATCAAAACAAAACGAACTTCTAACGCAGCGCACTAGAGTAACAACGGACGGACACACACAGACAAAAACATAGACTGCTTTTTAACTCTTTGCGTATTAATTTCGAATTGAGAAACAAGATTATCTTAAATATTAAAATAAATATAATTAATATTTAATATTTTCTTCGTTAGTTATTCGCCTTATTGAACGTTACATCGTTTTAAAAAAGAACAATTAAACATTCTTCAGTGACTTGACTAATATTGGTGTTTGAAATGAAGCATACGCCGGTTGCTTCGCCCTACTCAAATAGGTAGTATATAAGGGTTTCGAATCGCAGCTATGGATAAGAACATCGCAATTGCGTGAACCTTGGCGGAAGACCCCGTCAATGGAAGGCTAGACGTTTCTCGTAACCCTAGCCGATCGCCGCGTATGTCTTAACCTTAAGGATGATGGTGGTGTTAGAAGCCAGGTGCACAGACTGGTGTCCATGTGGGATGGACAAAGAATAGAAGATGGTGGTGTTTAGAAGCCAGTAAGTACAGACTGGTGTCCATGTGGAATGGACAAAGACGAGAAGGTAGTGGTGTTTAGAAGCCTGTAAGTACAGACTGGTGTCCATGTGGAATGGGCGAAAGACTACAAGATGGTGGTGTTTAGAAGCTAGTAAGTTCAGACTGTTGTCCATGTGGGGTGGACAAATGAACAGAGTTGTTAGACAGGCAATGGAGTAATAGCCTGTAAGTGGAATACAATTTCCGGGACTGTAAATGCGGTCTGGAAATTGAATACACGTTTGCTCCGATTTGCAAACTGCGAACGCGGTCACGTGGGTGTAACAACGGACAGACAGACACACAGACAGACACACAGACAGACAGACAGACACGTCGAAATTAGAACCTCTCCGTGACATACGTCACTCGGAGAGGTAATTAATTACACCGAGAGCGGCAAAAAATGGACTTTGAAGTTTATCTTCAAGATATTCTTTATTCTTTAAGTGCACTAAACGCCAACTGACATTGTTGTGCAAATTAGTGTAACTAGTCATTGATGGAAAAAGGAGGTTTACTTGGGTGGTGACAGAAGGGGGGGTGTATGGGGTCAAGTCACCACTTGGAGGGACAGACGGCACTGCCACTATGTTTCAATTTCCCTCCAAACTTTGTCGCCCAGAAGTTTGGCTTACAGGAGCGCGTAACACTCCAGACAAATTGGAGATAATTAAGTACACGTGGCTTTGTGGTGCCACACGAGCGCCCGGGGTTAAAGTTCACTACAGAGAGATAGCGCCCTGATTTTTTAGAATGGTTAAAAAATAATTGGGTGGGATTAAAATTAGTCTTTGTTATTTGGAATAGGGGGAGGAATTAGGTGAAAGAATAATAATGCCAAATATTGGTTCTTTTTGTTGTTCAAGGTTACCAAAGGTCAGGGAAAATCCCGTGAAGGGTGCAACACTTCACGTGCTGCAAGAAAAAGCGTGGAAATAAATGTCAGAAACGATTCAAATTGACATAAATTTATTAATGAAACATTTTGCGTAATTAATTTTCGTTTGTTAGTATTGATTTCAATTTAAGCAAAAAAATAGTGCAAAACGAAATATGAACTAGATATAGACGCGTAAAGTTTCGATTGTGTGTTAATTGTTTAAAGAAATCCCTAATAGAAAATTTTCACACAACAGTTTCACGTAAACCATATTTGAAAGCAAGAATTTAATTATCAAAGTAGAATTTAATTTCAATTAACCTTGACTATATTAAGATTAATTATTTTTTATATAATAAAATTAATATCAAGAAATTTAAATTTATATTTGTGATTGTATCATTAGTTAACAAGGTCAATTGAAAAAGATAATATAGCGTTATGAAGAAATCATTAAATTTTGTATTGAAATATTTAAAGCCCATATTATAATAAAAATAAAGAATTGTATATAATAAAAAAAGATAGTACCAATTAAAAATCAAAATTAAATTTCGTATTCCATTTTTTAATTTTAGAATTTAATTTCAAAAAAAATAGTACTTAATCAAAAAATAAAGTCGACATTCGTGATTTAAACATTCAAAATATCTAGAAACAATTGAGATCTTTCGTCGGAAAATTTGCTTAAAAAACCAGTAACAAAAAAAGAATTTCTTAAAGTGAAATATTTTTTTTCAAAAAAGTACGATCTTAACCTAACCTAATCTGAACCAAGAATTTATTTACTATAAGAATGCCTAAGTAGCGAGATTTTACGCTTCTACTCTTACGCCGGTGATAGTGGACAAATAAGCCCCACCCCTTTCATGTCCGTCATTGCTCTGCGCATTCCTATTGGATCCCGTGGAGATAGGTCATACACACGCGATTGACGTATTCCGAATAGAGAAAAAAAACCTCGAACAAAGTAAACAAAAAATGGAGGCTACCAGCGGTGCTGAAACGGTACGCGAATGGTTTTTAATTGCCGTTGACAAGTTAGTTAAAGGTTTTGAACCTAAGTTTATGTATTTTGAATACGTGTCTCTACGTGAAAATCGTTAGTTCTACGATTGTTTCTAAACCGAATCAAGTGTACTATGCTTATGATTTCGTGAGTTCGGCTATTTCCAAGAATACCACCCACCTCTCAGATTTGATTGTGGTTTGGTTTTTTGGAAAGTATATGAGGTAAGAAAAATTATGGCGTAAAAATTTTTGGCCGGAAATGAATAGGAAAAAAGTTAGAGCAAAAAGAAAATTTGGAAAAGGCCCCCTACCTATGCATATACGGAGGGCCCGGCGCGCGCGTATACAAAAACTAGAGATAAATATTGCCTCAAGATCACCCTAGATTTCAGCGATCGGTAGCATGGTGGCTATTTTAAATTTTGTTCCATTTATTTAAAGAAAATTTCATTTAAAAACTCTCATTATTTTATTACATAACAACCCTACATTACTATAGGTTAGGTTTGGTTAGGTTTGGTTCCGTTTAAATTGCACGCCTTTTCCAAAATTTTAATATCTCTTGTGCTTTACACGTTTCATAGGGTCCCGGCACCCTCCGTATATGCATAGATAGGGGGCCTTTTCCAAATTTTCTTTTTGCTCTAACTTTTTTCCTATTCATTTCCGGCCAAAAAGTTTTACGCCATAATTTTTCTCACCTCATATACTTTCCAAAAAACCAAACCACAATCAAAAATGAGAGGTGGGTGGTATTCTTGGAAATTCCCGAAAATATTAAGCCCCGCCTCCGTTTCCAGCCTCCCCCACCCTTGAGGGGGGATTGTCGACTATCACGCGCGCACCGGACGCCTTTTTAGGCATTCTTATAGTAAATAAATTCTTGTCTAAACCTAACCAAGACTCACGCGCTTTCATTCTTTAATTATTAATGAAGACTTAGGATTTCTCAAGGGCTTAGTTCAAAAGGTTTAGATAATTTCTTTTTACTAAGCAAAACCTTTTCAGTCAAACAAATTGCATTGCTTCTGACTAATTTAATTTCAAGGTGCTGAACACGAATATCGACTTAATTTTTAATTTAATTAAGCGTCCGGTAAACTGCACTTATACTCTTTCGCATAAGACCGAACCACCATTTTAATTATGCGTTATTATTTTCAAATGGAATTATAATAAAAAAATCGTTTCCATGAAAATAAAAAATACATGAGTGGCTAAAAGTGCGCCTCTTCTTAGTTAAGAAAGAAACAAAAGGAACAATATTGTGGGAAAGGAGTCAATAAACAAGCTAATTAGAAATTATTTGAATTAAGTAGCAATATTTAGGGGTAAAACATGTCCTATTTAGTAATATTTTGGAAAAGGTAGAAATTAATTCAGTTGATAATATCAAAAACAGGCGCGCATTTAGCCGCTCATAAAAACACGAACCAGTGAAAACTCATAGGAAAGGTTCAGACAACATAACTTATTATACCTTAAAAGGACGGCTGCTTTTTAAGAATATAAAAGGAATTAAATATTAAAAATTAGAACAAATTATCTCTTTATTACAATATAATTAGTGCATTTAATTAGTCTTAAAAACTATCAAGGACTACTACGCCATCCGCCATTGCAGTAATGGAGTCTGCTAAATCGAACCTCTTACCCGTTACCTCTCTCAGCCTGTGAAAATTCAACCCATCCCGTAGGGGCAAGTTTATGAGTACCCGAAATCAATTCGAAAAATAATAATCACTATACCCGCACTGCCCCATTTATATTTTTATTTGAAATTTTGAAAATAGCAAAAATTATTTTGAAGTATTCATTACAGTCACATTGCCTCTCCTGGAAAGGGCCGGTAGGGGTCTACGAACACCTAGTGCCTCTGGGTCCCCGAGGGTGTTAATTCGGCACTGCTTCCATTTTTAGAATCATCAATATCAGGTAGACGAAAAGGTTTGTGCGCCCCTTGAAAATTTAAAAAATTGGGGGGCCTCCTTAAGACACCCTACACGCGTCTCGGGCCCGGGAAAATTTCCCCCTCTCCCGACGGCCCTGATCAATATACCCACTAAGCAGTTCCACTACATCTTCATGTTTACGTCGACGAGCTATCTTTAATGGCGTTTTTCCTTTTTTATTTTTTAACTGGGGATTAGCGCCACGTTCTATTAAGAATTTCACGACATCAACGTGGCCCCCATAAGCGGCACAGTGCATTGGCGTTTCACCGCTGTTACTCGTTAAATCGTAATTACCGCCGTATTCTAGCAACAATTTCACGACATCAACATGGCCCCCATAAGCGCCACGGTGTATTGGCGTTTCACCGCTGTCATTCTTTAAATCGCAATTCGCGTCGCGTTCTATTAGCAATTTCACGACATTAACGCGGCCCAATATAGCGGCACGGTGCATTGGCGTTTCACCGTCTTCATTCTTTAACTCGTAATCAGTGCCGCGTTCAATTAACAATTTCACGAAACCAACGTGGCCCCCTTCAGCGGCAATGTGCATTGGCGTTTCACCCTTGATATTCTTTAAATCGGGATTAGCGCCGCGTTCTATTAAGAGTTTCACGACTTCAACGGAGCCCCCTAAAGCGGCACTGTGCATTGGCGTGTCACCGTTTTCATTCTTTAAATCGGGATTAGTGCCGCGTTCTATTAACAATTTGACGATATCAACGCGGCCCCTAAAAGTGGCAAGGTGCATTGGCGTGTCACCGTCGTCATTCTTTAAATCGTAATTAGCGCTGCGTTCTATTAACAATTTCACGACATCAACGTGGCCCACAAAAGCGGCACGGTGCATTGGCGTTTCACCCTTGATATTCTTTAAATCGGGATTAGCGCCGGGTTCTATTAACAATTTCACGACATCCACGCGGCCCCAATAAACGGCAATGTGCATTGGCGTTTCACCAATGTCATTCTTTGAATCATAATTAGCGCCACGTTCTATTAACAATTTCACGATATCAACGCGGCCCACATAAGCGGCACGGTACATTGGCGTTTCACCGTCGTCATTTTTTAAATCGTAATTAGCCCCGCGTTCTATTAACAATTTCACGACATCAACGTGGTCCCCATAAGTGGCAAAGTGCATTGGCGTTTCACCCCTGTCGCTCTTTAAATCGGGATAAGCGCCACGTTCTATTAACAATTTCACGACATCAACGCGGCCCCCATAAGCGGCACAGTGCATTGGCGTTTCACCGTCGTCATTTTTCAAACCGTAATTAGCGCCACGTTCTATTAAAAATTTCAGGACATCAACGTGGCCCCCATCAGCAGCACGGTGCATTAGCGTTTCACCCCAGACATTCTTTAAATCGCAATTAGCGCCACGTTCTATTAAAAATTTCAGGACATCAACGTGGCCCCCTTCAGCGGCCCAGTGCATTAGCATTGCAGCCCTGTTAGTCTTTACATCGTAATTAGCTCCGCGTTCTAGTAAGAATTTCAGGACATCAACGCGGCCCTTATCAGCGGCAATGTGCATTGGCGTTTGACCGTCGTCAGTCTTTACATCGTAATTAGCTCCGCGTTCTAGTAAGAATTTCAGGACATCAACGTGGCCATCTTCAGCGGCAAGGTGCATTGGCGTTGCACCCCTGTTAGTCTTTACATCGTAATTAGCTCCGCGTTCTATTAACAATTTCACGACATCAACGCGGCCCTTATCAGCGGCAAAGTGCATTGGCGTTTCACCCCTGTCAGTCTTTACATCGTAATTAGCTCCGCGTTCTAGTAAGAATTTCAGGACATCAACGTGGCCATCTTCAGCGGCAAGGTGCATTGGCGTTGCACCCCTGTTAGTCTTTACATCGTAATTAGCTCCGCGTTCTAATAACAATTTCACGACATCAACGCGGCCCTTATCAGCGGCAATGTGCATTGACGTTTGACCGTCGTCAGTCTTTACATCGTAATTAGCTCCGCGTTCTAGTAAGAATTTCAGGACATCAACGTGGCCATCTTCAGCGGCAAGGTGCATTGGCGTTGCACCCCTGTTAGTCTTTACATCGTAATTAGCTCCGCGTTCTATTAACAATTTCACGACATCAACGCGGCCCTTATCAGCGGCAATGTGCATTGGCGTTTGGCCGTCGTCAGTCTTTAGATCATTCGGTGGGGTGGCGTAGCGGCTAGCGCTTTCGCCTCGCAGCAAGAGGATCCCGGGTTCGATCCCGGACTGTGGCCCCGGGTGAAAATCTGGGAACAAATCCTTCTGCGTAGAGTTTGCAAGTTCTCTCCCCACTTGTTAAAAGGAGTTTTCCTCCGTGGTCTAACCCGGTTTCTCCTTTCCATCAAAACTTGCAGAGGTTAACGGTAATAGTTAGTATAGGGCGCTGTAGGTTAGCTGTGGCATAGGGGCTAGCCACCACCCCTCTATGCATTGCAAAGGGACCCACCTGTAAACAAGCCACAGGCTTAGTGTGGAAATCCCTTCATAGACAAAGCTTAGATTATTATTATTATTATTATTATTATTTAATTAGCTCCGCGTTCAAGTAAGAATTTCAGGACATCAACGTGGCCATCTTCAGTGGCAAGGTGCATTGGCGTTGCACCCCTGTTAGTCTTTACATCATAATTAGCTCCGCGTTCTTTTAACAATTTCACGACATCAACGTGGCCCGTTTTAGCGGCACGGTGCATTGGCGATTCACCCCTATCAGTCTTTACATCGTAATTAGCTCCGCGTTCTATTAACAATTTCACGACATCAACGCGGCCCTTATCAGCGGCAATGTGCATTGGCGTTTGACCGTCGTCAGTCTTTACATCGTAATTAGCTCCGCGTTCTAGTAAGAATTTCAGGACATCAACGCGGCCCCAATAAACGGCAATGTGCATTGGCGTTTCACCAATGTCATTCTTTAAATCGTAATTAGCGCCGCTTTCTATTAACAATTTCACGACATCAACGGAGCCCCATACAGCGGCACGGTGCATTGGCGTTTCACCCCTGTCAGTCTTTACATCGTAATTAGCTCCGCGTTCTATAAAGAATTTCACGACATCAACGGAGCCCCATTCAGCAGCACTGTGCATTGGCGTTTCACCTCTGTCAGTCTTTAAATCGTAATTAGCGCCGCTTTCTATTAACAATTTCACGACATCAACGCGGCGCCCATAAGCGGCACGGTGCATTGGCGTTTCACCGTCTTCATTCTTTAAATCGTAATTAGCGCCGCTTTCTATTAACAATTTCACGACATCAACGCAGCCCCATACAGCGGCACGGTGCATTGGCGTTTCACCCCTGTCAGTCTTTACATCGTAATTAGCTCCGCGTTCTATAAACAATTTCACGACATCCACGGAGCCCCATTCAGCAGCACTGTGCATTGGCGTTTCACCGTCTTCATTCTTTAAATCGTAATTAGCGCCGCTTTCTATTAACAATTTCACGACATCAACGTGGCCCCCAAAAGCGGCACGGTGCATTGGCGTTACACCACTGTTACTCTTTAAATCGTAGTTAGCGCCGCGTTCTAGTAAGTATATCGCGACGTCAATTTGACCCTGGGATGAAACAAGGTGTAAAGGGGTCTCTTTATCCTCAGAGTCTCCACAGTTCACGTCAGCACCGGCATTTATTAAAAGTTCTGCATCTTTAACACGGTTGTTTGAAGAGGCAGGGTGTTTTCGAGTCATATCTACTTAAAAAGAGCATGCATAACTAATCACGCACCGAAGTATAGCCAAGTTCAGGAGTTCATAATAACCCCCTGGTTATTTAACTGAACCGCAGAATTCTCACTCACACCATGGCCATCTATGGCTGCGCTCACTAACACTCATCAGGAAAAACATCGATGTTTGGGAAAATGAAATCGGTTTTCTTTTGACGTCAAGATGACGTTGCAGTTGTTGAACGGCACAATTTTGCCTAATCGATGCTTTTCAAAATGGCGACGATATTAGGATAACGTTATGGCAGATCCTTAACTAATAAACCCGAACTATTTACAAAGATATTATACTTCAATTTTTCAACTAAATCAAAACGCCTACCTCTTAAAATTCTGTCATAATAATTTTATTTTACCGAAATAATATATTGATTTTGGTATTGTTATCCTATAGGATAATATTTGTCAATTCTTCATTATTTAAGATTGCGGGAGATTGGGATATAGTTCCCTCCCTTTTTTGGTCACGGTGCAAAATGACGAAATTTACGTCATGAATCCGATGCTCATTGAAAACCTCCACTCACAGCTAATTTTTCTGATGGGCATCCAATGAGCATCGTGACGTCACGCCCAAAGACGCGAAAAACCGTTCAGTAAGACATCGATGTCATCTTTTAGTCATCGATGTTTTTGATGCCCGTTACTGAAAGCAGCCTTAGATAACCTTCTTTCGGCGGTAGAAGGCCTGCCAGCTTTACCCGAGCCCCGTGTTAAAAACGACTTGCAAAAGCGCCTCTAGTTCCAACTATCGCCGTTAGGTGCGCTACCAACCCAGTTTTCCTCGTAATGCTTTTTCCATATATATATATACTCTATTACAGCATCGGTTGTCAGCAGGCGCAAAGCTAGGTGTCAATGTAACGTAGCTTTGTACGTGCTGTCAAGAGACTAAAGACTTCAGGATCTTCAGGATTTAAAATGTTCGCGAGTTTTTCGCTCGAGTGCACGGACCTCTAGGCCCTAGTTTCAAATACGTGTGAAATTGCCTACAGCCTACTACCGTCTCTCACAAAGCTAGGTTACATAGAGACCTAGCTTTGCGCGTGCTTACAACTGATGCTGTAACAGAGTATATATGGAATAAGCTGTCTTTCGAGATAGGAAGTTGCCTATCCTATAGCGTGAAAACGAATTCCCTCACGCGCATTCTTTTTCCATGATTTTAATGTAAACTTCCTTCTGGCCATGCCTCATTCTAGACGGCGCATTTCTCCGCCTTAAAAAGAACTCCAATTGAAAATGTTGATTATTCGTCAAATAATAAATTATAACTTACATCGGCCACAATAAAAATCGGTAAATATATTAAAAACGCACTAAAACCGAGACCACTTGCGAATTTTTTCCATAGAAAAAGCATTACGAGGGAAACCTTGGTTGGTAGGGTGGTAGCTCCATGCTCACCTAACAGCGAAAGTCGAAACTAGGGGCGATTTTGCTAGTCGTTTCTTAACATGGGGCTCGAGTAAATCTGGCAGGCCTTCTACCACCGGTAATCTATCACAACATAACATTAATGACGATCGTTTAAATGTTTTGTATAAAACTAGAAACCATCGAAAAGCCAACTTCTCAGCCAAGACTAAATTTCCACCGCGCCGACAGACTCAGACGCGAGCCTCTTTCGCTCCCAAAATCACAAGATAATAATAGTGCTAAACCGGAAGTAAGCAAGTTAATGGGCGTGGGCGATAAAAATTGGGGTAACTATTTCTTGGAAGTTAAGCGGTGTATGAATCCGCTGAGCTTTACGGCGACACATTGTTGTTACGGGCTTTTTAACTAGTTTCATACTTTTTATGAACTCCTGCCTAAGTTTCTAGTTAGTTGGGGAGTCATTGCATTTTAAACGGTTCATGAGAAAGTTTAAAGCAAATGTGAAACTTTAAATTATTAATAACGAAGTGAAGTTGTGTTTTCACGAAAAATTAGAAGTGACACTGAGAATATTTCGTTCCAAGTCTACACTAAGTAACAATGGTCAGTGGCGTCGGAACCGGGGGGGCAGGGAGGGCTCAAGCCCCTGCTATAACGAAATGTGAGGGGGCGCAGCCCCCTCACATTTGGTTTTTAATTTTCTTAGTTTGTATTCATTTAGGTATTAAATTTTAGATTAAAAATAAAAAAAATCTATATTATAAGACCTACTGCATTACAAAAAATTGTAAAGCATATTTTAGCTATACTTTCGGAATTTCTTTAATAGTATTCTCACCCCTTGAGAAATACCAAGAAGTTATGTCAGTATCTCAGAGAGAAGGTATAAGATGCCTTTGTATTCGCGCGCCATAGTCCCAGTCTCCCTTTCAAAATACAAGGGGGGACGTAAAAGGAGGCGCCGGGCTATTTCGCCTCTCCTCAGTCGGAAAATATGACTGTAATTTTCGTCACTCACGTCGTCGCGCTGACGTGAGTTTTCAAGAACCAATGAGATGCTGGTTGTAATTTAGAGACGGGGATTGACTCCGGACCTACGTTTGGACTGGACATAAAGCTGGAAATCTGGCGAATTTATACCTTCTCTCTGAGATACTAGATATAACTTCTTGGAAATACCCAGGGCCGATACTAAGTCACTTTTCCAAAAATTAGTTACTATTTGTAATTTTTTTTGGATTTTTGAGTCTTTTGGTGTTATTTATTTTCACGACCATAAAGTTAAACGTAATATATTTGTCTTATGACGGTTTAAACGCAAAAATAGCGAGATCACAGTTGATCAAAGTCCAAAATCGTGGAGCTCGCTTCGCTCGCTCAGCAATTGTTTAACTTATTATTTAAAATTAATCCCCTTACAGTCTCATGCCTCATCCCCGGTGAATATCGCAATCCTCTTAAGCATTTGTTTCATGTCTCATCCCCGGTGTATATCTATAATTATACTATTTAAAATTATACTTGTGTAAATTACGACAACAGCTTTCAAAAGACGCTCCGGAGCAGGTTTGGGGCGTCATCCCATACATCCTCCTTGGTCTTCATCGGAGCCCGAGCCCCCCCAACTTCAAAACACTTCCGACGCCCCTGACAATGGTGAGAAGTGAGCGAGTACTGAGTACTCTAGTAAGCGTGGAACCATAAAGATTACTCGTGTCGCATCTAAATTAAGGATATCAACTTGCCACAAACCCAGTTTTCGGTTAACTGGTTTTTAAAAAAAGGCCGGTTTAACCGATCCAAAAAAAAAAATTGAGAAAAACAGAAGCAGTGTGAGGAGTAACGAAACACTGAAGCTTTTTTATCCTTCAGAAATCATGCAAACAAACTGACGTCGCTGACTCACTGCGTCACTACAAAGTGTTGGGAATAAAATTCAAGTGATTGAAACGTGAATAGTGATGCTAGAGAACAACGGAAAACGGGACTTTTTTCAATTTTATAAACTCGAAAAGAAAAACCGTTTCGATTTTAACCAAAGAATTAAAAAACCGAAAAAGGCGGTGCTCCGGATTTGAAAAACAGTTTTCGGTTAAATCGGGCTGTTTTTGATATCCCTAATAAAATATTGGTGTCTTTAAATATAAGGATATAAAATTCAGTAAAAACAATCAGTAGATAAAATAGTTTAGTCTTATAACCAACTATATAAGAGAGAATTTCTATGTTATTAATTTTGGCAAGAAATAAATTACCGATGAAAAACTATGCATTTTAATGAATGCAGAAACAAATAAAAACATTGGAACTTACCTATATCAGGCCTTGTTTCAACATCGGCATCATTCTGCATAAGACTAAATTTGCATGCTACATACAATGGACTAAATCTGTCACACTTTAGTGGATTGACGTCACTTCCGGCTTCTAATAGCTTTTTGACGATTTCAGTATAGCCAAACCGACAAGCCAAGTACAAAGGCGAAAAGAATCCACGGGAGCCATCAGATTCCCACCGTTCAACTTTTTCGAATTGTCTTTCCTGATACTGAACTAAAAGCTTTAACAGACTTTGGTTATCTTTGGATAAAATGTCGATCAAGTTGCTAAGTGTATCAAGTTGACCTTCGCGGATTAGTACGTGTAGAATGGTTTCTTTCGAGGCATTGTAGCACTTTTTTCGGGGATAATTCTTGTGTAAGAATTCGACGTAACTTCGTAAAATCTTCTCAGTTTCCTCCGAATTTTTGCCATTTCGAATGAGAAAATCAAAGAAGGTTCGAACCACTGAAAATTCCGCTTTTAACATTACTTCTCGAGTCAAAATTGACAATTTGTTCCAGGCGCCTGCGTTTCTTTTCGTATTTTTAGCTAGATACAAAAGGTAATCCATAACGAAATATTCAGCAAAGGTTCGATGTATAAACGTCAGATTTCCGATATAAATTCCTGCATATAAAAGTGAATCCTCAAGTAGATCTTCTTCGTCCTCAAGTTCGGGGTACATCAATTTTTCATATACGTTTTCAGACAGTAAAAGTTGAAGAGCGTATTGCCTGTGTTTCTGAAATATTAGTTTTTCCACAATTTTTAGCGCATTGGTCAAAGGTAAGTTACCGTCCGTCGAGGATCCTTTTTCGGTATAGTAAATTTCTATTTTACCTTCAATGAAATTTTCGTATAAATCCACTAACGATACGTTGTCAATCATTGCGAATTGTCCATTTGAAATGTTACGGAGCATATATGACGCCAATAATCTGCATTGTAATGGGACTCCCATGAACTGTCTTTCGTTATCTTTTATAGAGTTGGATAAATTGTCAATCGAAGTTAAGACGTATTTATTCAAATCTTTTAGCGTTCCCGGGAGTTTTATATTCAGGATATTATGATGTTTTTGCAAATATTTAACGATGAACTCCACTTGATCTTCTTTCGAAAATGGTACCATAGTATGGGCCCAACAGCCGAAACAATTTTCCAACTCTTCCTTGGTATACGGCCTAGTTGATATTAAAATTTTCTCGACACGAGTTTTCATCAACGATTCTAGCATTTTTATGACCTGGTTATCATAAGTCGGACTAATTTCGTCAAATCCGTCGAAAAGTAACACCAGTCTCCCGTTATTGGTTAACGAATTTTGAAACAACTTTTCTCCAAATAGATTTTTGAATTTCGTGTTTTCGCTGCAAGGTAAGATATATTTCAGCATAAAATCCGATAACTCTATCGGATTTGCGATGGAAATTTCCTCTTCTATTAGCGTTTTTAAAGTCTTGGTGCACTCGTTTAAGTTGACTCTAATAACCCAATAATCCGGATATATATCTTTGATTTTTTGGCCCAACACAGAAAGCACGGTTGATTTTCCCATCCCAGGAGTGTCGGAAATAATCAATGATTTTCCGGATTTTTTAATCAAGGTTTCTTCGGAATAGGAAGAGCTCTGATCTTCGATCAAGTACTTTCGTAAATAACCCAGTTTTCCACGTGACTTGTACAAAATTAACTTGGAATTTGAATCATACTTTAACCAGTGAATGTTCTTCCTTGGATTTTGTTCGCATAACCGTTGAAAATCCTCACCTTTCGTTATTTGAACGTAGTTTTCTTGATTTGCAAAACGTGGATTGCTTAGAGCTATTAATTCGGAAGAGTCTATTTCGTTTAAACATTTTTCATCAAAAACATCTTTTAGTTGGAACTCTCGTGGAATATAATATTCCTCGACGTCACCCAGACTCTGGAGCTCCTTTCCGACAGTTATGACTTTATTTTTAATCAAATTAACTAGAATTTCCCCTTTCAGAACTTCTTCAAATTGAATAAAATCCTCTTCGCAAAAGAGATCTTTTAAACTCGAGTTTTCATTTCCTTGAAATTTGATTACTTTTCTCTGAGTAAGATCTTCCTGTGCTTCAATGGTCAACTCGTCCCAAGTGATTCCATCATGCCTTATCACATGCTCTATCTTTAAATCTTGGTTATTCCCATCCGTTATTAAAACTAATTTGATATTAGTTTCAGTAGATCTAATTTCGTCTCGCAAATCTTGTAGAAATTTCCAACGTTCGGTATTCGAGCCGAGTTCCCCAGCGCATTCGATTAATATTATCGTTTCTCCCAAATTTTTGTGTTTTAAAAATTCCTTCAAAGTGAAGAAAGTTTCCGTTGTTAATAAACTTTGCAATTCAAAGGCCAAAATTAAATTATTTCCCTGTGAACTTGGAATTGTAGTCAGAGCCTTTGCCATAGCGATATCGGTTCCATACTGAGCCTGAATTTCACAAACTTTATCAGGCTTATTTTCGAGAAAGTTTATCAAAGCATGCCAAGGATCTTTGGAGTCTTCGACATTTAATTTGATTAAATCATTGATTTGTTTTCGGTATGTTTGAGATACGTCGTTGTAAATCGTTTTCCTGACTTCAAAATGGGTTAAGGCAACTTCGGTTTTCTCATTTAATTCGGGATAAAGTCGAAGCAAGCATTTAACGTATGGCACAAGTTGACGGATATCCGAATCAGAGTCGCAGGTAACGATATCACCTTGAAGACATAATTGTTGCAATTTTCGTTTTATCACGTCTTGTAATCGATAAAAAAATTGATTGTAGTCAAAAATTCTATTCGGGATTATTTTCAATTGCTGGAAAAGCTGCAAAAACTTTAATTCCGAATCGGTGAAAGCGCTGACGTGGCATTGATCTTTTCCAACGAGTTTCGCTTGATACCGAACTTTCAAATCTTTTTGCGCTTTTGAGTTAGGTCCATCGGTGTATGTTAAATATGCCGGCGTACCTTGCGTTTCTAGTTTATTGACTGCTTCGGCAAATTGCCAAAAATTTTGATATTCTTTACCGAAAGAGTGGTTTTGCCTTGTCGGAAATTTTTTTCTTGTAGCAAATTCTATACCTGTAAACACTACTTTTGTTGCAATAGCTTTCGTACTTTTCCAGAAAGTGACTTGAATTTCGGGCCAATCGACTACTTCTATTTCATCCGATGATGGACTTTTCAATTTTGCTAAAAGACCTTCGAGGGAGTGAGACTGTTTTGTGTATTCAACAGTATCCTCGACGATGTTAATTTCTGGAAAAATTCGGTACAATTTTCCAACATGTTTATTGCAACAGTTGACGATATTCGGTGACGAGACATGGTTGGTTATGTCCAGGCGATGAAGATGGATCTTTTTATCAGCACATCGAACGTCAAAATCATCTTCCATCTTTGCCAGCATATTCTTGCAACCTGGGCTATCAAAAACTTCAGTGTGCGCGTGGTAACCTTTGCAAGTCTTGCCTGCATCTTCTTGGTTTCGAATGTTGATAAAAATTCCTTTTTCCAACTTCAAGTACTTGAGGGAAAATGTCGTTACTTGGGCTAACCAACCACCCAAGGAATGTCCGGTGAAATATATTTCGAATTGGACGTTGTATTCTTGCTCAACTGAACTGATAGCTTCGTAAACTCTGTGCGTAAACGTGCAAGCGGCCTTCATCTGTCTAACATAACGATTACACACGACTCCCATTAAATCGGCTCGTAAGTTATTGGTTCCTCTATGCGCTATGACAATTCTGCGATGCTCTGGATGCCAAAATGCAGCGCCAAAATATCCCCATATCATCTCAAGGAGCGCTAAACTTCTAGCGGTTGTAAGAAGTTCCCAACCTTGAGGTAGTTGCAAACGTTCCTCGTTTTCCTCATCAATACCCTCTTTATTTCGGTCCGGGTCTTTGTAGGCACTGTCAGCGAATTGCCCTAGCATATAACGGTCCAGGAAAGGCAATACCCTCTCCAGTTGTTCTTCTAAAGCCCTTGTTTCTTTTGGTGTTTTAGTTTTGAGGTCGTTTAGAAAATTTTTGTTGCTGAATTCTAAGCTATCCTCTACAGTTAATTTTTCTGAGACTTCTTCAAAAGCTAATTTGTCAATTTCATTTTCCGCGTTTGAAACTGTCCCTGTTATAGAAACCAGATTCAATATTCAAAATATTTAAAATAGAACCATGGTAATTTAACCTAGACGGCCATAGAAACTCCGAATGACTCCCTAAAAATATGATTGCTTTCTTCGAAGTGGGGAATAATCGGTGGGTTGCTATTGATTAAATTTTTAACATGATATATGTAAGCCTTGGTCTTCTTAAATAAAGCTCGTGTTCCCTCATAAATCAGAACTCTTACAAGCGAGGGTGGAGCTAAAACTATTCTTTGCTAATCTTAGAGGGTCAGTCAATTCTACCCCTCGACTATGGGAGCATCTAGGCCTAGAAACCAGGTTCAATATTCAAATTATAATAAAACCATGGTCATTTATACTAGACGGTCATAGCAACTCGGAAAGGCTCCCTGAAAATACGATCCTATGAAAAACATTAACATGTACAAAAATGGGCCAAGCCTCGCTTCGTGCCCTCTCCGCCGTAAAACGTTTTGAGATCCCATGTAGAGCCAAGTCTGTCTTTTGTTCTCATTCAATCGCCAATTGAACAATTATGTTATAAATTAAGTCCTTTTCCTAATTAATAACCAATATTCTTTGACTCTATCATTATTATACATCTTTGTTCGTATCAAAAATATCGTGACTTGGCAATCGCAGATAAGTAATATTGAAAGGAAGTCGAGGGGATATTCACCAAATAGTTGCCGATTTTAAAAAAATCGAAGGGATATTCACTAAATCGTTTATGGTCGAGGGGATATGTACAAGTTTATAAGATGAGTCATGCACAACCCTATGTACAAATTATATGGTGAGTTATGCATAGCTCTATTTACAAGTTTATAAGGCGAGTTATGCAAAACCTTATGTACACCTGCGCTTGCCAAGTCACGATATTTTTGATACGAACAAAGATGTATAATAATGATAGAGTCAAAGAATATTGGTTATTAATTAGGAAAAGGACTTAATTTATTACAGAATTGTTCAATTAGCGATTGAATGAGAACAAAAGGCAGACTTGGCTCTACATGGGATCTCAGAACGTTTTACGGCGGAGAGGGCACGAAGCGAGGCTTGGCCCATTTTTGTACATGTTAATGTTTTTCATAGGATCTCACTTCTTTTTGTAGACCCTCTCGTTATACTTCGGTAGTTATATTAAAACAAGACCCTCTCGTGGTACTTCGTTTGCCAATATAATCGCTAACGTCTGTCCATATTTACGCTGAATTACCCCTTTCGACCCGAAGAGAATATGCAATAAAGATTGTACGCGATATCCTAATAAAAGAATGTAGCATCAGTTACGACACATTTCTTTTAAACTACTACTCCTATTAGCTTTAATATATATTTAACTTTCGGTTAACTTTCGACCATTGCGTCGTTTCATCAAGAACACACATTATTTCTGTTGAAAAGACGGCAGCGCCATCTAGTTTTAAAATAAAGAACTAAAGAACAATTTTATAAAAATTTCGGGATGTTTTAATTTTTCTGTGCTTTATAAAATAAATGAAAACTAAATCCTGAATTTTAAGTTTCTATCTCCTCTAGAAGTACCTTTGAATTTTGATGATCGGTGAGTGAGTGAGTGAGTGACAAAATAAGGTAAATTTCACCTGCGATATTTCGAAAAGTATATAGGGTAGGAACTTGAAATTTGGAAACTGTAGCTACGATTGACAGTCCTCGCGGCAAGCAAAATTTCAGACTTTTACCTAGACCCATCACGAAGTTACAGTGGGCTTAAAAGTGCCACGAGTTGCTTCGAGAAAAGGATGTCGGTGCTCGACTTGGCTGGGAGCACTGCCGTGCTCCCAGATTGCCTTTTTCGAATTGAGGAATAATCGGTGGGTTGCTATTGGTTGAATTTTCAACATGAGATGTAAGCCTTGGTCTCCCTATGAATCTCGTATTCTCTCATACCACATGTAGGTAGGAACTATCAGTACTCGTTCAGGTGAGGGTGGAGCTAAAATTAGCCTTTGCTAAACATTTGGAGCAAGGTCATTAAACCGAATCACATGCGCGATAAATACTTCCCTCACCATTACTCAATTAGCGTTTAACTATTTGGCAAGACGCGCAAGTGGAGTTTTGTCCTACCCCAAGAGGAGGTTTGTGGGTTGATTTCTGGGGATATAGTGCCAAACAATTATAGAACTCACCTTACGGTGCGATAATAATTAGGTATAGCAAACAAAAAGGGTGAGTCTGGGAAGAATGACTAAAGTGTTAACAGGATACAGAGTGCCATCCTTCCATTATCCCCTTCTGCTAAAATGTAAGTGGAAAGACCTTCCTACCCTCACCATTGTAAGCGACAGTTTTCGCACTAGGACCATCTAGCTTAAAGGACTATGAAAATACATTCGGAGCGTATTATAAATTATCCTACCTTGCCCTGCCATTCTAGAATTTATTAAATTTCCGCAGAAACTCGAAAATCAAACACGGCAAGCTTATGTTATAATTTCACACTAAAAAATAAGAATGTAAAACTAAAAGTGAAAAACATGTTCCTGTTTAAAATAGCATTGAAATCACTCACGTGACGTGGAATTATTCAATCCAAATTCTTCATCCGCCATTAATGGTGTGCAATTTCTATTGGTTAAGAACTAGGCATCAACATGACGTCGTTAATTGTAAATCATGTTTCAAATACTGAAATCTAAACTTATTTTTAATCTTTCTAAGCCTTTTCACGAACAATATCCGGAATCTTGAACATCACGCGTTCAGATTAGCGAAAGAACATCGCAGTTTAAAATAACTTTTATCGTTAAAATGTTCTTACTGAACGATCTACATCTATTTCAACTAACTTTAAGCAGTTAAACTAAGTATCCCGAATTTAGCATTAATTTCTGTTAATAAGACTATGGACAAGACTGAACTAATTTAGTCTTTCAAAGTCCTTATCAGCTTGCAAAACTTCACTTCATTGTGAAATAAAATCAGCTGAGGTTTGTCACGCGGTGAAACTTACCTTAAAAGGTACAAAAGAAGATAAAGCTATAATATGGTTTTATCACGAGGAGATAGCAACGGCCTAATCCAATTAAAAAGAACAATGAATGTATTGTTACTAAGGCAAAAAAAAAATAATTGTCATTGACATTTGTAAAAGTATGGCACAAGTTGCTAGCGATTCCCAAGAATATCAAACAAAAGCAAACTTGACTGTTACACTTATTGTTGTTATGTTTCTAAAAATATTGCATTAAATATTTTATTTAAAATTTAAATGTAGTACAATGCTACCCCTTTGTACAGAAACAAGGATGGTTAAGTATGGAGCGGAAATAAGACGTCATAAAAGATAAAATAAAGGATAATTAAGAATAGCGTGGAATTGAATGAGTCCTGTCGTATAACGATATGACTTTATAGAACTTATTCCAATTCAACATATTATCAACGATTCCCATTGAAACGGCTGGTAGTACGGTAAAGTTGGTTATATTGAAATTCCCTTATGGGATATGACGATTTTGCGCCAAAATATCCCCACGTTGTATTTATGAAGGCCCTGTTTCTGGAGGTTGTATAAGACTTGCAAAGGTTCTCGGTATTCTAATTCAGTTTAGTTCCTCGTCTTCCTAAACCTTTCAGCGAGTTGCACGAGTGTGTACGCATCCAGTCCATTGTCCAACCGTTCTACGTTAGTCCTTTTATCTTTAATCCTTCGAGATTTAAGGTTTTCGAGAAAATCGAATTTTCTTAACACTAAGCCTTTGTCTAAAATTAATCTCTCATTTTCGGGTGGTGGAATTGGACGGGATTTTCGTGAACGAGTACTGATAGTTCCTACCTACACGTGTTATGAGAGAATACGAGATTCATAGGGAGACCAAGGCTTACATCTCATGTTGAAAATTCAACCAATAGCAACCCACCGATTATTCCTCAATTCGAAAAAGGCAATCTGGGAGCACGGCAGTGCTCCCAGTGCTCCCAGCCAAGTCGAGCACCGACATCCTTTTCTCGAAGCAACTCGTGGCACTTTTAAGCCCACTGTAACTTCGTGATGGGTCTAGGTAAAAGTCTGAAATTTTGCTTGCCGCGAGGACTGTCAATCGTAGCTACAGTTTCCAAATTTCAAGTTCCTACCCTATATACTTTTCGAAATATCGCAGGTGAAATTTACCTTATTTTGTCACTCACTCACTCACTCACCGATCATCAAAATTCAAAGGTACTTCTAGAGGAGATAGAAACTTAAAATTCAGGATTTAGTTTTCATTTATTTTATAAAGCACAGAAAAATTAAAACATCCCGAAATTTTTATAAAATTGTTCTTTAGTTCTTTATTTTAAAACTAGATGGCGCTGCCGTCTTTTCAACAGAAATAATGTGTGTTCTTGATGAAACCATGGACGAAACAATACTGAAGGACGAATGGCAGCGGGAGAAAGTTGAAAAATACTTGTTAATTCGCCTTCTAGCGACAGATAGTAGCAAACCGGAGAGTGGGGGGCATATGGGGGAATCAGTGTTCTGAAAAACCGGGGTAACGACATTAGGCACGTGACAAAAAAGTCAGTAATCATTGTTCAACGGATTCAGGCTGGTTCCAAATTTCAAAAACTGAAATGGGAAAAATTTAACTCCTTTCATATAAACCTTATCAGCGTATCGCGAATCGCTGTTGCAAAGCTTGTAAACACAAATTTTTTTCCTGCCCATTTTCTTTAAGCCTTGGACAAAATTTAGAATAAAATCAATGCCGATTTTAAAGAGAAGAAGTTGTATTAATTAAAAATACATTGAATAGCCTTTTAATTGTTATGATTAAACATATAGAGTATAATAAGAACATACCTTTAATTTCAAGCAATTTAAAAATTTGTGATTGCAAAGTTACGGCAAAATTTCAAAAATCTTTTTTTTTTATTTTTTTTGAAGCAGTTAACGTCTTATTTTGTCTAGATGGCGCTAGCTTTCTCCGGGATTTGACTCACTATTTTTCATAACCCCCCTCCGTTTTGGGGCTGAAAAGGGGGAAGTAAGCTTAACATTGGTTGTTTTGTCGCTTAGTATGGGGCTCTATGGGCTGCCATCCGTCCTTCAGTATTGTTTCGTCCATGATGAAACGACGCAATGGTCGAAAGTTAACCGAAAGTTAAATATATATTAAAGCTAATAGGAGTAGTAGTTTAAAAGAAATGTGTCGTAACTGATGCTACATTCTTTTATTACGATATCGCGTACAATCTTTATTGCATATTCTCTTCGGGTCGAAAGGGGTAATTCAGCGTAAATATGGACAGACGTTAGCGATTATATTGGCAAACGAAGTACCACGAGAGGGTCTTGTTTTAATATAACTACCGAAGTATAACGAGAGGGTCTACAAAAAGAAGTGAGATCCTATGAAAAACATTAACATGTACAAAAATGGGCCAAGCCTCGCTTCGTGCCCTCTCCGCCGTAAAACGTTCTGAGATCCCATGTAGAGCCAAGTCTGCCTTTTGTTCTCATTCAATCGCTAATTGAACAATTCTGTAATAAATTAAGTCCTTTTCCTAATTAATAACCACTATTCTTTGACTCTATCATTATTATACATCTTTGTTCGTATCAAAAATATCGTGACTTGGCAAGCGCAGGTGTACATAAGGTTTTGCATAACTCGCCTTATAAACTTGTAAATAGAGCTATGCATAACTCACCATATAATTTGTACATAGGGTTGTGCATGACTCATCTTATAAACTTGTACATATCCCCTCGACCATAAACGATTTAGTGAATATCCCTTCGATTTTTTTAAAATCGGCAACTATTTGGTGAATATCCCCTCGACTTCCTTTCAATATTACTTATCTGCGATTGCCAAGTCACGATATTTTTGATACGAACAAAGATGTATAATAATGATAGAGTCAAAGAATATTGGTTATTAATTAGGAAAAGGACTTAATTTATAACATAATTGTTCAATTGGCGATTGAATGAGAACAAAAGACAGACTTGGCTCTACATGGGATCTCAGAACGTTTTACGGCGGAGAGGGCACGAAGCGAGGCTTGGCCCATTTTTGTACATGTTAATGTTTTTCATAGGATCGTATTTTCAGGGAGCCTTTCCGAGTTGCTATGACCGTCTAGTATAAATGACCATGGTTTTATTATAATTTGAATATTGAACCTGGTTTCTAGGCCTAGATGCTCCCATAGTCGAGGGGTAGAATTGACTGACCCTCTAAGATTAGCAAAGAATAGTTTTAGCTCCACCCTCGCTTGTAAGAGTTCTGATTTATGAGGGAACACGAGCTTTATTTAAGAAGACCAAGGCTTACATATATCATGTTAAAAATTTAATCAATAGCAACCCACCGATTATTCCCCACTTCGAAGAAAGCAATCATATTTTTAGGGAGTCATTCGGAGTTTCTATGGCCGTCTAGGTTAAATGACCATGGTTCTATTTTAAATATTTTGAATATTGAATCTGGTTTCTATAACAGGGACAGTTTCAAACGCGGAAAATGAAATTGACAAATTAGCTTTTGAAGAAGTCTCAGAAAAATTAACTGTAGAGGATAGCTTAGAATTCAGCAACAAAAATTTTCTAAACGACCTCAAAACTAAAACACCAAAAGAAACAAGGGCTTTAGAAGAACAACTGGAGAGGGTATTGCCTTTCCTGGACCGTTATATGCTAGGGCAATTCGCTGACAGTGCCTACAAAGACCCGGACCGAAATAAAGAGGGTATTGATGAGGAAAACGAGGAACGTTTGCAACTACCTCAAGGTTGGGAACTTCTTACAACCGCTAGAAGTTTAGCGCTCCTTGAGATGATATGGGGATATTTTGGCGCTGCATTTTGGCATCCAGAGCATCGCAGAATTGTCATAGCGCATAGAGGAACCAATAACTTACGAGCCGATTTAATGGGAGTCGTGTGTAATCGTTATGTTAGACAGATGAAGGCCGCTTGCACGTTTACGCACAGAGTTTACGAAGCTATCAGTTCAGTTGAGCAAGAATACAACGTCCAATTCGAAATATATTTCACCGGACATTCCTTGGGTGGTTGGTTAGCCCAAGTAACGACATTTTCCCTCAAGTACTTGAAGTTGGAAAAAGGAATTTTTATCAACATTCGAAACCAAGAAGATGCAGGCAAGACTTGCAAAGGTTACCACGCGCACACTGAAGTTTTTGATAGCCCACACTGTAAAAAATTGTGGTGTCTAAATAGTGCCATAATGGTGTTAAAACAATGTGCACTCTTTGTGCACCTTGACAAGGTGCTGAAATTATACGAAAATAGTTCGATATTTTAAAAACACCATTAGCTTAAACCAATGGTGTAGAAATGGGTTTATAAAACATAATTCTTTAAAAGGTGTGCAAATGATACCTTAATTATATAAAATAACCCCATCGAATACCCCATTAAATGGTGGTCATATGGCATAGAATTAGTGCGATATTTTTTAAACACCATTCGCTTAAATAAACGGTGTGAAAAAGGGTTGAAAAAGCCTCATTCATTAAAAGGCGCACAAATGATACCTAAACGATGTAATATAACACCTTTGCAAGGCCAATATAAAAGGTGTAGAAATAATGTGAATATAGAGTTATGTTTCGAACACCATTGGCTTAAATAGAAGGTGTAAAAAAGGGCTGAAAAAACCTCATCCTCGAAAAGGTGCGCAATTGATATAAAATAACACCTTCGCAGGCCCATAAAAAAGATGTTGAAATGATGTGAAAATGGAGTTATGCACTCTAAATTAAGGTACCTGAATAGTGTTGTAGTGGTGTAAAATTTATTCTGCACTATTTGTACACCTTAACAAGGCGGTGAAATGGTATGAAAATAGTGTGATATTTTATTAACACCATTAGCGAAAATGAATGGTGCAAAAAAGGGTTCAAAAAAAATCATTCGATAAAAGGTGCTCAAATTATACCTAAATGGATTAAAATAACACCTTCGATTATACCATTAAATGGTCTTAAAATAATACGAAAATGGAGCTAATTTTTAAAAAAACTTACACCATTGCAAACCCCTATTTACCCCATTTTAAGTCCTTAATTACCCCATTCCAAGTCTATATTTACCCCATTTCTAGCTCCCATTTACACCATTGCAAAACCCTATTTACTTCATTTCAAGTCCATATTTACCCCATTTCAAGTCTATATTTACCCCATTTGAAGTCCATATTAACCCCATTTCAACTCTATATTTACCGCATTTAAAGTCCCTATTCACCCCATTTCAAGTCTATATTTACCCCCATTTCAAGTCTATATCTACCCCATTTCAAGTCTATATTTACCCCATTTCTAGCCCTATTTACACTATTGCAAAACCCCTATTTACCTCATTTCAAGTCCTTATTTACCCCATTTCAAGTCTATATTTACCCCATTTTAAGTCCATATTCACCCCATTTCAACTCTATATTTACCGCATTTAAAGTCCCTATTCACCCCATTTCAAGTCCCTATTCACCCCCATTTCAAGTCTATATTTACCCCATTTCAAGTCTATATTTACCCCATTTCAAGTCTATATTTACCCCATTTCTAGCCCTATTTACACTATTGAAAAACCCCTATTTACCCCATTTCAAGTCTAAATTTACCCTATTTCTAGTGCATATTTACCCCATTTCAAGCCCTATTTACACCATTGCAAAACCCCTATTTACCACTTTTCAAGTCCTTATTTACCCCATTTCAAGTCCTTATCTACCACATTTCTTGTCACTATTTGCCCATTTCAAACCCCTATTCACCCCTTTTACTGGAATCTTTATTGTCGTGTTCAGTGGGACTTCAAAACCTTTCCTATAGAGCTATCTCAGAAGCTTTTGTGTGACGTCACCCATGCTATTTGCCCATAGAACCAAAGTGGTACCAAACATGGCCGCCCACTGCCAAAGCTAAGCCCGTGACGTTTTACCTAGGCACTGACGACACAACTGAGATAGCTCTATTGTGTATATACACGTTGAAGGCTTTTCTATTATATCAAGCTCGAATTAACACGACTATGAGTTGATGCCGTTAAAATTATCCAAATGAACTCTCTTGGGTAACAACTAATGTAGTCAGATTGGTGTTAATAAAGAGCACATTTTACTTTTTAAACACGACCTTTCTTAGGTCTGTAAGCACAATTTTTAAAACTATACATATATTCAATGCATGATTTCAATTATTGCTCATTCGAAAATATTTCATGACATAAGAATTGTTATTTTTATGCTACAGATCGAGATTAATATAAGGTCATTGCATTATAAAAGCGGGCCTTTTCGAGAAAATGCTTTATTTCTTTAGGTCCTTGAACAATAACGCTATATTCATTAAGGTTTTTGAACAATAGGCATCTTCCTTTTCCAAATATTGCTCTTTTTATAGATCAGGTTAGGGTTAGGAAAGACATAGGTTAGTTTTGCTTAGGTGTCTTTGAGACCTACGGTTCCAAATGTAAGCATTTGACCTCTTGATAGTAAGCGTATGCATATATTCATAACCTATAAATGGAAAAAATTGAAAAACAATTTCAATAATAATAAACTTATTATCGGTGACAGCGTTTAACAAGTTGGGAAGCCAAAATAAACCTTTCCCAGTCGAGACGTGGGCTAACATTTTCAATAAATAAATTACTTTTTAAACAAAGGTCAATCAGCCAATGAGAAAAACCGGAAATAAATATCACAAATTTGATGACACACGCCAAGTGCATTTTTAAAGGTTAAACTGTCACTTCTTTTACTACATAACCACAATAATTCCTTCAAAGGACATAATATCTATCACTTAAATGTGTATTTAACATTCGGCTCACTCTAAGCCGTTAAGACCTCCTAAAAAATTACACGAAAGAAGGCCAATTTCGGTATCTTAATACATAGACCAAATCGTAACAAAACTTGTAGAAAGATACAATATTAAGACCCATATTATTTAGTGGAGTCTAAATTTACGTTTACACTATGTATAAATGTAGTAAAGCTGAATTAAAAAGTAAACACCAAATTTGAAATATTAATATCAAAAGATGTTCTTGGAATATTGAGATGAGACAGAGATTTATAGCTACACAACTACTAACAGAATCGTAATGCCGAAACATATTTAAAATATTTTCAATTAGAATTCTGTAAAAAGAAATTGATATCGTTTTGTAAGAGATCTTTTCATGCTACTGGCTTTATATTAACCTTGATACGCCTATAGTGTTCGATTCAGATGCAATCTTCATTACTCGTTCTATATTAACTTTGATATGCGTATAATGTTTCAATTCAGATGCAATCTTCATTACTCGTTCTATATAAACTCTCACTTGTGTCACTTCAAAGAGAGACGTTTATCTTATATAATTAAATAAATATAACTGATGTTATTTTAATCGTCAGTATTTTACATTAACTATAGTTAAGTCGATTTAAGAAACTTTATTCCTAAAATCATTTTAAACATAGCTATTTATAACGTTTGACTTCTAGCGAACACCTATTTCAGAAGTTTTGTAAATTTAGGGTATATAGGGCGATTGATTCACGTCAAAGAATAAGAAAATACGCAATTGCATGAACCTTTGGTGAAGTCCTGCCATTGGGAGGCTAGACGTTTCTCGAAACCCTAGCCGATCGCCGCGTAAATTTTAAGCCTAACAACGATGATGGAGTAGAAGCCAATGTTGCAGATTGGTGTCTATGTGCTATAGACGAAAGACCAGTAAATGGTGGTGTTAGAAGCCAATGTTGGAGATTGGTGTCTATGTGGTATACACAAAGGACTAGTGAGTGCATGGTGTTGTTGTTAGAAGCCAATAAATACTGAGGGTATTGAGTAAAAGAATTGGCTGTTAGTCAGCAGATGAAGGTGTAACGACTAGCTAACCATTGGCGTTAAATAAGCAATGAAGTAGAGTTTTCGGAATTTCTGTTTACCGCGAACCTGGTCCGGAAATTGCGAACACGTTTGCTCCGATTTGCCAACTGCGAACACGTTGACTGATACGTCCAGTGTAAAACCTCTCCGTGACGTCATCGTCACTCGGAGAGGTAAAAATGAGATATTTGCTTATGTCGTTTTTTAGAGGCACTATATTACGTTAGAAAATTTTTTGGGTACTCATTCTATGTTCAAACTTCATTACAGTGTGACATAATGCATAAGACTTAAATATTACAATTTGCTAATCGCTATATCAAGGTAAATTTCTTCGATTTGAAAATATTTCGTTCTTCTAAACTCTAAATTTTGCTTAATATTTTAAAAAATACATGGAATTATTGCTCATTTTACCAAACAACTCAATCTTCATTAGATAATCAGATTGTCGATGGTATAGAATCTTCTTGTTCCCGAGAATTTCTGTATTTACATCGGGAACTTTCAATCATAATATACCGAATCCAAAATCCGCCAAATTGCGGGGTTTTTTACCCGAATTGTTATTGGCCGTAGTAAAATCAACTTGAAATGGGGTGAACAGGGGCATGAAATGGCTTAAATTGGGACTTGAATTAGACTAAATATTGGCTTGAAATGGTGTAAGTAGGGGTCTGAAACGGAGTAAATAAGGGTCTGAAACGGAGTAAATAAGGGTCTGAAACGGAGTAAATAAGGGTCAAACGGAGTAAATAAGGGTCTGAAACGGAGTAAATAAGGGTCTGAAACGGAGTAAATAGGGTCTGAAACGGAGTAAATAGGGGTCTGAAACGGAGTAAATAGGGGTTTGAAACGGAGTAAATAGGGGTTTGAAACGGAGTAAATAGGGGTTTGAAACGAAGTAAAAAGGGCTTTGAAATGGAGTAAAAGGGGCTTTGAAATGGAGTAAATAGGGCCTTGAAATGGAGTAAAAAGGGCTTTGAAATGGAGTAAATAGGGCCTTGAAATGGAGTAAATAGGGCCTTGAAATGGAGTAAATAGGGCTTTGAAATGGAGTAAAAAGGGCTTTGAAATGGAGTAAATAGGGCTTTGAAATGGAGTAAATAGGGCTTTGAAATGGAGTAAATAGGGCTTTGAAATGGAGTAAATAGGGCTTTGAAATGGAGTAAATAGGGCTTTGAAATGGAGTAAATAGGGCTTTGAAATGGATCAAATAGGGCTTTGAAATGGATCAAATAGGGCTTTGAAATGGATCAAATAGGGCTTTGAAATGGAGTAAATAGGGCTTTGAAATGGAGTAAATAGGGCTTTGAAATGGAGTAAATAGGGCTTTGAAATGGATCAATAGGGCTTTGCAATGGAGTAAATAGGGCTTTGAAATAGAGTAAATAGGGCTTTGAAATGAAATAAATAGGGCTTTGAAATAGGGTAAATAGGGTTTTGAAATGGAGTGAAAAGGGACTTAAAATGGTGTATTAATGGATTTGTTTTACACCTTAAACGTGGTGCTAAATATAGAAAAAATATTTAACACCTTTTTCACTTCATTTGGTATAGTAATGTGATATACGTGGCGTAACCTTGCCTACTTTTAACACCATTAAACTAAGTAGTAATATTAGAGACCAACAGATTTCCTAAAAAAAATGATAAAAAGCACAATAAATGGTGCTTAAATGCCTAATATTTCCTTAATACTTGCAAATAATTTTTGTAAATGGCGTGAATTTATCATAAAGATGGTGTTGAAGTACACCATAAATGGTGTCGTTTTTGGCACCGCAAAAAACAGCATATATGGTGTAAGAATGCACCATTATTTTTTACAGTGCAGGTTGCAAGAATATGCTGGCAAAGATGGAAGATGATTTTGACGTTCGATGTGCTGATAAAAAGATCCATCTTCATCGCCTGGACATAACCAACCATGTCTCGTCACCGAATATCGTCAACTGTTGCAATAAACATGTTGGAAAATTGTACCGAATTTTTCCAGAAATTAACATCGTCGAGGATACTGTTGAATACACAAAACAGTCTCACTCCCTCGAAGGTCTTTTAGCAAAATTGAAAAGTCCATCATCGGATGAAATAGAAGTAGTCGATTGGCCCGAAATTCAAGTCACTTTCTGGAAAAGTACGAAAGCTATTGCAACAAAAGTAGTGTTTACAGGTATAGAATTTGCTACAAGAAAAAAATTTCCGACAAGGCAAAACCACTCTTTCGGTAAAGAATATCAAAATTTTTGGCAATTTGCCGAAGCAGTCAATAAACTAGAAACGCAAGGTACGCCGGCATATTTAACATACACCGATGGACCTAACTCAAAAGCGCAAAAAGATTTGAAAGTTCGGTATCAAGCGAAACTCGTTGGAAAAGATCAATGCCACGTCAGCGCTTTCACCGATTCGGAATTAAAGTTTTTGCAGCTTTTCCAGCAATTGAAAATAATCCCGAATAGAATTTTTGACTACAATCAATTTTTTTATCGATTACAAGACGTGATAAAACGAAAATTGCAACAATTATGTCTTCAAGGTGATATCGTTACCTGCGACTCTGATTCGGATATCCGTCAACTTGTGCCATACGTTAAATGCTTGCTTCGACTTTATCCCGAATTAAATGAGAAAACCGAAGTTGCCTTAACCCATTTTGAAGTCAGGAAAACGATTTACAACGACGTATCTCAAACATACCGAAAACAAATCAATGATTTAATCAAATTAAATGTCGAAGACTCCAAAGATCCTTGGCATGCTTTGATAAACTTTCTCGAAAATAAGCCTGATAAAGTTTGTGAAATTCAGGCTCAGTATGGAACCGATATCGCTATGGCAAAGGCTCTGACTACAATTCCAAGTTCACAGGGAAATAATTTAATTTTGGCCTTTGAATTGCAAAGTTTATTAACAACGGAAACTTTCTTCACTTTGAAGGAATTTTTAAAACACAAAAATTTGGGAGAAACGATAATATTAATCGAATGCGCTGGCGAACTCGGCTCGAATACCGAACGTTGGAAATTTCTACAAGATTTGCGAGACGAAATTAGATCTACTGAAACTAATATCAAATTAGTTTTAATAACGGATGGGAATAACCAAGATTTAAAGATAGAGCATGTGATAAGGCATGATGGAATCACTTGGGACGAGTTGACCATTGAAGCACAGGAAGATCTTACTCAGAGAAAAGTAATCAAATTTCAAGGAAATGAAAACTCGAGTTTAAAAGATCTCTTTTGCGAAGAGGATTTTATTCAATTTGAAGAAGTTCTGAAAGGGGAAATTCTAGTTAATTTGATTAAAAATAAAGTCATAACTGTCGGAAAGGAGCTCCAGAGTCTGGGTGACGTCGAGGAATATTATATTCCACGAGAGTTCCAACTAAAAGATGTTATTGATGAAAAATGTTTAAACGAAATAGACTCTTCCGAATTAATAGCTCTAAGCAATCCACGTTTTGCAAATCAAGAAAACTACGTTCAAATAACGAAAGGTGAGGATTTTCAACGGTTATGCGAACAAAATCCAAGGAAGAACATTCACTGGTTAAAGTATGATTCAAATTCCAAGTTAATTTTGTACAAGTCACGTGGAAAACTGGGTTATTTACGAAAGTACTTGATCGAAGATCAGAGCTCTTCCTATTCCGAAGAAACCTTGATTAAAAAATCCGGAAAATCATTGATTATTTCCGACACTCCTGGGATGGGAAAATCAACCGTGCTTTCTGTGTTGGGCCAAAAAATCAAAGATATATATCCGGATTATTGGGTTATTAGAGTCAACTTAAACGAGTGCACCAAGACTTTAAAAACGCTAATAGAAGAGGAAATTTCCATCGCAAATCCGATAGAGTTATCGGATTTTATGCTGAAATATATCTTACCTTGCAGCGAAAACACGAAATTCAAAAATCTATTTGGAGAAAAGTTGTTTCAAAATTCGTTAACCAATAACGGGAGACTGGTGTTACTTTTCGACGGATTTGACGAAATTAGTCCGACTTATGATAACCAGGTCATAAAAATGCTAGAATCGTTGATGAAAACTCGTGTCGAGAAAATTTTAATATCAACTAGGCCGTATACCAAGGAAGAGTTGGAAAATTGTTTCGGCTGTTGGGCCCATACTATGGTACCATTTTCGAAAGAAGATCAAGTGGAGTTCATCGTTAAATATTTGCAAAAACATCATAATATCCTGAATATAAAACTCCCGGGAACGCTAAAAGATTTGAATAAATACGTCTTAACTTCGATTGACAATTTATCCAACTCTATAAAAGATAACGAAAGACAATTCATGGGAGTCCCATTACAATGCAGATTATTGGCGTCATATATGCTCCGTAACATTTCAAATGGACAATTCGCAATGATTGACAACGTATCGTTAGTGGATTTATACGAAAATTTCATTGAAGGTAAAATAGAAATTTACTATACCGAAAAAGGATCCTCGACGGACGGTAACTTACCTTTGACCAATGCGCTAAAAATTGTGGAAAAACTAATATTTCAGAAACACAGGCAATACGCTCTTCAACTTTTACTGTCTGAAAACGTATATGAAAAATTGATGTACCCCGAACTTGAGGACGAAGAAGATCTACTTGAGGATTCACTTTTATATGCAGGAATTTATATCGGAAATCTGACGTTTATACATCGAACCTTTGCTGAATATTTCGTTATGGATTACCTTTTGTATCTAGCTAAAAATACGAAAAGAAACGCAGGCGCCTGGAACAAATTGTCAATTTTGACTCGAGAAGTAATGTTAAAAGCGGAATTTTCAGTGGTTCGAACCTTCTTTGATTTTCTCATTCGAAATGGCAAAAATTCGGAGGAAACTGAGAAGATTTTACGAAGTTACGTCGAATTCTTACACAAGAATTATCCCCGAAAAAAGTGCTACAATGCCTCGAAAGAAACCATTCTACACGTACTAATCCGCGAAGGTCAACTTGATACACTTAGCAACTTGATCGACATTTTATCCAAAGATAACCAAAGTCTGTTAAAGCTTTTAGTTCAGTATCAGGAAAGACAATTCGAAAAAGTTGAACGGTGGGAATCTGATGGCTCCCGTGGATTCTTTTCGCCTTTGTACTTGGCTTGTCGGTTTGGCTATACTGAAATCGTCAAAAAGCTATTAGAAGCCGGAAGTGACGTCAATCCACTAAAGTGTGACAGATTTAGTCCATTGTATGTAGCATGCAAATTTAGTCTTATGCAGAATGATGCCGATGTTGAAACAAGGCCTGATATAGGTAAGTTCCAATGTTTTTATTTGTTTCTGCATTCATTAAAATGCATAGTTTTTCATCGGTAATTTATTTCTTGCCAAAATTAATAACATAGAAATTCTCTCTTATATAGTTGGTTATAAGACTAAACTATTTTATCTACTGATTGTTTTTACTGAATTTTATATCCTTATATTTAAAGACACCAATATTTTATTAGGGATATCAAAAACAGCCCGATTTAACCGAAAACTGTTTTTCAAATCCGGAGCACCGCCTTTTTCGGTTTTTTAATTCTTTGGTTAAAATCTAAACGGTTTTTCTTTTCGAGTTTATAAAATTGAAAAAAGTCCCGTTTTCCGTTGTTCTCTAGCATCACTATTCACGTTTCAATCACTTGAATTTTATTCCCAACACTTTGTAGTGACGCAGTGAGTCAGCGACGTCAGTTTGTTTGCATGATTTCTGAAGGATAAAAAAGCTTCAGTGTTTCGTTACTCCTCACACTGCTTCTGTTTTTCTCAATTTTTTTTTTGGATCGGTTAAACCGGCCTTTTTTTAAAAACCAGTTAACCGAAAACTGGGTTTGTGGCAAGTTGATATCCTTAATTTAGATGCGACACGAGTAATCTTTATGGTTCCACGCTTACTAGAGTACTCAGTACTCGCTCACTTCTCACCATTGTTACTTAGTGTAGACTTGGAACGAAATATTCTCAGTGTCACTTCTAATTTTTCGTGAAAACACAACTTCACTTCGTTATTAATAATTTAAAGTTTCACATTTGCTTTAAACTTTCTCATGAACCGTTTAAAATGCAATGACTCCCCAACTAACTAGAAACTTAGGCAGGAGTTCATAAAAAGTATGAAACTAGTTAAAAAGCCCGTAACAACAATGTGTCGCCGTAAAGCTCAGCGGATTCATACACCGCTTAACTTCCAAGAAATAGTTACCCCAATTTTTATCGCCCACGCCCATTAACTTGCTTACTTCCGGTTTAGCACTATTATTATCTTGTGATTTTGGGAGCGAAAGAGGCTCGCGTCTGAGTCTGTCGGCGCGGTGGAAATTTAGTCTTGGCTGAGAAGTTGGCTTTTCGATGGTTTCTAGTTTTATACAAAACATTTAAACGATCGTCATTAATGTTATGTTGTGATAGATTACCGGTGGTAGAAGGCCTGCCAGATTTACTCGAGCCCCATGTTAAGAAACGACTAGCAAAATCGCCCCTAGTTTCGACTTTCGCTGTTAGGTGAGCATGGAGCTACCACCCTACCAACCAAGGTTTCCCTCGTAATGCTTTTTCTATGGAAAAAATTCGCAAGTGGTCTCGGTTTTAGTGCGTTTTTAATATATTTACCGATTTTTATTGTGGCCGATGTAAGTTATAATTTATTATTTGACGAATAATCAACATTTTAAATTGGAGTTCTTTTTAAGGCGGAGAAATGCGCCGTCTAGAATGAGGCATGGTCAGAAGGAAGTTTACATTAAAATCATGGAAAAAGAATGCGCGTGAGGGAATTCGTTTTCACGCTATAGGATAGGCAACTTCCTATCTCGAAAGACAGCTTATTCCATATATACTCTGTTACAGCATCAGTTGTAAGCACGCGCAAAGCTAGGTCTCTATGTAACCTAGCTTTGTGAGAGACGGTAGTAGGCTGTAGGCAATTTCACACGTATTTGAAACTAGGGCCTAGAGGTCCGTGCACTCGAGCGAAAAACTCGCGAACATTTTAAATCCTGAAGATCCTGAAGTCTTTAGTCTCTTGACAGCACGTACAAAGCTACGTTACATTGACACCTAGCTTTGCGCCTGCTGACAACCGATGCTGTAATAGAGTATATATATCCATGGAAAAAGCATTACGAGGAAAACTGGGTTGGTAGCGCACCTAACGGCGATAGTTGGAACTAGAGGCGCTTTTGCAAGTCGTTTTTAACACGGGGCTCGGGTAAAGCTGGCAGGCCTTCTACCGCCGAAAGAAGGTTATCTAAGGCTGCTTTCAGTAACGGGCATCAAAAACATCGATGACTAAAAGATGACATCGATGTCTTACTGAACGGTTTTTCGCGTCTTTGGGCGTGACGTCACGATGCTCATTGGATGCCCATCAGAAAAATTAGCTGTGAGTGGAGGTTTTCAATGAGCATCGGATTCATGACGTAAATTTCGTCATTTTGCACCGTGACAAAAAAAGGGAGGGAACTATATCCCAATCTCCCGCAATCTTAAATAATGAAGAATTGACAAATATTATCCTATAGGATAACAATACCAAAATCAATATATTATTTCGGTAAAATAAAATTATTATGACAGAATTTTAAGAGGTAGGCGTTTTGATTTAGTTGAAAAATTGAAGTATAATATCTTTGTAAATAGTTCGGGTTTATTAGTTAAGGATCTGCCATAACGTTATCCTAATATCGTCGCCATTTTGAAAAGCATCGATTAGGCAAAATTGTGCCGTTCAACAACTGCAACGTCATCTTGACGTCAAAAGAAAACCGATTTCATTTTCCCAAACATCGATGTTTTTCCTGATGAGTGTTAGTGAGCGCAGCCATAGATGGCCATGGTGTGAGTGAGAATTCTGCGGTTCAGTTAAATAACCAGGGGGTTATTATGAACTCCTGAACTTGGCTATACTTCGGTGCGTGATTAGTTATGCATGCTCTTTTTAAGTAGATATGACTCGAAAACACCCTGCCTCTTCAAACAACCGTGTTAAAGATGCAGAACTTTTAATAAATGCCAGTGCTGACGTGAACTGTGGAGACTCTGAGGATAAAGAGACCCCTTTACACCTTGTTTCATCCCAGGGTCAAATTGACGTCGCGATATACTTACTAGAACGCGGCGCTAACTACGATTTAAAGAGTAACAGTGGTGTAACGCCAATGCACCGTGCCGCTTTTGGGGGCCACGTTGATGTCGTGAAATTGTTAATAGAAAGCGGCGCTAATTACGATTTAAAGAATGAAGACGGTGAAACGCCAATGCACAGTGCTGCTGAATGGGGCTCCGTGGATGTCGTGAAATTGTTTATAGAACGCGGAGCTAATTACGATGTAAAGACTGACAGGGGTGAAACGCCAATGCACCGTACCGCTGTATGGGGCTGCGTTGATGTCGTGAAATTGTTAATAGAAAGCGGCGCTAATTACGATTTAAAGACTGACAGAGGTGAAACGCCAATGCACAGTGCTGCTGAATGGGGCTCCATTGATGTCGTGAAATTCTTTATAGAACGCGGAGCTAATTACGATGTAAAGACTGACAGGGGTGAAACGCCAATGCACCGTGCCGCTGTATGGGGCTCCGTTGATGTCGTGAAATTGTTAATAGAAAGCGGCGCTAATTACGATTTAAAGAATGACATTGGTGAAACGCCAATGCACATTGCCGTTTATTGGGGCCGCGTTGATGTCCTGAAATTCTTACTAGAACGCGGAGCTAATTACGATGTAAAGACTGACGACGGTCAAACGCCAATGCACATTGCCGCTGATAAGGGCCGCGTTGATGTCGTGAAATTGTTAATAGAACGCGGAGCTAATTACGATGTAAAGACTGATAGGGGTGAATCGCCAATGCACCGTGCCGCTAAAACGGGCCACGTTGATGTCGTGAAATTGTTAAAAGAACGCGGAGCTAATTATGATGTAAAGACTAACAGGGGTGCAACGCCAATGCACCTTGCCACTGAAGATGGCCACGTTGATGTCCTGAAATTCTTACTTGAACGCGGAGCTAATTAAATAATAATAATAATAATAATCTAAGCTTTGTCTATGAAGGGATTTCCACACTAAGCCTGTGGCTTGTTTACAGGTGGGTCCCTTTGCAATGCATAGAGGGGTGGTGGCTAGCCCCTATGCCACAGCTAACCTACAGCGCCCTATACTAACTATTACCGTTAACCTCTGCAAGTTTTGATGGAAAGGAGAAACCGGGTTAGACCACGGAGGAAAACTCCTTTTAACAAGTGGGGAGAGAACTTGCAAACTCTACGCAGAAGGATTTGTTCCCAGATTTTCACCCGGGGCCACAGTCCGGGATCGAACCCGGGATCCTCTTGCTGCGAGGCGAAAGCGCTAGCCGCTACGCCACCCCACCGAATGATCTAAAGACTGACGACGGCCAAACGCCAATGCACATTGCCGCTGATAAGGGCCGCGTTGATGTCGTGAAATTGTTAATAGAACGCGGAGCTAATTACGATGTAAAGACTGACAGGGGTGAAACGCCAATGCACTTTGCCGCTGATAAGGGCCGCGTTGATGTCGTGAAATTGTTAATAGAACGCGGAGCTAATTACGATGTAAAGACTAACAGGGGTGCAACGCCAATGCACCTTGCCGCTGAAGATGGCCACGTTGATGTCCTGAAATTCTTACTAGAACGCGGAGCTAATTACGATGTAAAGACTGACAGGGGTGAAACGCCAATGCACTTTGCCGCTGATAAGGGCCGCGTTGATGTCGTGAAATTGTTAATAGAACGCGGAGCTAATTACGATGTAAAGACTAACAGGGGTGCAACGCCAATGCACCTTGCCGCTGAAGATGGCCACGTTGATGTCCTGAAATTCTTACTAGAACGCGGAGCTAATTACGATGTAAAGACTGACGACGGTCAAACGCCAATGCACATTGCCGCTGATAAGGGCCGCGTTGATGTCCTGAAATTCTTACTAGAACGCGGAGCTAATTACGATGTAAAGACTAACAGGGCTGCAATGCTAATGCACTGGGCCGCTGAAGGGGGCCACGTTGATGTCCTGAAATTTTTAATAGAACGTGGCGCTAATTGCGATTTAAAGAATGTCTGGGGTGAAACGCTAATGCACCGTGCTGCTGATGGGGGCCACGTTGATGTCCTGAAATTTTTAATAGAACGTGGCGCTAATTACGGTTTGAAAAATGACGACGGTGAAACGCCAATGCACTGTGCCGCTTATGGGGGCCGCGTTGATGTCGTGAAATTGTTAATAGAACGTGGCGCTTATCCCGATTTAAAGAGCGACAGGGGTGAAACGCCAATGCACTTTGCCACTTATGGGGACCACGTTGATGTCGTGAAATTGTTAATAGAACGCGGGGCTAATTACGATTTAAAAAATGACGACGGTGAAACGCCAATGTACCGTGCCGCTTTTGGGGGCCGCGTTGATGTCGTGAAATTGTTAATAGAACGCGGGGCTAATTACGATTTAAAAAATGACGACGGTGACACGCCAATGCACTGTGCCGCTTATGTGGGCCGCGTTGATATCGTGAAATTGTTAATAGAACGTGGCGCTAATTATGATTCAAAGAATGACATTGGTGAAACGCCAATGCACATTGCCGTTTATTGGGGCCGCGTGGATGTCGTGAAATTGTTAATAGAACGCGGCGCTAATCCCGATTTAAAGAATATCAAGGGTGAAACGCCAATGCACCGTGCCGCTTTTGTGGGCCACGTTGATGTCGTGAAATTGTTAATAGAACGCAGCGCTAATTACGATTTAAAGAATGACGACGGTGACACGCCAATGCACCTTGCCACTTTTAGGGGCCGCGTTGATATCGTCAAATTGTTAATAGAACGCGGCACTAATCCCGATTTAAAGAATGAAAACGGTGACACGCCAATGCACAGTGCCGCTTTAGGGGGCTCCGTTGAAGTCGTGAAACTCTTAATAGAACGCGGCGCTAATCCCGATTTAAAGAATATCAAGGGTGAAACGCCAATGCACATTGCCGCTGAAGGGGGCCACGTTGGTTTCGTGAAATTGTTAATTGAACGCGGCACTGATTACGAGTTAAAGAATGAAGACGGTGAAACGCCAATGCACCGTGCCGCTATATTGGGCCGCGTTAATGTCGTGAAATTGCTAATAGAACGCGACGCGAATTGCGATTTAAAGAATGACAGCGGTGAAACGCCAATACACCGTGGCGCTTATGGGGGCCATGTTGATGTCGTGAAATTGTTGCTAGAATACGGCGGTAATTACGATTTAACGAGTAACAGCGGTGAAACGCCAATGCACTGTGCCGCTTATGGGGGCCACGTTGATGTCGTGAAATTCTTAATAGAACGTGGCGCTAATCCCCAGTTAAAAAATAAAAAAGGAAAAACGCCATTAAAGATAGCTCGTCGACGTAAACATGAAGATGTAGTGGAACTGCTTAGTGGGTATATTGATCAGGGCCGTCGGGAGAGGGGGAAATTTTCCCGGGCCCGAGACGCGTGTAGGGTGTCTTAAGGAGGCCCCCCAATTTTTTAAATTTTCAAGGGGCGCACAAACCTTTTCGTCTACCTGATATTGATGATTCTAAAAATGGAAGCAGTGCCGAATTAACACCCTCGGGGACCCAGAGGCACTAGGTGTTCGTAGACCCCTACCGGCCCTATCCAGGAGAGGCAATGTGACTGTAATGAATACTTCAAAATAATTTTTGCTATTTTCAAAATTTCAAATAAAAATATAAATGGGGCAGTGCGGGTATAGTGATTATTATTTTTCGAATTGATTTCGGGTACTCATAAACTTGCCCCTACGGGATGGGTTGAATTTTCACAGGCTGAGAGAGGTAACGGGTAAGAGGTTCGATTTAGCAGACTCCATTACTGCAATGGCGGATGGCGTAGTAGTCCTTGATAGTTTTTAAGACTAATTAAATGCACTAATTATATTGTAATAAAGAGATAATTTGTTCTAATTTTTAATATTTAATTCCTTTTATATTCTTAAAAAGCAGCCGTCCTTTTAAGGTATAATAAGTTATGTTGTCTGAACCTTTCCTATGAGTTTTCACTGGTTCGTGTTTTTATGAGCGGCTAAATGCGCGCCTGTTTTTGATATTATCAACTGAATTAATTTCTACCTTTTCCAAAATATTACTAAATAGGACATGTTTTACCCCTAAATATTGCTACTTAATTCAAATAATTTCTAATTAGCTTGTTTATTGACTCCTTTCCCACAATATTGTTCCTTTTGTTTCTTTCTTAACTAAGAAGAGGCGCACTTTTAGCCACTCATGTATTTTTTATTTTCATGGAAACGATTTTTTTATTATAATTCCATTTGAAAATAATAACGCATAATTAAAATGGTGGTTCGGTCTTATGCGAAAGAGTATAAGTGCAGTTTACCGGACGCTTAATTAAATTAAAAATTAAGTCGATATTCGTGTTCAGCACCTTGAAATTAAATTAGTCAGAAGCAATGCAATTTGTTTGACTGAAAAGGTTTTGCTTAGTAAAAAGAAATTATCTAAACCTTTTGAACTAAGCCCTTGAGAAATCCTAAGTCTTCATTAATAATTAAAGAATGAAAGCGCGTGAGTCTTGGTTAGGTTTAGACAAGAATTTATTTACTATAAGAATGCCTAAAAAGGCGTCCGGTGCGCGCGTGATAGTCGACAATCCCCCCTCAAGGGTGGGGGAGGCTGGAAACGGAGGCGGGGCTTAATATTTTCGGGAATTTCCAAGAATACCACCCACCTCTCATTTTTGATTGTGGTTTGGTTTTTTGGAAAGTATATGAGGTGAGAAAAATTATGGCGTAAAACTTTTTGGCCGGAAATGAATAGGAAAAAAGTTAGAGCAAAAAGAAAATTTGGAAAAGGCCCCCTATCTATGCATATACGGAGGGTGCCGGGACCCTATGAAACGTGTAAAGCACAAGAGATATTAAAATTTTGGAAAAGGCGTGCAATTTAAACGGAACCAAACCTAACCAAACCTAACCTATAGTAATGTAGGGTTGTTATGTAATAAAATAATGAGAGTTTTTAAATGAAATTTTCTTTAAATAAATGGAACAAAATTTAAAATAGCCACCATGCTACCGATCGCTGAAATCTAGGGTGATCTTGAGGCAATATTTATCTCTAGTTTTTGTATACGCGCGCGCCGGGCCCTCCGTATATGCATAGGTAGGGGGCCTTTTCCAAATTTTCTTTTTGCTCTAACTTTTTTCCTATTCATTTCCGGCCAAAAATTTTTACGCCATAATTTTTCTTACCTCATATACTTTCCAAAAAACCAAACCACAATCAAATCTGAGAGGTGGGTGGTATTCTTGGAAATAGCCGAACTCACGAAATCATAAGCATAGTACACTTGATTCGGTTTAGAAACAATCGTAGAACTAACGATTTTCACGTAGAGACACGTATTCAAAATACATAAACTTAGGTTCAAAACCTTTAACTAACTTGTCAACGGCAATTAAAAACCATTCGCGTACCGTTTCAGCACCGCTGGTAGCCTCCATTTTTTGTTTACTTTGTTCGAGGTTTTTTTTCTCTATTCGGAATACGTCAATCGCGTGTGTATGACCTATCTCCACGGGATCCAATAGGAATGCGCAGAGCAATGACGGACATGAAAGGGGTGGGGCTTATTTGTCCACTATCACCGGCGTAAGAGTAGAAGCGTAAAATCTCGCTACTTAGGCATTCTTATAGTAAATAAATTCTTGGTTCAGATTAGGTTAGGTTAAGATCGTACTTTTTTGAAAAAAAATATTTCACTTTAAGAAATTCTTTTTTTGTTACTGGTTTTTTAAGCAAATTTTCCGACGAAAGTTCTCAATTGTTTCTAGATATTTTGAATGTTTAAATCACGAATGTCGACTTTATTTTTTGATTAAGTACTATTTTTTTTGAAATTAAATTCTAAAATTAAAAAATGGAATACGAAATTTAATTTTGATTTTTAATTGGTACTATCTTTTTTTATTATATACAATTCTTTATTTTTATTATAATATGGGCTTTAAATATTTCAATACAAAATTTAATGATTTCTTCATAACGCTATATTATCTTTTTCAATTGACCTTGTTAACTAATGATACAATCACAAATATAAATTTAAATTTCTTGATATTAATTTTATTATATAAAAAATAATTAATCTTAATATAGTCAAGGTTAATTGAAATTAAATTCTACTTTGATAATTAAATTCTTGCTTTCAAATATGGTTTACGTGAAACTGTTGTGTGAAAATTTTCTTTTAGGGATTTCTTTAAACAATTAACACACAATCGAAACTTTACGCGTCTATATCTAGTTCATATTTCGTTTTGCACTATTTTTTTGCTTAAATTGAAATCAATACTAACAAACGAAAATTAATTACGCAAAATGTTTCATTAATAAATTTATGTCAATTTGAATCGTTTCTGACATTTATTTCCACGCTTTTTCTTGCAGCACGTGAAGTGTTGCACCCTTCACGGGATTTTCCCTGACCTTTGGTAACCTTGAACAACAAAAAGAACCAATATTTGGCATTATTATTCTTTCACCTAATTCCTCCCCCTATTCCAAATAACAAAGACTAATTTTAATCCCACCCAATTATTTTTTAACCATTCTAAAAAATCAGGGCGCTATCTCTCTGTAGTGAACTTTAACCCCGGGCGCTCGTGTGGCACCACAAAGCCACGTGTACTTAATTATCTCCAATTTGTCTGGAGTGTTACGCGCTCCTGTAAGCCAAACTTCTGGGCGACAAAGTTTGGAGGGAAATTGAAACATAGTGGCAGTGCCGTCTGTCCCTCCAAGTGGTGACTTGACCCCATACACCCCCCCTTCTGTCACCACCCAAGTAAACCTCCTTTTTCCATCAATGACTAGTTACACTAATTTGCACAACAATGTCAGTTGGCGTTTAGTGCACTTAAAGAATAAAGAATATCTTGAAGATAAACTTCAAAGTCCATTTTTTGCCGCTCTCGGTGTAATTAATTACCTCTCCGAGTGACGTATGTCACGGAGAGGTTCTAATTTCGACGTGTCTGTCTGTCTGTCTGTGTGTCTGTCTGTGTGTCTGTCTGTCCGTTGTTACACCCACGTGACCGCGTTCGCAGTTTGCAAATCGGAGCAAACGTGTATTCAATTTCCAGACCGCATTTACAGTCCCGGAAATTGTATTCCACTTACAGGCTATTACTCCATTGCCTGTCTAACAACTCTGTTCATTTGTCCACCCCACATGGACAACAGTCTGAACTTACTAGCTTCTAAACACCACCATCTTGTAGTCTTTCGCCCATTCCACATGGACACCAGTCTGTACTTACAGGCTTCTAAACACCACTACCTTCTCGTCTTTGTCCATTCCACATGGACACCAGTCTGTACTTACTGGCTTCTAAACACCACCATCTTCTATTCTTTGTCCATCCCACATGGACACCAGTCTGTGCACCTGGCTTCTAACACCACCATCATCCTTAAGGTTAAGACATACGCGGCGATCGGCTAGGGTTACGAGAAACGTCTAGCCTTCCATTGACGGGGTCTTCCGCCAAGGTTCACGCAATTGCGATGTTCTTATCCATAGCTGCGATTCGAAACCCTTATATACTACCTATTTGAGTAGGGCGAAGCAACCGGCGTATGCTTCATTTCAAACACCAATATTAGTCAAGTCACTGAAGAATGTTTAATTGTTCTTTTTTAAAACGATGTAACGTTCAATAAGGCGAATAACTAACGAAGAAAATATTAAATATTAATTATATCAAAAGGAGATGATCTAAAAGGACATAGCTTTCCAGCCTAGGAATGAGGGTATTGTGTGTCAGGTTCTCTCTAAAGAACGTCTCATCTCGAGTGTTCCTAAAACTTGATATCCCAAGGCTAGGCCGAATGTATTTACTGTAGAGTAAATGGTAGTTGAACACCCAAAGTTTTTCTCTACTAACGTTTTTTCTCGGCGCCAACTAACATCAGCAGCGGAAAGCTGGGTCTCACTAAAAAAATTCCACCCCCCTTGCTTGAACTTACTCGGATAAATAAACCAACCCCGCCTGTTTAACTTCACTCTCCACCGCTGTGGAGCGCTGCTTCAAAAGCTCGTTCTCGGTCGTGGCCGATATTTTAGAAATTTTGTCTCTCCATTCATGCGAGCTCCGTTGGGAACTTTAAAAAGCTTAACGTCAGAAATTTCAGACCCAGAGGCTACGGCAAAAAATCTTACATAGGAACTTGGTGTAAGATTATTCTACTTGTGATTATATTTATTTTAATATTTAAGATAATCTTGTTTCTCAATTCGAAATTAATACGCAAAGAGTTAAAAAGCAGTCTATGTTTTTGTCTGTGTGTGTCCGTCCGTTGTTACTCTAGTGCGCTGCGTTAGAAGTTCGTTTTGTTTTGATGTGTAAAGAAATCCTACAGAACCATAATATTCCCTTTATCCTTAATATAAAGTGAATATGTGGAAATATTTTTCGTAATTATGATGCATTTAGTACTTTTGTAGCTTTAAAGCTCTGTTTCATTTTGATATTCCAAAGATTCTTTTTAATATTATTATTTGAAATGGCTGTTTACATATTACTTAAGCTATACTACATCTGTATATAGAATAATCCTTGGTTTAGTGATTTCATGAAGAAAGCTAAGATCTAAACTCCGGCGGGTATATCTAGTATGAACAGCAATAGGCTTAGTGAAATAAAGAGTAAATAATTGCGGCCTGAGGTGAAGTAAACTTTGGGTTTTGATTTTCCTGTCTGAAATGAAGAGACATCAACGGTTCAGAGTGAGCCGAAAGTTAAATACACTCTTAAATAATCAGGTTAAGATTTTATAATAGAAGAAAAGATCATGGTGGCAATTAGATTAGTAGGGCTAAACTACAGAGTTTTTATTCTCTTTATGGTGCGCATAGACTATCAGTGCGTCTAGCTACAATTTAGCTTTGGTATTATTTAACGTTGACGCTCATGTTGGCAAACAAAGAATATTGTTGAGGTGAGACGAGACGGTAGTGTTTACACTGCTAACTAGTTGTGAATGTAGCTGTCAGCTGAAGCGTAGACTTCATTTCCTGTTCTTTTTGCCATTGACTGATTTCCATGTGTCCAAGATTTATCCTTATTGGATGTAAAATGTCGTCTGCTTTACTGTATATTCGCTATGCTAGGAATACTGCTTCAATATTTCGTAAATTTGTACTTCAAAAAAGTGAAATAATTCCATATCTAGGTAAATAACTTTGTAGTAGTAGACCACTTGACTCGGAGAGGTAATATTTTGGTTTTCCCAACTTGTTTTCTTTCTCAAATTGGCGGGATTTTTTAATTACTCGGCTTATTTGTGTGTGGGCATTTTTTTGCGGGAAATGTCGTCTCTCTGTGGTGAATTTAGCGGATGTCTCGTCAAGCGTCCGATGAAGTCATTAACGGTTTGATCAGTTTTGCGTGGTTCAACAGGACAGGCGAAGTGTGTTTGTTGCGCCGTGAGTATTTTTTAGATTTTTTCTGATTATTTAATTTGCAATTTTAATTGGATTGAAATATCGGGCGTCCTTTAGACGGTAATTAAATTTGTTTGTTCTAAAATCTTGGGGATGTTTGAGGATTTGGAATATCCGTGAAGGTTAATTAAATAAATTCCGAGAAAGGTTACGGGTATTGTAGTTGAAAGGTCATAAGGTTGGTTACTGAACTTTTAAGACATGGATCAATTGGAATGTTGTTGAAATTTTAGCGACTGTAGGTTTTTTTGGCCACATCGTACGATGTACATCTACGATGTGGGTATTAGTTTGACCCGCCCTGTTGTTGGCGTCGTCGTGAAAGAGTACCGCCTTTGGCAGTATGAAATTTTTCGTTCGTCATTGAATTGAGAGTGAATGGGAGAGGATTGTGGCGAGGTGGTGATATTTCTCGTTCGTGTGTTTTAAAAGGATGGGGATTATAAAAGTAAGTTTAAGCATTGCATTTAATTGTGCTAGTAAGGTTAAGCATTGTGAATTGTGTTTTACTTTAGCTCGATATATTTCATTGTTAGCGTTAGATTTAAAGGCGGGAAATCCCATCCCATTCCACCACCCTACAATGACAAATTAATTTTAGACAAAGGCTTAGTGTTAAGAAACTTCGATTTTCTCGAAAACCTTAAATCTCGAAGGATTAAAGAAACAAGGACCAACGTAGAACTGTTGGACAATGACCTGGATGCGTACACACTTGCTCAATACGCTGAAAGGGTTGAGGAAGACAAGGAAATTAATACCAACGGTTGCAAGTCTTACAACCGCGAGGAACAGGGCTTTCATAAATGCAACGTGGGAATATTTTGGCGCAAAATCGTCATATCCCATAAAGGAATATCAATATATCCAACTTTAACTACTACCAGCCGATTTAAAGGGAATCGTTGCCAATATGTTGTATTGGAATAAGTTCTTTATTTCTATAAAGTCATCTCGTTATACGACAGGACTCATTCAATTCCACCCTATTCTTAATTATAGAATTAAGTTAATTTCTTTCATAACTTAGAGCACTGAAGTAAAAAACAGCGTGGCAATGGAACTCTAGGGTTTGAAGCGTGGAATAAAATATATAATTGAATGTGGCTTGAAAATCGCTTCCATAGTTACTGATAGGCATGTTCAAGTCAGATCATACCTCAAGAATTTCCATCCCAAAATAAAGCATTTCTTTGACTGTTGGCACATGGTGAAATGTAAGAACTTCATTTAATGACGAAGGCTTGTCTAAAGTGTATTATTCCAACTTGAGTAGCTTTGAAGAAGAAGATTAATGCCGCCGCCAAAATTAAGGAATGTTCAGTTCTAAATGACTGGAACAAAATCATCCAGAATCATATGTATTGGAGCGCGACCTCTAGTAGCGGGAAACCCAAAATAATTAAAGCAAAATTCATGTCAGTGCTTCGTCACATTGCCAACATTCATCAAGGTCACGGAAAACCGTTTCCCAAATGTAAACATGGCGACCTCGCCTTGGACGGGAAAGAAAGAGAATGGCTGACGCCTGGTAAGTAAAGATTTTCGGTTTTCGCATTATACTATCAGTAATGGAAGCAAATCAATAAATTTTCTTTGTATAGGAACTCCAGTCTTCGAGAAATTAAAAAAAATTATTAGTGGGTATGAAAAGGATATTCTACAAATCTCTCCTGAAACTCAAACGTCCAGCGTTGAAGCATATAATTCAGTACTTATCCATTTTGCTCCGAAAAATACTCACTACTCATACAATGGCATGGAAGCGAGGTTTATTACTAATAAAGAAATGCTATAATAACGAATAAACAAATAAAAATTATATTATCTGTAGGATGTTTTTGGCAGCGCTTCACTTCAATGAAAATTCGAAGAAGATTCAAGCTAAGACCAAAGATGGGAAATTAAGATGGAATGTTTATTTCCCAAAAGCTAAAAAAGGAGAGTACTCGGTTAAACCCATAATGCAAGCATCGACATATGGTATACATCTTGCATGAAGAAAAATTAAAAACATTTTTTAATTGAACCAATTGTTATAGAATATGTGGGAACATTAATGCAAAACCTGGTGGAAAAATGCAAAAAATCGTACGATAAAGCTCTTGCTGACAGTAATAGTAGTAGGTCTACGACACCCATGCTGTTATCCGCTCAGTATGAACATCCTGATAAGCAAGAAGCGGTAGAAAAATATAAAACCAAGAGGAGATTTTCGCATTGAAACGTTTTTTTTAAAATATGATTAAATAAAAAATATATATTATAGCAAAATGCATACGAATGAAAGTACATTATTTATTTTATCTTGGGCCTGGTTCCGAGAACCCTCTATAATCATCCAAGGGATATTCCCTTCTTATACGCGAAACAGCACAACTCGGAATTGGTCTTCTTACTCGTCTTCCCAAAACTCGGTGCATCCAACGAGTATAGAGTCGATAAATTAAATATCTATACACTCTAGAAATGAAAATTATCATAAGAAATAATTATATTTCTTGTTTAAAGAAAACAAAACCCCTTTATTTAGTAGGCATATTTTGTCATCTAGCGGTTTGTTTTGGGAGTCATCCATTTAATTACTTCAACTAAATTATTGAAAGTTTTATGCTTACTGATTAATTTCATCCTCAGCTGGAACAAAATTATTTTCCCAAAATTCATGAAACAAAATATCTAAAATATAATATTTCGTCGCATAATGTCATGGAAAGTATCTGTCTCTATTACACAATTTAAAGGGCCAATTTCAGCAATTAATCTTTGATTCGGATGCTCTTCGTCTCTACAACAGAAACTTAAGGCATCACAAAACAATAACCGCAATTACACCTGCAAAATGACACCATAAACAGTTATTTCTGGCTTAAAACAGATTTTCACAATCTTGAGACGTACCAATTAGTGTTGTGCAACCGAGGGTGATCTTGTTCCATTGGAATATCTCCCAATGGGACATTAGCAACATTTTCTGCCACTGGTAGTAGAGGTTCAAACTGATAAGGCTGAAGGCCGAATTCTTCCCCTTCTTCCGAGTTTGAATCTTCATCTTCATTAGATTCATTTATCACAAAGGATTCTTCTGAATCTAAGCTAATTGACTCGTATTCACTGTCCGAGTCAGTGCTACTTTTATTTTCTGACTCAACATCACTTGCTTCTAAATCTGACATAGCTAGTCTGAGACTCTAATTTGATTTCGCGAAATTCGCCGAATTTATTGTAGCAGACGACGTTTTCGGTTTTTCCTACTATACAGCCTACTACTACCAGAAACCTCCTGTTCCACTGGCAAACCAATCACATGAATTTCCCGTACATACGTAGATACGGGTTAGATAATGGCGGATGCTTCAAATTGAGCCGTTAGAAATTCAAAATTTTAAACACGTTTATCTCTATTAAAATTTTTTTTTTTTTAACATTTTAAGTTTCCCCCATAATTTTACGAATAATTTTCAACATAAAAGCAAAGATAGATTATACTAAACCGAAAATGTTGGTTCTATCCCTTTAAAAGCCTGTTCTGTTGAACTTTCAAGGACAATTTATTTTTAATAGAGTGAGGAAAAAATTATGCCCTCCCCAATTTCTTTTTACACTCCTTGCTATGACCATCGAAATTAGATGACCATGGTATTATTTTAAATGTCTAAATATATTGAATCGTGATTCTTTAACAGCGTCAGATTCAAAAGCGGGAAATCCCTTACCAATCTACTGCGACAGAATAAGTTTTGACGAAAGCTTAAAATTAAGCAACGACAATTTTCTTAACGACCTCAAAGCTGGAACGACAAAAGAGCGTAGCTCTAATGAAGAACAGTTGGACAACGTCACCGCTTTCTTGGATCGTAAAACGCTCGCGCTATTCGCTGCAAAGGCCTACAAAGACTTGGAAAAGAATGATATTGAAGAAGCTAAACCTCGAGATAGGAAACGTGTAATTAAGACCTTAACGAAAACAATCTGGGGATATTTTGCTGCTTCGTTTTGGTTTATAATGCCACGCCAAATCGCCGAAAGGCCTTGTAATGACAGTGTGAAGAATGAAACAGTAAAAGATGTTGTGTTATTACTGTATTAATAATCACGAGTTAAGTTCACTTAATTAAGTTCGTTTTATTTAGTCCGTATAAAACATACATGTACTAGCACAGTACGCGTCCAGGTAATCACTAACTGATTAAGGGGAGAGGATTTCCTTATATCAGAAGTAAATAGCAGAAGTGGCCCTTTCTACCTTTGGCTAGAGCAAGGCGTCGCGAAACCCTCAAAAACGTTTCCCGCGCTAAATATTTTAAATAAGCCAATCAGGAAGAGCCCAGAAAGTAGTTCTCATTTTCATTTTATCGCTACCTGGTGATAAGCTTCTCAACTATTTCAGTCGTCTAGCTGTCTCTGTCGTGAAATTCTACACTTAGAACTCGCGTGCCGTTCGTCAAATCTAAATATGAATGTTTCAACGCAATGTGAATGTGATCTTACATACAAAGATCAAAGTGAGAAGAAGACACAAACTGTATTTAAAGGAAAAACTAAAGCAAGTCAAACCAAACCGGATGTGAAAACTAATAATATCTCTACAAAAGACTTAAGCCTTGGCGAGCTTGCAGATAGAGAAGGGTTTGAAATTAAGGACAATAATTTGAAAATTCCTGGAACTAATTTGGAAATTGGTGTTCTTGGCGCTAAACAACATTCAGCGGCACAGATTGTTAAAAGAAAACTACAAGGTACTGATTTGTCTGATGAATGTGCACCTCCTCTGAAATATATGCGTACATATATAGTACGAAGCAGACGACTACTACCAATCCTGGAAATCCATGTATTCATCCGCGTTTTCCCGCCAAAATCACCTAGTTAGGACGGCGCGAAATTTTCCAGAAAGTGACGCCTCGCTAAATTAGTCTATTGGGCCACTTCTGCTATTTACTTCTGCTTATATACAATATCTAGGTTAGGTCAGTTCAATTCAGTTCATTATTCTACATCCTTTCCCTAAGTATACATCAATATTTACAATTGTACAATTAGCCTAAGATACAAAAAACCAAATTCTACAAGTTTAATAGACAAATTCGGAAATTCCATACTCATAAACCAACTACTAGGGGCAAGCGCCAGCGGGATAAAAATTTAATGATAAATTATCACAGCAGATGACGCTACCAACTAATAATAAAAATAATCTAATAAGTAATTAAAGTACAAAAACAAATATTGAGCCCCGAAACGGTCAAATATCAAATATATAAAAAAATAATCAAAAACTTAATTAAAATATGATATATGGCTATGAATAGATGGCGCTGCCTGTTATCAAAAGTTGTTTCCATCCATTTTGTCGTCTGCTACACCTGGTTTATGGCTGGAGCCTTGTGCTTGTTATTTAAATCAATTATTTAAGTCAACTTTTACGGTCCTCACTCTCCTCAGTTATGAATTTAAACGCGGCTGTTAATGGCGGTCTGATATTTCCAATCTCGGGATATCAAAAAAATATTGCGGATGTCCCCCTAATTACGAAACACGAAATTAAAAACTTTTAGAAATCTAAGTCAAAAACGTATCAACACTACAATAGAAGTTACAAATTTCTAATAGAAGAGTATGTATTGTCAGATACGCTAATGAGCAAATCAGAAAAGTAAGTAAAATACTTGTTTGAACTTTTGTTCATCGTAATAATTAAAAAAACTTTTTAGGGACCACGACAGAGTATTTGTAAAGGCCTCTTGTTTCAAAAGTCAAAAAAAGAATGAAAATCCTTACACAATTTGTGCTGCGCTTAAAATATCTAGCCCTGTAATTTTAGATGTTTATTGTGGATGCCCAGCTGGAGTTTTGGGAACTTGCAATCATGGTATAGCGCTATTGAGACTACTTGCACAGTTGCGTAGTAAAAATATAGATAATCCGCCCAAAGAATTGTCATGCACTGACAAGCCCCAACAGTGGAATCGCCCTAGGGGTAAAAAAATATCACCGTTGTCTGTGATAGACATAAATTTTCAAGCTCCCAGAGAAGATGGACACAATAAACCACTTCTTTCAAAAATGTACAATGCTACATCAACTAGTCTTGATCAAAATGAAGTGTCATCGGCTTCTAGAGAGTTGATTAGTAATCTTAATGCTGGTGGGGTTGATGATGGCTGGGCGAGAATTTTACCTCAACCAGAAGAATTTGTTTGGGTAAAAACCAGGATGGGATATGCTCCGGAAGGTTCTCCTTTAAGCTTACAGCTATCGCTTATTGAAGATGGATTCGAAGTAATTCACAATCTCAACAGCTTTCAAAGCCCGATGTTAGTTGCTTTTGAACATGTTCCAAGGGATAGATTTGAAATCCCCACGCATTCAAATTCTATTGGTTGTACTCCTTGGAATTTCAAGAATTCGTCCAAAAAGTTTACTTCTACAGAGTCAGTTTTATTGAAGGTATAGAACTTTTTTAATTTTTCTTTTCTTTATAGTTAAATTTTTCCATTTCATTTTTTAGCGTAACCAAGTTACTATTCAGGGAGCTAAGGAGCTTGAAATAAAAACAAGAGATCAATCTGATTCCCAAGAATGGAAGGAGGCACGATCTAGCAGATTGAATTCTTCAAATTTTGGATCTATTTGCAAAAGGAAAAACCAAGTTTGGACCAAAGTTGGCGTCAAAAATATTATAAACCCAAAAGATATTGGGCATCTCAACGCAATAAAATATGGAAAACGATGCTAAATTGTGGCCAAAAAAAAGTATCAAGAAACAATGCATAGATTGGGACACGATGTCACGGTCCACTCTTCGGGGTATATTGTAAACCCTGGTAAACCATGGCTGGGAACGTCTCCCGATGGTCTTGTTGAAGACCCTGCAGAAGTGGAGCCTTACGGGCTCATTGAAATTAAATGCCCCTGGTCAATTAGGGATAAAAACCCCACTGAAGTTTTAAGTGGCGATTTTAGGATTAAAACGATTAATGGAAAACTTGTGTTGAAAGAAAATGACGATCATTTTCATCAGATTATGGGGCAGATGACGTTATCGGGATTACCATGGTGCGACTACGTAACATATTTTCCTACAGGATTGATAATTGTAAGAGTACGTTTCGACCAAGAAAAATGGAAAAAGATGGAATCGATCTTGAAGAATTTTTATTTTGCTCACGCGCTGCCAACCTTATCAAAGGAATAAGTATTTAAGTGATAAAAATGGGTTAAATGCCTAGCTAAAGTTCCTAAATATCTGTGATATTTTAGTTCCCTAGAAAAAAACAAAAACAAAAAAAAAATAGGAAAACTATTCAAAATAAAATTGATTGTTGAAACATACACCATTAAATTTCGATACTTATACATACATTTTTAAAATTTTTACAGCTAGTATTCTCTTAATTATATAAATCCATATTTTCAAGATCATTATCATCTGAATTAAAATCGGTCCCGTATGGTTAGTCATTTACAACGGACATATTTTCTGGTTCGAAAAATTCTTCACAATCATCCGGCTCATCGTCAGTAGTATGGCTTGCATTACCCGGCTCCAAAATTTCTTCGTCAAATTCCTCCAGCTCATCATCAATAGTAGCGCTTGAATTACCCGGCTCCAAAATTTCTTCATAAAATTCATCATTTTCCAAGGAGCTGTTGTTTAAATTTTGTTCATTTTCTATATTGACAATGAGAGGGCTTTGGAAGTTAGATATAATCGCTATAATAGTCCACAGCTGATTAATGACAGGCGCAAGAGTTAATGGAATTGGACGATCAAAGATATGGAACCCTCTAATCCTAGCAATTCGCCGCTCAACATGGATGCGAAGGGCTGCAATCTTTTGGGACTTTTCGAGTTCCTCCTTCGAAAACTGGCCTTTTTCACCAAGGAATGGTGGTATATTTAATTTAATGCCTTTTGGGTCTAGCAACTTTTGAATCAAAAAACCTTTATCCGCCATCACACTATCATTTTGGTTGAAGTTCAGTTTTAAAAAACCACTTCGCCGGGTTATTTCTTGGTCGGAGATGCTGCCTGTGAACAAATGAGAGACGAAGGTGACGTAGCCATTAGGGCTTATTCCAAGAAGTCCTTTGTAAGTTGTGGTGGATTTGTAGTTTGAATACGAAGCAGACTGCAATACCAAAGACTTTGAGGCTTGGCATTTAAGTTCTGTAGCATCAATTATGACGCGAGTGCTAGGATAATCTCTTTTGAAACTTTCTGGCATAGTTGCGTCAACTTGTTCTCTTGTAGGCCATAGATTTATTTGTCCTAAGCGAAAGTACATGAAATTTATCCAAGTAACGCAATAATTGGACGCTGTGCTTGGTGAAATACCGAAGCGGTCTGCTAAATCTTTTAAAAAAAGGCCGAGTCGCAGACGCATCAAAACTAGAAGAAACTGATCTTTCACATTCAATTTCTTGTTTCGACCTACAGGTGACATTTTTGGTTTAACCCTCCCACCATTCCAAAAGTTGATGTTTTCTGCATTGGGGCCTGGATTAAGCCGATTATATAAGGCCATAAGTTTATCATAACAAGGCAGGCCAGTGTAAAATAATATATCCTTGTTGTTATCCTTTATTCTGTCTATACTAGGTTTAAGCTCATTATAGCTCTGCTCAGCAATTTTGGCCCTATGCTTTGCATCAAGTGAATCCTTTTCTACTTTTTTGAGTTGATAATTTTTGATAGATACTTTCAAGTTCAGTTCAGCGATGCACGCTTCTAATTCTTTCTCTTTTGCTTCCAACTCTTTCGCTCTCGCTTCCATCTCTATCACTTGCGCTTCCAACTCTTTCACTTTCTTCGAACATTCACAATTACAATAAATGGCTACGGATGACATGTACTCCTCTGTTGAAGTGACAACCGTGATCATATCTGATACCATATCTTTAACAACAGATTCATGATCTTCAGTATTATTTAAACTTTCAGCCACCGTGTCTGTAGAGTCAACTATTTTGGTACCAGTGGTAAAATCCCACGTAAATACCGAAGGAACCGTCCCTTTCTTCAGTATATTCTTGCCATTTCCACGTCCAGGGTCATAATCAGACCTTTTAAAATGTTTTGAACACACATAAATGTACTTTATTGGTTTATAAATGAAGTCTCGGCGGCGGATTTTCTTAAGCCAAAGCAATCTCAAGGATTTGTTTTCTAACGAAGGTAAACTATGGTAGGAAATCTGAAATAAAATTGACAATTATTGGGAGTAATTTAAACTCACTTAACTATACTTACAGATTTAGAATTTCCTTTTTGGGTACAGTTCAAAACAGAACAAATCTTGCCTGGGGGGCAGCTGGGACTCATTTTGGCTAAGGCTTAGCACTCCAGCAATGAAAATGCTTTATTTACAATGATTTAAACTATATTTTTATGATTATCAAGTAGCATACGTTACTAATATTTAAAATTAATGATAATTATTTCATTAAAATAACAGATCTTTTAACTAAATGACTAAAAATACCTCAACCATCAAAATTTTGGAGCCATATTTCATTTTTTAACTTTTTTTTAAACTACGGTAGCGCCGCCTTTTAAGAGATCCGCGCATAACGATCTTATCCCCGCCCCTGGAAGTTCGTCTTCATTTCCGAATTTGTCTATGGTGGAAACTGGTCAAGTGGTTCTAGCTGACTTTGAGGAATTAATTAACCAAAAAACCCAAACTTTATTTAGAATGTTTTAAAGATTTGAGCTATAAACTGTCTATAGACCATTAAATATCAAACTTCATTTAAAGAAAAAAGTAATTATCTAGAAAAATTTAGTGAGCAGATAAACACTTACTTATCAGAAATTACAAGCTAAAATGAAGAGTACACAAGATTTTCAAGTTTTTATTTGACATTTAGTTTGGAATCCCGTACAAATTTTGTTTGTAGGAATTTGAAACTGCTGCTAAATTTGTATTACAAATAAATTATGATATTTGAGACTAGGCTACTAGTTTAGTAACGGACGGAGTTGACACACGTGCAGGTGTCTTGACACACCAAGTCAGATGACTAGACTATAGATGCCATCATAAGTTTATAAGATATGTTCCATAAGCATGACACTACCTATACTTCGTAGTATTAGAGACTTACTAGGAGCTAGTTAGAGTCTGCATTACTAAGCCTTTGACAGCGCCTCACCAGGCGTCGCTTTACGAGAATCTATGACGTTTCATCTACGTCACTTCATGACAAGCTCTCAGTAAACAGTGACAAACTTATGGAAAATATTTTAATAACTTAAGATACAGTTGATATTTTGGCAATATGAAAATGAAAATAGTGTTTCGAGAGAATTATCTGACTGACTAGTCAAGTAGGAGATCAGGAATCTTCTTTTAATTCGTTTATTCTTATTTGCACTCTCATTTCAGCATTTTCTCTTAATAGTGTCTCGTATATTGTGTCTCTTTCTTTAGTCTAAAAAAGATAAATATTTAAGTTACAATAATATTAACTATGACGTAAATTAGAAAGTTTGCACAGATGCCCATGGCCTAGTGGGGCGAAGTATCAAATTACTTTCATTTAAGAGCAGCTTAAAGTCTGGGCTGTGGTTTAATTTAAACTAGGGATGAACCAGCACAGATACTGGGGTTTCCCGATAGTATCGGATCGGTTGGTTTAATATGATATTAAACCGATATTCGTTTAAAATGCGCGTTAGATGGCGCTACATGACATTTTTAGGTCTTTCAGTAATGTATTGACGGGGTCATACATTTTTATGAATGTCAAAAAGCCGTGATATTATTTTGAAAGTACCTCTAAACATTGTACTTGGTAGTATAATTCATGAAACTACTATATAATTATTTTCTAGTATTTTTATTGCATATGTAAATATAAAAATATCGGTATCGGTTGAAGTATCGGGTTTTGGATCATAGTGAGTAAATATCGGTATCGGTTCATGTCAGCACCGGTATCGATCGATATCGGGTTAAGCCTGGTATCGGGCATCTCTAATTTAAACAAATGGCACTATATGCTCCTATAATCAAGTGGTAGAGTTGACGCCCACTAAGCTTAGCAAAGGCTAGTTATAACTCCGCCCTCCCAGACGAGTTCTGATTGGTTCCAGACTTTGGAAAGGTAAAATTGGTGTATAGAGCACGGCACTTCCTTTAAACGGCGCCACCGGACTAAGAGAGCATCTAGTGGCAAACTAAATCACAACCTTAAAGTTATGGTTGCATTTACCGCATTGGGCGATAGGATATGTTTACAAAAGTCGACCAAAGCAGGAAACCAATCAGAATTCATCTACAAGGGCGAAACTAACACTAGCCTTATTTGCTAAGCTCAGCGGACTAGTCAACTTCCCCTAGACTATGGGAGCATCTAGTGGCAAATTAACCACACCATAAAGTTATGCTTGCATTTCCAATGTTGGCCGGGCCATTGGATGTTTTAACAAAACTCGACGAAAATCCTAGAACCCTATTGGTCAAATGATTTAATGAATACCTTTATCAATTCCGGTTCATGATGTAAAAGCCTTCCAAGAAGTTCTTGATTTTCATTTTCCAATTCCACATTTTTTTCTTTCAGGGTTTTAATGGCGTCTTCAGGATCCACCATTGAAAATTTTTCAAGAGATTCAATCTTAACGAAAAATATTGCACATTGCAGTTAAAGACTATGAATTCCAGGGGGATGCTAAATTTCACACAAGGCACAAGCGTGGCGCTAAAGAGTTTGTAATTCTACAGGGCCGGTAGGCCCTTGTAGATATGACTTGACACCCTTTTGTAACGTTAAAGCAAAATTCACATGCTTTTACTAAATTTCCTATGGAGATTAACATGGCGTTTTTCGTGATTTACCCCCACCGCGAACAGAAAAACTACAGCGAAGTTACTTTTCGGAATACTCTTGAATTAACAATTAAGTATTCAAGGTGTGCTATCGGCTAGTTTAATTTAAATAAATTAACTCTAAGTATGTTAATTTTAGTTAATTCTGAAAGTACGTCAAAAATTACTTTTGGGTCAGACTATCTAGCAGTAGACGCTGACAAATTACTTTGGTATTTCATCCGAGCTTGAGCACCTTTATATGTATTTTCTAATTAACTGTAGCACCCTTAATAAGAAATACGTCGTTATCAGGTCGAATTTTCGTCTAGAAAAGTAATTCAGGTAAATAATTACAGTTAACAGAGGTTTTTATATCATTTAAAGTAAGTTTTTGAACGTTCTTTACGGCCAAGGCTTAAGTTGTATTTTAGTTTGTCTATTCTACAGGGCCGGTAGGCCCTTGTAGATATGACTTGACACCCTTTTGTAACGTTAAAGCAAAATTCACATGCTTTTACTAAATTTCCTATGGAGATTAACATGGCGTTTTTCGTGATTTACCCCCACCGCGAACAGAAAAACTACAGCGAAGTTACTTTTCGGAATACTCTTGAATTAACAATTAAGTATTCAAGGTGTGCTATCGGCTAGTTTAATTTAAATAAATTAACTCTAAGTATGTTAATTTTAGTTAATTCTGAAAGTACGTCAAAAATTACTTTTGGGTCAGACTATCTAGCAGTAGACGCTGACAAATTACTTTGGTATTTCATCCGAGCTTGAGCACCTTTATATGTATTTTCTAATTAACTGTAGCACCCTTAATAAGAAATACGTCGTTATCAGGTCGAATTTTCGTCTAGAAAAGTAATTCAGGTAAATAATTACAGTTAACAGAGGTTTTTATATCATTTAAAGTAAGTTTTTGAACGTTCTTTACGGCCAAGGCTTAAGTTGTATTTTAGTTTGTCTATGTAATATAGTCTTTATACTTATAGTGTCTTTCCCAGGCTAGGAAATAAGACAGGTTTACAGGTCAAAAACCAGTTTATTAATAGCTTGGACCACTTTTTTTATTCAAAACGTGAGGGTCACTGGTCCCAATGACTAGTTTATTAATTCCTACTTTTATTAAAAATTGATATGGGGACCTCTTAAATTAATTTCATTTTAACATAAATTTCGACTCCATGAGTCCAGTTGTGTATACAACCCTAAGCCGAGAGAGATTTTTTTAGAATAGAGAACGACCACAAGTCCTGGGACCAGTAGAAAAATAATTAGGGGAAGGGTCACTGGCCCCGGGACCAGTTTCATATTTAAGACATCAGGGTCACTGGTCCGGAGGACTAGCTCAGAAATAAACCTTATTTCCAAGCCTGGTTTCCCCTTTAAAGATAAAAAAGCTAATTTCCAGCTCTGTATTTCAAAAATACGCAGTCTGCTTCGTTTTCTGCTACCAACAAATATAGGAGGTATACAGGGTTTCACTATTTGTTAATCTCACTAAAATGCTACTAATTGTGAAGATGTGTGATATATTTCCTTAAACTAAACCAATGTAGAGGAATTTCCATGTTTACATCTGCACAGATTCTCTCAACGTAACCACGTTGGAAACGGAGGGTTACGTATGAGGTATACAGGGTTTCATTATTTGTTAATCTCACTAAAATGGTACTAATTGTGAAGGTGTGTAATATATTTCCTTAAACTGAACCAATGTAGAGGAATTTCCATGTTTACACCAGCACAGATTCTCTCAACGTAACCACGTTGGAAACGATTCGTTAAAACAATTTTTTTCCTGGTGAAACAGTCCGTATATGATATTACGTTTTATAAATTATTTGTTACCAAGAGTTGATTGTTTAATTTAGAAATATAAGTAACAGTGGTGCTGGTTAATCCAGGAGAACATTGTCTTTACGTAATTAGTCAAATAAATTCCATGTGCAGATTTTTTCAACGTAACCACGTGGGAAACAGAGTCTTACGTACGCTATTTCCACAGTCCTTATTGCCGTTTGTTTATATGTCAGAATTGCTATGAATTGTTTAGGTGTTTGATTTAATTACTGGTATTTAAGCGAATCTATGGAATCACATCATTCATTAACATTGTAACCTTTGTACCCCGGTACAACATATTTAATTGTTAATCTTCACGTTACCGCAAATTTAGTACGGGGCATGATAAAAATTGAACGCAATGTGTTGGAACTAATCAAAAACTCATCTAAACATTAAAATTAAGGTTAATAATTTTTTGAAGCTCAATTTATAAGCTAAATCAATACTGCCAAACCACAATCCTTCATTAATTTCAACATAATTAAGTATAATTAGGGTGAATTTAAACATAAAATTGTAACGGCCATATCGCAAACGCGAAATGGCGTTACCCCTGGTAGGCCGTTGCTCCTCATAACGTTAAAATTAGCGAGCTTGGGTAGCAGCGGAACGAGCATACGCTTGTAAAACTATCAGGGGGGTCTAAGAAAGTCCTATTGCACCGCGCAACTGTCCTCGTCGGAATCCCGACAGAGACTTAACCCCTTGACCAAAAATCAAAGGGGGTAGGAACCCTTAGACCCGACTCGAGACCCTGTGTCTATAAAAGGAGAGACCGAGGGGACGAGAGATATCTTTTTGGCTCCAGCGACGAAGGAGGAAGGCCCGAGCACCTTTTTGTTTATTTTACTTTAAAAGTTTTTACATTGTAATATTTTTGAGAGATGGCTGGGTGAGTCGAAAATAAAGTTTGATTAGAAAAGTACTTCTATTACTCTAGGGTAAGCCTACCAGTTTTGTAGGGCTTACAAAATATACCTATTTTGGATAAAAACTCGAATAAATTTTAAATGGACTACTTGATTAATATTTAAACTGTATAGCTGTTGATAAAGCCTCGTATTTCTATTTCACACTTAATCAAGATAAACCTTTAAATTAAACTTAATCAGGATAAACCTTTAAATTATACTTAATTAGGATAAACCTTTAAATTATACTTAATTAGGATAAACCTTTAATTAAACTTAATCCGGATAAACCTTTAAATTAAACTTAATCCGGATAAACCTTTAATTAAGCTTAATCCGGTTAAACCTTTAATTAAACTTAATCCGTAAAACCTTTAATTAAACTAAATCCGGATAAACCTTTAATTAAACTTAATCCGGATAAACCTTTAAATTAAACTTAATCCGGATAAACCTTTAAATTAAACTTAATCCGGATAAACCTTTAAATTAAACTTAATCCGGATAAACCATTAATTAAACTTAATTGAGATAAACCTTTAAATTAAACTTAATCGAGATAAACCTTTAAATTAAACTTAATCGAGATAAACCTTTAAATTAAACTTAATCGAGATAAACCTTTAAATTAAACTTAATCGAGATAAACCTTTAAATTAAACTTAATCGATATAAACCTTTAAACTAAACTTAATCGAGATAAACCATTAAACTAAACTTAATCGAGATAAACCTTTAAACTAAACTTAATCGAGATAAACCTTTAAACCAAACTTAATCGAGATAAGCCTTTAAACTAAACTTAATCGAGATAAGCCTTTAAACTAAACTTAATCGAGATAAGCCTTTAAACTAAACTTAATCGAGATAAGCCTTTAAATTAGACTTAATCGAGATAAGCCTTTAAATTAGACTTAATCGAGATAAGCCTTTAAATTAGACTTAATCGAGATAAGCCTTTAAATTAGACTTAATCGAGATAAGCCTTTAAATTAGACTTAATCGAGATAAGCCTTTAAATTAGACTTAATCGATATAAGCCTTTAAATTAGACTTAATCGATATAAGCCTTTAAATTAGACTTAATCGAGATAAGCCTTTAAAATAAACTTAATCGAGATAAGCCTTTAAACTAAATTTTTATGGAGATAAACCTTTAAACGTAACTTAATCGAGATAAGCCTTCAAACGTAAGTAAAATTAAGGTGAAATTAACCCAAAACACGATTTTTTTGGTTAAATTCATGGATACCTTATTTAATTAAAATTAGCACTACACTTATCTTTCACCCAGTCTCAATTTTCCTATTTAATCTTTACAATTAAATGAGCACTTAAGTCCATATTTACCCGCATTTCAAGTCCATATTTACCCGCATTTCAAGTCCATATTTAACCGCATTTCAAGTCCATATTTAGACCCATTTCAAGTCCATATTTAGACCCATTTCAAGTCGATATTTAGATCCATTTCAAGTCGATATTTAGATCCATTTCAAGTCGATATTTAGACCCATTTCAAGTCGATATTTAGACCCATTTCAAGTCGATATTTAGACCCATTTCAAGTCGATATTTAGACCCATTTCAAGTCGATATTTACCCCCATTTCATGTCCATATTTACCCCCATTTCAAGTCGATATTTACCCCCATTTCAAGTCGATATTTACCCCCATTTCAAGTCGATATTTAGACCCATTTCAAGTCGATATTTAGACCCATTTCAAGTCCATATTTAGACCCATTTCAAGTCCATATTTAGACCCATTTCAAGTTCATATTTACCCCCATTTCAAGTCCATATTTACCCCATTTCAAGTCCATATTTACCCCCATTCCAAGTCCATATTTCCCCCATTTCAAGTCCATATTTACCCCATTTCAAGTCCATATTTACCCCCATTTCAAGTCCATATTTACCCCCATTTCAAGTCCATATTTACCCCCATTTCATGTCCATATTTACCCCCATTTCATGTCCATATTTACCCCCATTTCATGTCCATATATACCCCCATTTCATGTCCCAATTTACACCCATTTCATGTCCCAATTTACACCCATTTCATGTCCCAATTTACACCCATTTCATGTCCCAATTTACCCCCATTTCATGTCCCAATTTAAAACCCCTATTAATCTCATATCAAACCCCTGTTCACCCCATTTCATGTCCCAATTTAAAACCCCTATTAATCTCATATCAAACCCCTGTTCACCAAATTTCAGGACCATGCGCCTGATTTACAGGAATATTTATAGTCTTGTTCAGTTTGACTTCACTACCTTTCCTATTGTGTTTGTACACGTTGAAGACTCTCTTATTATATCAATCCTGACTGAACACGATTTTAAGTAAAAATATTAATGCCGTTAAAATTATCCAAATGAACTCTTTTGGGCAACAACTAATGTAATGGAGTCAGATTGGTTTTAATAATGAGCATGTTTTACTTTTTAAAACATCATTTAAAAACCTTTCTGAGGTCTGTATGCACAATTTTTTAAAAATACATGCTTATTGGAAAATATTTCATGGAATAAGAATTTTATTTTTATTTTACAAACCGAGATTAATATTAGGTCATTACTAATGAACTCGGGCCTTTTCCAAAAAATCGTTTATTTATCAAGGTCCCTCAACAAAAAACGTTGAAAATATTGCTTGTTTTATAGGTCGGGTTAGGTAAGGCATATGTTAGTTAGGTTACGTGTCATTGAGACACAAATTTCAAGCATTGTACCTCTTAATAGTAGACGTATTTGTCCTATAAATGTTATAAATTTAATAAAAAAAAGTTTCAATAATAACAAACGTTTTATCGTTGACAGCGTTTAAAAATAAAAATATTTGCTTTTAATAATATGTGGTTTTTCATCGGCACTATATTACGTTAGAAAATTATTTTTGGGAACTCATTCTATGTTCAAACTTCGTTTAAGTTCGTTACAGTGTTACGTAATTTGACTTAAAATTAAAATAAGCGAATCGCTTTATAACGGTGCATTTCTGCGATTTAAAAATATTTCATTCTTCTAAACTATAAATTTTGCTTAATGTTTTACAAAATAGATGGGATTATTGCTCATTTTACATAACCACTCAAGTTAATCAGATGTTAACGGGCGTAGATAGAATTTTAATTTAAGCCAAGATGTTTGTCCCATTAGACCAAATCCAAAACCGCCAAATTGCGGTAGTTTTCAGCCGAATTGGAATTCGGTCGTAAGGCAGGCAAGCAGTTAATTACCATAGTACAATTAACTTGAAATGGGTCAATAGGGCCTTAAAACGGGGGAAATAGGGTCTTTAAATGGGTAAACAGGTCTTTAAATGGGTAATCAGGGACTTGAAATGGTGTATTGACCGATTTGTTTTACACCATATGCTAAATATGGAAAAATTAAATATTTAACAACTATTTCACTTCACTTGGTTTAATAATGTGACCGAATGTGACAGAGGTAGCGTACTTTTTCCATACTTTTAACACCATTAAACTAAGTAATATTAGAAGTTCAACAGATTGCCTAACAAAGGTGTTAAAAACCACTGTAAGTGGTGCATAAATGCCTAATATTTCCTTAATACTTGCAAATAATATTAGCAAATGGCGTTAATTGATCATAAAAATGGGGTTAAAGTACACCCTAAATGATGTCTTTCTTGGCACCGGAAAAAACAGCATATATGGTGTTTGAATGCACCGTTATATTTTAGAGTACAAATGTATGATGGTGAAGCAAACATGATTATTCAAAATTTAATTACATTAAGACTGAAGTGACAGATATTATAAAAAACCGTCTTGGTTTGGACCAAGGCTGAAAAAACAAACGATATGTTTGAGGTTTATCAATTGACTGAAGTTTCAGATATTGAAATTTTTTTCTAGTTATTTTTATCCACTCAATCCTTAATCAATATTTAATTCAATCAACTGATTTTACTGTTAATCGATCTAGTCCCTCTAAATTAATTGAAAAAATTACATATCTACGCTTTTTCAAGAACAATTACATTTTCCGAAAACATTTTATCATGAAATTAATTATTTTGAAGGGGCCGTCGCAACACACTATATTATATTACCATATAGATCGAAACCTTTTCACATTAGTAAACGGTACATGACACTCCGGACTTGCCCGCCAACCTTATTAACCTAACACTATAAAACATTCGTGTACATGAATGGTTATGGTTATGGCTTGACACTCGCTAGCGCCCGAACGACCGATCACTCAGTGTAATCGGTGTACAGTACATTTGTAAGTGAGTTTGGAAATTACATACAGAGAAACTAAAACACAGGTGTGATCCCACCATTGGGGTGTTTTCTCTCTTTCATTTTCTCGCTCGCTTAGAAGCACCGCTATAGGCAGTGCTAGTTGACTAGCCTCCTGCCCGTAGTGAACTTTGGCACCGTCTGGCGATGACCCTTGGTGCGAGGGAGAATACACCCCAATGGTGGCCTCGCCCCTGTGTTTTCCGAAATGATCTTTACGCTTGCTAAAATGATTACGCGTAATACGTAACCGGTGTAAAGTAGGGAGGTGACGTTTCAAATGAAGACTGAGTTATGACCAAGAAATTCTAAAGTATGGAAATAAAGTTCCAGTGCAACTTTACCTTCATAGAGGCGACAATAGAAATGTAGCATTTCGATATACGAAATTTAATGTATAAATTCGCGCAACACCCTGGTTTGGCATCAATTAAATATTTACATTTTCCATTCGAGTTATGTCAAAGTTCGCTTGCTCTTTTTAGACATCCAGTAGAACATTTCAAATATTCAATACTGATCCCTCAACACGTACTCCCTTCAAAATAATTAATTTCATGATAAAATGTTTTCGGAAAATGTAATTGTTCTTGAAAAAGCGTAGATATGTAATTTTTTCAATTAATTTAGAGGGACTAGATCGATTAACAGTAAAATCAGTTGATTGAATTAAATATTGATTAAGGATTGAGTGGATAAAAATAACTAGAAAAAAATTTCAATATCTGAAACTTCAGTCAATTGATAAACCTCAAACATATCGTTTGTTTTTTCAGCCTTGGTCCAAACCAAGACGGTTTTTTATAATTTGAACATGTGATAAAACCAAACCACTATCTACATGTTTGTGTATATGCTAAAATAAAATGTAGAACCCACTTAGCTTATGGAAAATGAAATCAAAAAGACGAAACCTGGAACAAATTAGGGAAAAAAAATGTGTATTTTTGTAGGATGATAGTGTAGAACTAGTTAAACCAAATCCCAAACTCTCCATCTTTCCGAGTGCCGCTTGCCCTTTAACGCAAATGTTGGGAAAATCGACTTAATGCTGTAATTCCGGAATGAGATGAGATATAGAGTCAATAAGCCTTCCAATCAAATGTTATGATGAGCTATATTTTATTACATTACGTGGAATCTGTAGCTAGATAACGGAAATGTTTTGGTACGTTATATTAATGATTTTGATGATATTTTATCAATGTAAATTGATTCAGCTTTTTCATAATTTTTTCAAAGTTCAATCCTATTTCCTTGGGCTAGTACTTGGTCATTTAAGCCTTTCTGAACACTAAACTGTTAAATGGAGTCTGGTGTTAGACCACCTTGTCTTCTTGGGGTGAAGGGGGGGGGTCAAACTCTTGGTTAGCATATTGCTTACCCGCCCACCGCGACGGTGGCGCCATTTCTTATGGCCAAAGAGCTGGGTGTTTTTTCCCCTGAACTAAGGGCGGACTTCACCCCAACAGCGCCGGTTAGCCCCTTTAAGATGGAACATCTGGTACATGGTGGATTGGTAACTTTGAAGCCCTATCCATAGCCGACTTGTATTAATAAAGGCCTATAGGTAGGAAGCTACTCATGGGGCGGCATACCGATTTTTTAGCGACCGCTAGATGTCGTTCTTAGGGGGAAAATATTGTGGCGGGAAGTTCAAAACGAATGAAAATGCCAATAGGAGAAAGCTTACTTTATGTCTTGAGGTTGCGGTTTTTTTTTGAATAAAGTAAGGCAGTTTTTTTAGAAGTAATACATTTACTTGATAACAATATATTTGTCTTTATCTCATTTAAAGTGCGTTTAGTAAACTATGTTTTCTACTTTTCTATCACAGTACAATGTAATATTTTCAAAATAAGTGTTATGATTAGTACCTAACATACGACATCTAGCGGCGGCAGATCACGACTTCCATTGCCAATATCAGAAAAAAAACCGAGGATCACCTATAGGCCTTTATTAATACAAGTCGGCTATGTTTTGTCGTTTTGTGCCCCTGTCGAAACCTAGTAAATTGGTTGTTTTAACACAATAATGGCACACCAACATTTTATATTTTTTGTACACTATGTGTTTACCAATAGACCTTTACAAAAAAAAGATATGTTGCCGGGAAAAAAGCAGAGACTAAGGGTGTTTTCCCTTCCGCGAAAGGAGTTTAAAAAAAGGCTTGTATGGCACCTTCAGATAAGTGTACAATGATTAAAAATTTGTTACCTTAATTTTTAACTGAGTTATCTCCATCCTTAAACGTTCTTCTTTCTCCGCCTGCTCTTTTGTTACTGTGAATATCCGATGATATTTATTCTTCTATATTAAAATATTTTCAATCACATTTCATTATATGGCGATATATTACATAAGAATTTTGTTTTGAAAATAGGGAGTGGGCCAAGAGATGAAAATCGGACCACTCTGGCCTCTCTCAATAAAGGACTTTTGACTCAACTAGATGGGTCAAAAAGTTGAGTCAGCAAAAACTGGTCAGTGATAAATTTTTAATTTGGTGATTCAACTTGTCCAAGGGACCAGTTTATTAATTGCTTGAACTAGTTTTTAAGTTTATCAATTTCAAATCTATAGGAAAACTAAACGGGGGGACCAGTCCAAGGGACCACTTTATTATTTTGGACGGTATGAGGGTCACTGGACCAAGGACTGGTTCAAAAACTATCCTCATTTCCCACTGCTCCCAACTATAGTTTACTCAACTCAAATTGACTCATCTAAATGAGTCAAAAAGTTGTATCGTCTGCAAAGGCCTTTAAGACTCCCAAACTTAATTCACTTACTAATTCTTCCAACTCCTTTTCAAGAGCAGAGATTTTTTCCTCGTACATCTTGGTAACTACGTAAGTTTTGTATTGTCGTGGAGGCATGGAATGTGGCGTTGGAATTTGTTGCTTTAAACTTTTGATTAGTTTCTCTTTTTCTTCAAGCGCCTCTAAAACTCGACGGTTTTGTTCCGTTAACGTTCTATTCCTCTTGGATAATTGGTCAATTTCACGTTGACACTACATAAATTAATTGACAACTTCTTCACCTATTTTCTCTTGAAGCAAAGAGCGGGTCACGTGGGTCCCCTACAAGGTGACTATCTTTATGAACTCCAGTTTTGGTGTGGGGGAAGGCAGAAGGAATTTGTGGGCGGGATTTTTAAGTGCACTTATAAATCCCGCCCACTAGCCTTCGCCAAGTTAAACCCGGAGTTCATTAGGAAAGTCAACTTGTAGGGAAAACACGTGACCCGCGCTTTGCTATGATGTTGTTATCAAATAAACACATACCTTTTTAACTTCATGTTGAAGTTTCATATTTTCCGAGGCGATTTTATTAGTTTTGACATCAAGCAATCTATGTATGCTGGCACTACTCGCACATTTAGGGGTTGCGGAATTGTCGCTTTTATCAACATTGTTATCATTTATACCACTTTGCGATTGATCCAGTATTTTTGCTTCCTGCATTAGCAAATGTTTCAAATTTTTATCAGGCTGATATGCTAAATGAATTCTACAGGGCCGGTAGGCCCTTGTAGATATGACATGACACCCTTCCGTAATGTTAAAGAAAAAGTCACACCTTTTAGGGTTAAGTTTATTAGATATGTTCCATAAGCATGACACTCCCTATACTTGTAATGCTAGAGACTTACAGCTCGAGCTAGTTCGAGAACGACAAGCGAGAATTGACTACACTCGGTTAATAGAGAGTTTAAGCATCCCCTATACGCGTACGTGTAGCCACCTTTGACAATGCATTGGTCTAATGCACTGTGGAAGGTAGCTACACGTACGCGTTTAAGGGATGCTTAAACTCTCTAATATTGCAGTCCGTCTTCCTATTTAGTCTCCACCGATTAAGCCTTTGACAGCACCTCACCAAGCGTCGTTTAACAAGAATTTATGACGTTTCATGTACGTCACTTCATGACAAGCTCTCAGTAAACAGTGACAAACTTATGGAACATATCTTATGAACTTATGGTTTTAATAAGGATAACCCTTTAAAGGAAAGCGCGGCTCCGTTGATGCCCCTTATAGATGGCTTTTCTGCTACACAGGGGCTAAGCTTGCTAAAGGCTACTTAAGCCAAAGGCAGGAACCAATGGGAACTAGTGCATTAGGTCTGATTGGTTCCTGTGGAGCCTCCGAAATGAACTAGGCCCATACGTGTCGATTTTTACGTGGGGAAATATCTAGTTTCATAGAGGAAATATTTTCACCCAATATGTGTACTAGATGGCGCTTTTATTACAGTTGCGAAGGGGGTCTTCCATAAATTGTCGTTGATATTTTAGGGGCCAATTATAAACATTTTATGAAAGAGAAAGGTTTCACCCTTAATTTAACGTAATGTTTTAGGGGCTATTCACTTTTTATTGAATCTATTGGTTAGATTGTATGGACAAAAAAAGTTTTTACATCGTTGTTTTTTCAGTAAAACAAAACTTCTTGAAGTTTCTAATTCACAGTTTTCATATACCATTAAAGGAATTTTTAACCCCTGTATAACCTTTCATTTTTTTAGCCTTAACTTTTTTATCCTTTACTTCTTTGAAATGATTGTTTAATAAAGGTCTTCGGAAATTTTCTAAAACATTACATTTTTTAACTATCCGCGACCTCGGCTTCACCGCTCTACGTCTATACCTTGCCCTAATATTGTAGCAGTCGACGGGGTCATGAGGCTGAACTTATGTTTATTTTACGGTACTGAAAGCGCCCCCAAGCGGGAAAACACGGCGAACTAAATATTCTCGCTTCGCTACACGCATGGGCCTAGTTCATTTCGGAGGCTCCGGTTCCTAAAATTCGTGTCCAGAAGATTAGCCAGGATGCTAGGGGTGATTATGGAGCCAAAATAGCCCATAGAACCCACTGTACTTAATCTTATCACCCCCCTTTTTTAACACGCCATATTTTTTAAGACGTGGACATACTGTCCAATCAAGACTGAACTAGCAATAATCACACGAATGAAATTATTTTACTTTGATATTTGGCTGTTCTCCATTTGAGAACTGTTCAATTATGGCTTCTTTGTTCTTCAAATCTGATTTCAATACATTGATTAAGCCTTCCAAGGTAGACATCTGCACCTTGTAACGAGGAACATCAATTTTCACTTGCTCCAATTCAACCTTTAGCTCAAAATTTTCCTCGGACAGTTTCAAAACCTGATAAAATCGAAATCAAAAATATGCTTCATTTCTGAAATTAACAGCTATGCAAAACCTTTACATGTTTTTGAAGATTATTAATTTTAACAGAGGAGCTGACTGAAGGGTCATCGTTGAAAATATCTCTAGTGGCTCGAGCCATAGTCTACAAAAAATGGTTATATTTTAACATGAATTTAATAGTTAAAAGCATTTATCGTCTGTGGTTTAGTTAACTCATTTCAACGTTTATACCTCTCTGGATACAGTATATTTCGCCAATTGCTTTTCTAGTTGATAAATTTTATCCACCAAAATTTGGTTTTTTGTTTTCAATTCTTCCAATTCATCCGGTTTTCTTCCGGTGGTCTTATTAAAATAGTTAACTCATATTTGAAGTTTGCTTATTTCTAAATTTAGCTTCATAACTTGGATTTTACCTCTTGTTCAAGTTGCTGTAATTTTTTCTTTAGTTCTTCAACTTGTGCCAATTCTGGTGCGGGATGTGCTTTAACCAACAATGCTTTTACTCTGTTCTCCAGAAGGGTTTTCTCCTTGTTCAATTTAATCAACTATGAAACAGAAACATATAATCGTTTATGGGCATGCCACAATTATAGATAGTTTTTACTAATGACGCTAGAGCACTGTCAACCAAATTAGTCCAGTCCCTATTCAAACTAAACTGCTAACCTATTGATACCTAAATGGATTGGTAACACTGAAGACCGGCAAAACGACTATTCTTAGCTTAAAGGAAAGCTTGGGTTCAGTACGTGCATGAATCCCCTACATGGTGATTTTCCTTACCAACTCCAGTTTTGGTTTGGGGACGGCAGTAGGCATTTATGGGCGGGATTTGAAAGTGAACTAATAAATCCCGCCCACTAGGCTTAGTCAAGCCAAAACTGGAGTTAGTGAGGAAAGTCACCTTGTAGGGGATCCAGTGGATCCGCGCTTTGCTATAACAAGAATGAAAACTTTGTAAGAGCTTATCGCAAATGAAAACTAGACCGCCACACCACCCTGGTGTGGGTGGTAGCATATTTTAGGTACCGAGGAGGTGAAAATTATTCTGAGGTAATGAGGCGTTTAAAAAGTATAAGTTTAATATATACACGTTTGAACACAAGTTATTTTACACATTAGAGAAGGAATATGTATCTATACCGTGCATTTAGTTTGGATCCAGATTAATACGCCCTCTAGTGCACATTTTTCGACTAAAAAAATAAGACCCATACAGAAGAATACGGTACTGTTCTTCAATAACACGTGAAACTTTAACACAACAAAAGCCGCTACCATAGCAACCAAATTGATTTTTGGGATATGGTATTCACTCAACCATTTAAAGCAAGTCGATCTCGGCTGTGGATTAATTTAAATCAATACCACTAGATGCTCCCATAGTCGAGGGGTGGAGTTGACAGGCCCACCAACCTTAGTTAAGGCTAGCTTTAGCTCCGCCCTCGTGGACCAATTTTAATTGGTTCCTGCCTTTGGCAAGTTAAATTTTGGTGTGTAGAAGATTAGTCGGATTTTAGGGACGAAAAAGTAGCTTTAAAGGGAGGGTGAAGTAGAAAATCAAGTGATTTTTTATCGATTCTTCTCTTAATTATAAGACCAGTCTGCATGGTCGAACATTCAGGAAATACTTCCGAATGATTTTAAAATTCAAATTTGGCTCAGATTTTAAGGATAATTTTAAAGAAGGTCCTCCGACCAATCGCGTAACGACCTGCCTTTTTATTAACAAAATTCTCGTAAATTTATCACGAGATTTGATAAAATTCGCGCGCGACGTGATAATCGTGGCGCGAGACATGGAGCGTGCCACGAGAATTTTGTTAACAAAAAGGCCGGGCTTTACGCGATTGGTCGGAGGACCTTCTTTAAAGTTATCCTTAAAATCTGAGCCAAATTTGAATTTTAAAATCATTCGGAAGTATTTCCTGAATGTTCGACCATGCAGACTGGTCTTATAATTAAGAGAAGAATCGATAAAAAATCACTTGATTTTCTACTTCACCCTCCCTTTAACAAGACCGCAGAGCCTCCACGTGGACAGTTTTAAGAACGCCCAAGATCAGAGCTCCACGTGGACAGCTTTAAACACCCCATTCCCGCTTGTTTTCGAATTACCCTTACTAAAATATTGCATGATAAATAGGTAGATATTACATGAATTTCACGTGATTGTTACCAAGTACAAGTGAATATTACGTGACACAACGTGTCAATGATTATCACTTGTGTTTGAGAAGTATTTCATTAGTGAATACCAGCTCTTGTGTCACGTTAGATGACTTTTCATATTCAAGGTGATTCATGGGTGACACTCGCATCACTTATATATACCCATGGATATCGGTCACGTTCAAGGCAAAGCCTTTATGAAATGAGGGTTCCTGATAGCAATATCAGGTGAATAACATCCAAAAATCACTTCGGGGCTCTGTCGATACTGTTTGTTAAGAACTCAGTGAGCGCATGTCGGATGAATATCTGACAACAAGTAACACTTCACTGGGTTTATGTACACCTTGTTGAATATTGGACATTTAATATTCACCCGAATTACACCAGCCGCGCAGATCACAAACATTCGTGAATCCAAGAACCACCAACAGTAACTTATATGAAACGTAGCGAATATTGAAGATTCGATATTCACCCGAAATTCACCAACTGCATATACGTGAATTAATGGTTTATCATTTATGTCTGGTGTATCTCAGATCAACAGCGAGTGATAAATTATCACTTGTATCTCATATTAATAGAAAGTGATACATTTTCATTTATGTCAAGTGCATCTCAGATAAATAATGGATGGCAAATTATCATTTATGTCAAGTGCATCTCAGATAAATAATGGGTGACAAATTATCATTTATGTCAAGTGCATCTCAGATAAATAATGGGTGAAAAATTACCATATATGCAGGTGTATCTCAGATCAATAATGGGTGACAAATTATCATTCATGCCAGGTGTATTTCAGATCAATAGCGACTGATAAATTACCATTTATGTACTGAGGTTGCCAGGTTGGTGAATATTACACATTCAATTTTCACCAGAGATATACTAGCTGCGCTCGTCAGAAACATTCAAGAATTAATGTGAGGTCCGCGATTCATCCAAGAATCACCAACATATATAAACCATAGTGAATATTGGAGATTCGATATTCACCCGAAATTCAGTAACTGATATATGTCACACACTTAAACGAATTAATGTTTTAACATTTATGTTTGGTGTTACTCAGTTGAATAGCGAGTGATAAATTATCTATTATGTCAGATGTATCTCAGATCAATAAGGAGTGAAACATCAGTTTTGACAGGTGTATCACAGATCAGTAGCGAGTGACAAAGTGTCATTTATGTCTGGTGTATCTCGGATCACTAACGAGTGATAAATTATCATTTATATCTAGTGCATCTCAGATAAATAATGGGTGACAAATTATCATTTATGTCTAGTGTATCTCAGATCACTAACGAGTGACAAATTTTCATTTATGTCGGGTGTATCTCAGATCACTAACGAGTGACAAAGTGTCATTTATGTCTGGTGTATCTCGGATCACTAACGAGTGATAAATTATCATTTATATCTAGTGCATCTCAGATAAATAGTGGGTGACAAATTATCATTTATGTCGGGTGTATCTCAGATCACTAACGAGTGACAAATTTTCATTTATGTCTGGTGTATCTCAGATCACTAACGAGTGACAAATTTTCATTTATGTCGGGTGTATCTCAGATCACTAACGAGTGACAAATTTTCATTTATGTCGGGTGTATCTTAGATCACTAACGAGTGACAAATTTTCATTTATGTCGGGTGTATCTCAGATCACTAACGAGTGACAAATTTTCATTTATATCGGGTGTATCTCAGATCACTAGCGAGTGACAAATTATTATTGATGTCTGGTGTATCTCAGATCACTAACGAGTGACAAATTTTCATTTATGTCGGGTGTATCTCAGATCAATAACAGGTGATATCATTTGTGTCATTTATTCGGCCCTATCTTGGTATGATAGTGCTTCCTTTAATTCGTATTATAATAAAGATTTTGAATAAAAATGAAAGACAAAATCAGAAGTCTTTTTCATTAAGTTTGTTAGCTGAGAAATAAATATATTTTTTTCGTTTTAATTATCATTTAAGCGTAATAACAGATGACCAATTTCGTAGTATGCCTTATTTTACATTTCCCATAATGATAGATAAGCCAGTATCTCGTAATTGAATGAATCGATCATTGCGTCCTCGGATTTTTAAATCAATCGTGGATATCGAAGCAATGTTCAATTATCGTTAAGTGCAGCCACTTGACACCGTCCATATTTTTCGAAAACCGCCCACATGCGGGGTTTCGTTTGAATGGGACGTTTGAATTTTGGGTACAGCCGAATGGGGGAGAACCTTCGTGTGTCACTTATATTAGGTGTATTTCAGATAAACTAGTGATATAATATCAACTATTTAAGGTGTATCTCAGGTCTATCGCAAGCCAAAATTTGTCACTTTTATCAGGTGTACCCCAGGTCTGTTGCAAGAGATAATTTGTCACGTACATCGGTTCAATAACGGGCGATTATTTGTCATTCATGTCGTGTCTTTCGGGTCCATGGCAAGTGATTATTTGTCACTCATCTCGGATGGCTTTTGGGTCAATAACGGGTGATTATTTGTGATCTCGGGTCAATAACGGGTGATTATTTGTCATCTCGGGTCAATAACGGGTGATTATTTGTCATCTCGGGTCAATAACGGGTGATTATTTGTCATCTCGGGTCAATAACGGGTGATTATTTGTCATCTCGGGTCAATAACGGGTGATTATTTGTCATCTCGGGTCAATAACGGGTGATAATGTGTCACTCATGTCGGGTGTCTTTTGGGTCAGTAACGAGTGATTATTGTTCACGCATGTCGGGTGTCTTTCGGGTCAATAACAGGTGATTATTTGTCATCTCGAGTGAATAACGGGCGATAATGTGTCACTCATGTCGGGTGTCTTTCGGGTCAATAACGAGTGATTATTTTTCACTCATGTCGGGTGTCTTTCGGGTCAATAACGAGTGATTATTTTTCACTCATGTCGGGTGTCTTTTGGGTCAATAACGGGTGATTATTTGTCATCTCGAGTAAATAACGGGTGATAATGTGTCACTCATGTCGGGCGTCTTTTGGGTCAATAGCGGGTGATTATTTGTCACTCATGTCGAGTGGCTTTTGGGTCAATAACGGGTGATTATTTGTCACTCATGTCGAGTGGCTTTTGGGTCAATAACGGGTGATTATTTGTCACCTCGAGTCGGGTGGCTTTTGGGTCAATAACGGGTGATTAATTATCTGTCATCTAGGGTCAAAAACGGGTGATTAATTATCTGTAATCTCGGGTGATTATTCTACATCTCGGGTCAATAACGGGTGATTAATTGTCACGTATGTCGGGTGTCTTTGGGTCAATAACGGGTGATTATTTGTCACTCATGTCGGGTGGCTTTGGGTCCATAGCGGGTGATTATTTTTCACTCATGTCGGGTGGCTTTTGGGTCAATAAGGGGTGATTATTTGTCATCTCGAGTAAATAACGGGTGATAATGTATCACTCATGTCGGGTGTCTTTTGGGTTAATAGCGGGTGATTATTTGTCACTCATGTCGAGTGGCTTTTGGGTCAATAACGGGTGATTATCTGTCATCTAGGGTCAATAACGGGTGATTAATTATCTGTCATCTAGGGTCAATAACGGGTGATTAATTATCTGTCATCTCGGGTGATTATTTTACATCTCGGGTCAATAACGGGTGATAATGTGTCACTTATGTCGGGTGTCTTTTGGGTCAATAATGGGTGATAATGTGTCACTTATGTCGGGTGTTTTGGGTCAATAATGGGTGATTATTTTTCACTCATGTTGGCTGTCTCTTGGGTCAATAACGGGTGATTATGTGTCACGTATGTCTAGTGAAAAATGAGTGATCAGGTGTCACACAGGTTTATAACGAGTGATAATATGACTCTTATCACAAATGACAATCAAGTGTAAGTCACGTAATTTTTACGTAAACGGTCAACGTGAAATATAAATAAATAGCAGGTCTATATTGGACTAATTTTAGGCAATACTCGGAGGTCTATTTTTGAGTAAGGGTATTATTAGGCCAATTATTATTATTATTATTATAACTAAACCATATTGTATTGAACGTTATTAGAAATAATAGGTACATAGATTTTTAGCGAGAAAAAACTCAATGCAAACTTCTCTAACCGCTTGAAATCACCATTAATGAAACAAGTACAAAAGGTTAGTTTCTTTACCTGATCTCGCAGTGTTTTGTTCGACTTCTCAAGTGATTCCACTTCGTGTTCTTTCTCTTTCAGCTTACTTTTTAAACGCTCAGTAGTTTGTTGCCACTTTTTACTCTCTTCCCAACGAATAAGTTCTTCCCTTGCCTACAAAACAAGAATGATGGATTTTCAGGGTTCGTACGAAATTTTTACATTGAAAATCCCTGACTTTTCCAGGTTATCCCTGACCAAATTTTGGAAATATCCCTGACTATTTTAAGGTGTTTACCAGAGCCCACTTCATCACACCTTTCTCATATTTAGTATTGCTCGAAGCATAGCTTAATATACCAAACGAAATCCCTGACATATCCCTGACTTTTTGGGTAAAAGTTTCAAATCCCTGACTTATCCCCGACTTTTTCCCCTATTTTCCATATCCCTGAATTATCCAGGTTTTCCAGGTTATCCAGGTCCCTTTGAACCCTGATTTACTACACTGCATATTTGGACTCATAATAGGACATCGTTGTTGGGGTACAGAGGCAACTGTACTATAATAGTTACGTATTACAGTACTTAACGCATGCAGTGGAACTGACCACATCAAATCCTGCAAGCATTAAGAATATACTAATTACTTTTTGCGCTTTCTCATCCTCAACGTAAGGCTTTTCCGGTGGTTCATGACGACGTATTAGTTCCTCTAAAAATCGAATCTGTTCCTTCAGCTCCGAAACTTCTTCAACACCATTCTCTTCAACTGGAGCCTGAAATGCATGTATTTCTTAACACCATCAACAACTCATGACCTCAGGAGTGAACCAATTATTTAAAGTCAGTCATATTACACAATTAACGCCTCTAATGGGCTGTTCACTCCTGATGCCAACTGATTTCTAAGAACATGCAGTTTCGACGTACGTTTGAAGTAGGTGGTCGAGCTCTTTCCAGTCGCCTTTTCATATCTTCATTTTCTTTAAGGGTTTTCTCCAAAAAGTCGTCATTTTGATCTAAAAGAAACACAATTCGCATTTCTTTATAAGTCACTGACACATTTTAAAGCAATTGCTGGCTCCTGTAGCGCCCCTAACATCCCGGCTAATCTATATCTATATAAATCAAAGTCCTGACTGACTGATAATCAACGCCCAGCCCAAACCGCTTGCCCTAGAAGGCTGAAAATTTGCAGGAACGTTACTCATAAGTAGTAGGCGCGTACTAAGAAAGATTTTTCCAATCCGCCGCCATCTTAATAAATGGCGCCCCGAAATGTAAAAAATCTTCTCTATGCAACAAAGTCCGCGCTTTTCAACCAATTTCGCAAATATTTAGTACACTGGTTTCCTTTAACCTATAGACGGGCTGAATGGTCTTTCGGGTTCGATTTGTTGCCATCTTTTTAAATGGCGGCCAAAAACTTAAAACCCTTCTTTATAGAATAATGTCCGCGTGAAAAATAACAAAAAAAATGTCCCGACGGGCTGACGGGCAACGCCGAGTGCCTTCGCTCCTAGGGTGCTACAAAAATATTAGTCATCAGTAAAATCTACCCATTCTTTATATCATTTTAGATGGAAGTTCTTATTACACGCGAGCGACGCCGCGGCTAACAGCTAGTCTTTAATAAACCAAATTTATCCTGCCAAAAGCAGTAACCAATAGGGACTTGGTATTACTACGTCAGGCTACCTTCCACTAGTGCTAAAAAACATACCAGGAGGAGGGGCTTATAGCTTTCATTCTGTAAAAAAAAAATACAATAATGGCGCTGGGGGCGGAGTTAAGCCCTAATTGCCAAGTCCCTATTAGAATGAACCTAAAATTAACCTTTGCCAGGCTTAGCGGGCTTGTCAACTCCACCCCTCTAGCAAGGGCTTTGACACAGCTGGGACTATTTTCAATCGCGTATTCGCTGTTGTACTTCGTCGATTAAAAATATTACTAACCCGAGTTCATCCGAAATGCATCCAGTTCAACAGCAAGTTCACTTATCCTTTCATCCCTTGAATTTATCTGCTTTTTCAAATTTTCTCGCACTTTTTCCAAATTGTGGATTTTATCCTTTAGTTAAAAGTGATCATTATAGCCACTCCATAAGTTTATGAGATATGTTCCATAAGTATGACACTTCCTATACAGCCCTAATTCAGCTAGTTCTAGAACGACTTGATAATTGACTACTCGCGGTTTTGCAGTCCTCCTACCCATGGATTAACTAACGCTAGGGATTGTTCACTAACTGGGTTTCCCATGTATTATTATAGCCAACTACATGTTCCGAATTATTCCTTGATTCCCCTCTTCATTCCCCCAATTTATTGGACCAAATCGGATGTAGATATGGCGCCATCTCTCGGCAAAATAAATCGTTTTTGCCCAATTTAGGCAGGATTTCAATTTTGACGTCATAGGCCACGTGATATTTGGTCCAATTTTCTTATAACTTCCTGTTAGGGATAGTAGCTGCTGCTAGGGGGCGTTTGGAACATGCATGCGTTATCTTTTTGGGGGAACGAACTACCCCTAGCGTTAGTTAATCCATGTCCTACCCAATTAGTCGATACTAAGGCCCAGCAGACGCTTACCAGGCGTTGCTTTATGAGAATCTACGACAAGCTCTCAGTAATCAGTGTCAAACTTACGTTACAACGAGTACACTTATATTTAATAAATTTAACTTTAACCTGATACTCTTTATATTTTAAATCAGTCGAAGTTTGAGTTTCTTCGTCTTTTGTCTCAATTTTAGCGACAGTTTCCGGCTCGTCAAATTGCACTTGATTGATTGAATGTTTTGATCTATCAGGCTGACTTAGAGATTCGTGTGTATCCGCCTGTTTAATTGATGTCCTTCTCATATACTGCATTTCAGATCTCAATTTCCGAATTGCATTGATTAGTTCCTGGGTTATGAAGCAAAATCAAAAGCACTTTTGTATTTATGATTTTGATTTAGTTATGGTATTTTTCATTCTTAATAGGGTATTTTTAACTATCGTCTTGATATAAGTGACACATTGATCATTCTGAGCGGAGCCTACATAGCGTAGGCTCCGTTCTGTACAATTACTGTACACGTTGCATTGAATATTGAATTACCTTACGGTAATCTCACCCTATATTCTTTCCGTAATCTCGAAATAATCGCGCCACAATCTTGGCGTAACCTCGAAATAATAGCGCCATCTAGTGAGCGAATTCTGTACTTTGATTTTATTCCGTATTTTAAAAATGGCCGCGGACAACAACAATCTTTATGACACAGAGTTAACCCTTTGTCAGGTCCCGAATGAAGTTTGCAAACGCGCGATCTCCACTCCCTTAAATCCCTATCACTACTTTTACAGCCAAGAACTGAACATGTTCTACCCCAACTTGCCACATTTATTTTTCAAAACATACTAATCATCAATGAGAATTAAAAAATATGTTCAAATCACCAGATTCACCGTGCCAAAGGATTTCAGACGATGGTTTTGAACTTCCTGCTTTTGAACGCTAGATGGCTTTAAGCACCGACGTTTAAAGAGACAAAAATACCGAATTTTACGCTTTACTTCGACGCTAGATGGCGGTTTCAAAAACTACTAAGAGGCAATGGCAGCCCCCTTGGAATTTGCCTGGTAAACGACGTATTCCCAACGAAATATTTTCGGCGTAATCTCGCCAATGAGATAGAATATATGTTTTAAACCTAGAGTCACAACGTGTGATCTCGAGATCGACGTTTCGCGATACACTTTTTGTCGAGCATGAATCTTTATCAAATACTGGTGGCGCCACCTATTAATCACTCGAAGAACCTTATTATTACCGTCTGCTGCTATAATCTACGTAACAAGCTGTCAAGATAGTTTTTTAAACGTGTTAAATAAAATACGCGAGTTCAATAATAAAAACTCTAGTCCTTTTTAATCTAATAAATAGATGAAATAAAAATCATAACGATGTTTCTGATTGCAAATAAGCAAGTAAAAGTTGTAATTAGTTCCGCTACAGGCTCACAGGTGGCGCTGTCATGTTTTGATAACCGTGCTTGATAAAAACAATGTGTTTCTCGGCGTAATCTGGACATAATCATGCCTTAATCTTGGCGTTACATCGCTTTTATTCTGGGAGTAACCCGTGTAATCCCAAATTAAGTAGTCGGTGTACAGCGACCACCATTTCAATTCTGGAGACTCATAGAGACCGACCTCATAAAGGTTCCCATACCTATGTCACCTTTCATTAAGAGTGCAAACCCACGTCGTTTAAATGAAGCGTATGACAACCGTACATTATAAAATCAAATATTATTTGCGCTAGCTTACATTCAATTGTTTTTCCTTGCCATAAATCTGATTTTTAAGGTCTTTCAGTATGAGTTTCAGTTGAATAACTTGAGCAGGCTGATTGCCGATTTGTTCCTCGAAATTTCGATTCACAACTTGTACCATCTGTTGGTGCCTCTTTACTTCTTCCACACCTTGCAGCCTTAAATACAGCTCTTGCTTAGTTCTAAAATGCATAAAGAGTGCATATAAGATTCTGAAAGAATATTAAAATCAAGACATACCTCTCCTGTTCTTCTTCAAGTTTTTCCGTCAAATTGTTAGCTTTGATTTTCCACTCAACTGTTTCTTGTTGAGCTACGTTTAATTGTTTCATGAGACCCGATAGTTTTGTCTGACTGATATCCATTGATTCTTCAAGCTCTGTTACTTTCGAAAGCTAAGGAAGACAGAAGATGGAAAATATCTTGTAAATTTATGCTATTGTCAAATAGTGTAAAAAAACCGGAGCCTCCGAGATGATCTAGGCCCGTGCGTGTCGATTTTTATGTGGGTAAATATCCAGTTTCATACAGGAAATATTTTCACCCAATATGTGTACTAGATGGCGCTTTTATTGCAGTTGCGAAAGGGGTCTTCCATAAATTGTCGTTGATATTTTAGGGGCCAATTATAAAAATTTTATGAAAGAGAATGGTTTTCCCTTAAATTAACGTAATTGTTTCAGGGGCTATTTACTTTTTATTGAATCTTTTTTGTTAGATTTTATGGACAACAAAATTAATTATGAGATTTTAACATCGTTGTTTTTTTGGTAGAACAAAAACATCTTGAAGTTGCTAATTCACAGTTTTATTATACCATAAGAGGAATTTTTTTAACCCCTTCGTAACCTTTCATTTTTTCAACCTTAGCTTTTAATCCTTTACTTCTTTGACATGGATGTTTAATAAAAGCCTTTGGAAATTTTCTAAAACATTTTTTTACTATCCGCGACCTCGGTTTCACCGCTCTACGTCTATACCTTGCCCTAATATTGTAGCAGTCGACGGCTGAAGTTATGTTTATTTTACGATACTAAAAGCGCTACCAAGCGAGAAAACATGGCAAACTAAATTAGTTAAAAAATATTCTCGCTTCGCGATCATCTCGGAGGCACCGAAAAAAACCCATGAAAATTCCTCACTAGACTCGAGTTCAGTTCCTGCATCAGCAACTTTTTATCATCAGCATCCGAGGCACTTTTGGTTTTGGAAAGAACGTAATCTCTCTGCGCACTTTGAAGTTTACTCTGCAGTTGCAACAATTCTCGTTCATAATGCAGCTTTTGCGATACCGTATCATCTTTCAGTTTATTGAGAAGTTCTTGATAACGCGTAATACTTTCCTCTTTTTGGTTCAAGCGAGCCTGTAAACAATCTATGGTAGTTTGGGCGACACTCAGATTCTGTTTCGCTTCGAAATAGTCCACCAGTTGAACTTCGGGGCTCTGCGATGTTTGCAATGAAGGCGCTGTGTTCAGACTAGTTGGCATTCGGGCTATCAAGTCATTTAAGGCTTCTTCTCTGGATTTCAATGCATCTTCAGCTTCTTTAAGACGTCTTTCTAGATTAGCTACAGTCTGCGCAAACAAACAGACAAACTATTAGAAATAATAGTATATCAAAAAGAGAAATATTCTTAAAGGAAAAGTTCAGGTAACATTCTATTGTACTTTTTAAAGGGAGGGTGAAGTAGAAAATTAAGTGATTTTTAATCGATTCTTCTACTAATTATAAGACCAGTCTACATAGTGAAACAATCAGGAAATACTTCCGAATGATTTTATAATCCTCGTGGCACGTTCCGTTTCTAATGAAATTTATCACGAGATTTATAAAATTTTCGCGCGACGTGACAATCTGAACCCAATTTGAACTTTAAAATCATTCGGAAGTATTTCGTGAATGTTTCACTCTGCAGACTGGCCTTATAATTAGTAGAAGAATCGATAAAAAATCACTTGATTTTCTACTTCACCCTCCCTTTAAAGAACGGACTTACACTAAATACAAAAGGAAAAATATAAAAAAAATATATATCTGGTTATAAAATAATTTGCATTTATTTAGTCTTCAAAACGAGGACTACTGTGGGGTCTGCTAAACCGAACCTCTTACCCCTACGAAATTGGATGAATTCTCACAGGATGAGAGGTAAGAGGTTCGATTTAGCAGACGCCACTAAACCAATGGCGGCGCAGTAGTCCTCGTTTTAAGAGAAATTAAATGCTAATTATTTTGTAATAAGGGATCATTTATTTTTTCAGGGATGTGCGGGTACTGGAGTCCCAATTTTAAGCCTTTGCCAATACCCGCCGAGTCTGTCAAAATCCCCACGGGTCCAGTTCATGACGTTACTGAGCATGTTTCAATACTTCTACCTTTCATGGTTAAATAATTTAATTAGTAACAAGTTATTAAATAATATTGTTTAATGAATTACATTATGGGATAATGGCTCAGCTTTGAAATCTAGCTTTTAATTGGACTGTAAGGAAAAACAAAGACTCGAATTGGACCCGAAAGCTAATTTTGGGGATTTTGTAGGACCCGAGGGGTAATTCCCGAAGTTTACCCGACACCCAAAAATCTGGACCCGCACAACCCTGATTTTTTTTAATATGTTTAATTTTATATTTAGCCAAAATTAAGGGATGTTATGATACCTGAGCTTTTCCTTTAAAAATGGAAGCTCCTGTGGCGCCCCAACATGCTGGTTATTATAATCTACACAATAATTTTATCTTGCCAAAGGCAGGAACCAATCAAAAGCTTAACAGGATAGTAAACTCCACTCCTCAACAATGGGAGAGCATCTAGTGGCATTTTTTAAAACTAAACCACAGCCAAGGCTTAGTTGCTTTAATAAACGTACCTCTCTAAGTGCTCGAACTTCACTCGCAGAGACTGATGATTCTAATGCTTCACTTAAAACGGAGTCTTCTTCTAAAGGCAGATCATTCAAAGCTTCTTGCTCGTGAATTGAATCTCCATTGAGGCTTTCTTCAATTTGAACTAATTCTTCTTGAGGTTCTCTAGCTTCACTTCGAGTCGAAACACTTTGAAGCCTATTTGAAGAGAGCCCTCCTAAAAAGTCCAAATTCCTAGCATCAATTTCCAATTCTTGCTCTCTAAGTTGAGACTCTAGTCTGAGGTTTTGTTCTTCCAATCGAAGGATTTTTGCTTCCAATCTATTTACAAGCTCTTTCAAAGCATCACTTTGACTGGAATATCTTTCAGAGAGTCGTTTCGAGTGAATTTCTCCCATCTGAACCACTTCAATCCTGACAATTAATCGTATTAATTTGCAGGGTTGGTACGGAGCCCGGATTAATAATTGAAAAAAAAGAAGAAGAAAACCTGAGGGGTCACTCCGACATTTACACGAAATCCCGTACGCTTCTCGCAAAATCTTTCAGACAAAATCACGAAATCAAAGATGAAATTTCGAAATCTTTTGGCGAAATCGTGAAATCAAGAAGAGATCACGAAATCTTTGGTGAAATCGCGAAATCGACGAAGAAATCACGAAATTATTAGCAAAGATCGCGAAATCAAAGAAGAAAATTTTGGCGAAATCCCGGAATCAAAGAAGTCTTTAGCGAAATCGCGAAATCAAGGAAGAAATCCCGGAATCAAAGAAGTCTTTAGCGAAATCAAGGAAGAAATCCCGGAATCAAAGAAGTCTTTGGCGAAATCAAGGAAGAAATCACGAAATCTTTCTCGAAATCACTTAATCTTTCTCGAAATCACTTAATCTTTCTCGAAATCACTTAATCTTTCTCGAAATCACTTAATCTTTCTCGAAATCACTTAATCTTTCTCGAAATCACTTAATCTTTCTCGAAATCACTTAATCTTTCTCGAAATCACTTAATCTTTCTCGAAATCACTTAATCTTTCTCGAAATCACTTAATCTTTCTCGAAATCACGAAATCTTTCTCGAAACCACGAAATCTTTGGCGAAATCACGAAATCTTTCTCGAAACCACGAAATCTTTGGCGAAATCACGAAATCTTCCTCGAAATCACGAAATCTTTGGCGAAATGACGAAATCTTTCTCGAAATCACGAAATCTTTCTCGAAATCACGAAATCTTTCTCGAAATCACGAAATCTTTCTCGAAATCACGAAATCTTTCTCGAAATCACGAAATCTTTCTCGAAATCACGAAATCTTTGGCGAAATCACGAAATCTTTCTCGAAATCACGAAATCTTTCTCGAAATCACGAAATCTTTCTCGAAATCACGAAATCTTTGGCGAAATCACGAAATCTTTCTCGAAATCACGAAATCTTTGGCGAAATCACGAAATCTTTCTCGAAATCACGAAATCTTTGGCGAAATCACGAAATCTATCTCGAAATCACGAAATCTTTCTCGAAATCACGAAATCTTTGGCGAAATCACGAAATCTTTCTCGAAATCACGAAATCTTTGGCGAAATCACGAAATCTTTCTCGAAATCACGAAATCTTTGGCGAAATCACGAAATCTTTGGCGAAATCACGAAATCTATCTCGAAATCACGAAATCATTGGCAAAATCACGAAATGAAGGAAGAAATCACGAAATCTTTTTCGAAATCATGAAATCTTTCTCGAAATCACGAAATCTTTTTCGAAATCACGAAATCTTTTTCGAAATCATGAAATCTTTCTCGAAATCACGAAATCTTTCTCGAAAATCACGAAATCGCGAAATCCCGTAGGCTTTTTTGGTATTGTCGGACCCCTCGAGAAACCCTAACCTTTTATGCCAATCCATAATCTTTTCAACTGAAGAGCCGGATTTCAATGTCTGTATCAACTCCTTAGCAGATTGAAGTTTAACGCTTAGCTTCATTTTATCCTCGTCAATCTTGGAATTTTCCTCTTTAACTTTTTCCAATTCTTTTCGCAAATTATTCCTCTCATTATTGAGATCTTTAACTTCCTTCATCAACTCCTCTTGTTTAACAATAGGAATTGACGATGAAAATTGCCGTCGCAGTTCGTAAAGTATTCTAGTCAGGAGCTGGATTTTGCTTCTAGCTTGGCTATGAATATTGTACACTTCGTCTTCTTTGTCAACACACCTAATGTTTAATAATGTTGCATTAATTAATACAATTAAGCTATTTAATTGGGAATTAAATTTTGTAGTAGGCCTATATACTTTTTCTGGAGGTTTTGGTTCCGTTTTTCACTTTGATCCAATTTTTGTTTGACAGCGTTTAGTTCTTGTTGCAGTTTAGTTTCATTGAGTTGATAACCTATTATTTGTCTGTGCAAATTACCTATAGACAATATTAATAAAATATATTAATTTTAAATTTTTAGAGTGTTTGTGTGTGCACTTTTGGCCATATTTAGACCTAGGGGGTGATAACTTTAAATTTGAATGCACATCGATTACGTAATCAACGATTACGCGAAGATTATTCAGCTTACACCATGAGTACGTAAATTACGCTACGCGGAACGCACAGATTACGCGGTTTACATCAAGAGAACACAAAGTACGTTTAGAATACATGATTCTGTTTAAAACGCGCCGAGTCCGTTTTGAATACGAAGTGTATGTTCAGATTGAACCGATTATGTCGAATTGCTTTTTGAACGCGTCGAGAGCTTTAAGGTAGCGCCGAGTGCTTTTAGATTTATAATGCCTAGCACGATTACACTATGCCGAGTACGTCGAGACTATAGCAGTATTATCAAAAGTAGATAGGGGGGAAAGTAAAGCACTTGGAAGATCCCCGCGCCATGAAAACCTAGAAACCCCCTTTCCTCTCTCTCACAGTTCCTACCCCCTCGCGTAGGAGAGGCATTGCACATTGCCAGTGCCTATTTGCAACTGAAAAATAGTTCTGTAAACAGTTTTAAAAGGACTCCTACTAGCTAAGGCTTAACAAGATTGCATACGGATATACGGTAAAGCAACATCTGTGAGTGGAAACGTTAAAATTTATAAATGACGATCTTTTTACCACGGACGATACTGGAAGTAGAATTAGAATATTTAACTCTATGAAAGGTAATGGATCCATGAATGAACTGTTATATGATATGATTTGCCAGTGTGATCTTCTTAAGTCAAAACATGAAGAAGATAGTGGTGGTTATTCTTCATTTCTTTTTGCCTGGACTAGGTGGATTAGTCAACTAAAATGGGCCCGACCCTGCAATTATTTGTGACATAGGGAAATACAAACATTAAAGGATAAAAATCAGAGCACCGAATTTTTAAACACTGTAACACTTGGTCTATTTGAATTTTCCTTTAGAGCAGACGATTTCACCGGCTACTGTCCCGGGTCGCTGCCGTCGCTATGAACTACCTCTCAAAAAAAAATCGATAAGGGGTTGGGGTGTTTTCTCAAACTCGCATAGGGGGTAAGGGAGAGGAGAGAGAGCTTCTAAACTTAGAGGAAACCCACAGTCAAAGGTGGGGGACCATCCACGAGCTTTACTTTCCCCCTATCTACTTTTGGTATTATGCGGGTTTTGAAGACTATGCACCATTTCGCGTTAAGAGCTGGCAAATGAAAAGTAATCAGCCCATTGCTGAAGACTTACCAGATGATAACTTCTCGTCACTAGAGGCTTGCATATCCAAGAGTAAATTCCTTGTCATTTCCAGTTCTTTTTCGGTGACTTCCCGGAATCTTTCAACTGTTTGTATTTGATACTTGGCAGATTGCAAAGCTGCCTTATAGCGATCAGCATCTTCTCTTAACCTCAATTCTTTGCACTCTAACTCGCTCACTTTTGTGTTCAAGGCGTTGTATACTTCATTACTGACACAATCTAAAGAAAAATGGAATAATGCGCGTTTGTAGTCACCACTTAAAATAAGGGAAACGAAACTAGGAAATAAAGGCACGTTTTGAGATACAGTATCGGAATTTAAATAAACGAGGTACTGTAGTCATCAAATCTAAAGCCTAGCTTTCAACAATTGAAATAATTTGCTTTCATTAAAAGTTAAAAGTTCGGTTCGTTAGGAAAAATTAAGTGACCTAGACGTTATTGCTCGACTCCATGTCTAGTTCTTAAAACAAAACTTGGTAAAGGCAGACGACTTCTGATAGGTTCCTGCCTTTGACAAATTAAGTTTCATGTGCAGAAGATTATCAAGCATACATTGCCTTTAAGTTCAGCATAATCAGCATAATGTTCCTAATCTAATGTTAATTTCAGCCGTGTGTTGGTTATGAGTCTACTGAACTAATTTTCGAATAGTATGTCAAAAGATATGCTTGAGATCCAGTTTCTAAACTCATTTCTTTCCACAATTATAAGCATCACGTCAATTGTAAACAGTACAATTGGGGTTTCTGGAAATTTGGCTAAACATTAGTAACATAATAACATACCATTCAACTTTTCTTTAAGTATTCTTTCCCTGTTTCTGATGTCCACTGCCTCTCTGGTCAGCTCGGCAAACTTCTTTTCCAGTTCACAATTTCTAGTATCCATGCTATCAAAAACTTGTTTGAGTTGCTCGTGTTGCAATAGAAGGTGATCGGCTCTTTGTCGTTCATTGGCTTCCTTTAACAAAGTAACTCGCAGTTCATTTTGTAAACTAGCTTCATCCATACTCGCGTCATTTTCTGTAAGGTTACCAGTTACGTAAGAAATTTCGTAAACATTTCAAAGTGCACTGCTTACCAAGAATTTTGACTTTCTCATTTAAGAGGCGATTATCTATTTTAAGTTTATCACATTCTAATTTTAATTTCTTGGTTAGCTCCTGAAAAAAGGTTTTGATAAGTATCAATGCTATTTTTTATTCATAAACGTCACGACAATACAATGAAACATTCGCGTTTGCACCCCATTTTCAAGTTGAATAACTATCCTGCCCGTTTTCGCGTCCCTTAATTACGCTGCTCGTTTTCGCGTCCCTTAATTACGCTGCTCGTTTTCGCGTCCCTTAATCACGCTGCTCGTTTTCGCGTCCCTAAATCACGCTGCTCGTTTTCGCGTCCCTTAATTACGCTTTCCGTTTTCGCGTCCCTTAATTACGCTTTCCGTTTTCGCGTCCCTTAATTACGCTGCTCGTTTTCGCGTCCCTTAATTACGCTTTCCGTTTTCACGCCCCATAATTACGCTGCTCGTTTTTCGCGTCCCTTAATTACGCTGCTCGTTTTTCGCGTCCCATAATTAAGTTACCAGTTTTCATGTTCCATTAGCTAGGCTAATAAGTATAATATACAACAACTATGCGAACACAGTAATGAATGTATGATCTTGGGCCTACCTCTTTCTCTTGGTATTCTTGAAACTTCGAGTTATCTTCATTTTGCTTTTGAAGCAGCTTTTGGTAATTTGTATTAAGATCTAGGAAGCTACGATTTGCAATTTCCAGCTCTGTCGCTGGTATGGAATCATCCAAGGCCTTTTGCAAATTTAACACTTTGCTATGAGCCCTCTCCTAAAATAACCACAGCCAATTAGAGCACTGAGGCAAATTATACATATCACCCTAACCAAAAACGGATTTATGGTAGGAAGAACGTCGGATCATAGCTTTAGCCTCTAGTACCATCCTCGCATACTATATTGAGAAACTTCGTCTGCTTATATTTTGACTCCACCCACAAATTCGATCTCTAGAAGTAGCTATATACAGAATTTGTGGGTGGAGTCAAAATATAAGCAGACGAAGTTTCTCAATAAAGTATGCGAGGATGGGGAGTGAATTCGCTAACTCCGACGTTCTTATCCCATAAATCCGTTTTTGCCCTAACCCTATAACTCTTAAGTATGGGTTTATCGTTAGAGCTTATACAATAGAGCTATCTCAGTTGTGACGTCAATGCCTAGGTAAAACCGTCATGGACTTAGCTTTGGCAGTGGGCGGCCATGTTTGGTACCGCTTTGGTTCTATGGGTAAATAACATGAGTGACGTCACAATAAGGCTTCTGAGATAGCTCTATTGGCATTGTCCATAAGACAAAATGAAAGGCACAGTGGCACCACGAAAGAATTGAACCTATTGTCTACTGAGATTCTCTTTCGTGCTCGAGTAGGCGATTGTTTCTGTTTACAGCAAATAATTGACAAAGTATACAACGCCGAGTGACGCTACTCTATGATGTATACACCGCCACGTGATGCCGATCTGGGCCATCTACGAGATACAGCGACAAGAAACGCGACTCTACCCATACATGAAGGATGTGTGCTCGTTGCAAGTACCCTTTCGACTCATTCTTACGGAGTGTATGTTAAGCTTATAATAACATCATGATATTTCAAATTAAACATACCTTGTATCGTAATAAGTATTTCATTTTCTCCAGACTATTCAATTCGAGGCTCAATAACTCTTTTTTGACAGCTTCATTTTCTTTTCTTAGATCACTTTCTGATGCAGCGGAAACTTCAAGTCTCCTCGATAAAAAATTTACTCTACAAACAAGCTGCGAATCTTTCAACGCAGCTTCAGCCAAGGCTTTTTTCATTTCATCTTCATCTTTTTCAAGCGTTAATATAAGATTCTGTCAATTGTAATTTCGATAAGAATATTAGGCGACCTTTAATTGCCTTCAAAAAGAACTTAGTTCACACTAAAACAATATTCAATTAATCTAACTATACCGAAAACAAATTTTCAATTAATCGAACTGTACCGAAACAATTTTCAATTAATCGAACTGTACCGAAACAATTTTCAATTAATCGAACTATACCGAAACAATTTTCAATTAATCGAACTATACCGAAACAATTTTCACTTAATCGAACCATACCGAAACAATTTTCACTTAATCGAACCATACCAAAACAATTTTCACCTAATCGAATCATACCGAAACAATTTTCACTTAATCAAATCATACCGAAACAATATTCAATTAATCGAACTATACCGAAACAATTTTCAATTAATCGAACCATACCGAAACAATTTTCACTTAATCGAACTATACCGAAACAATTTTCACTTAATCGAACTATACCGAAACAATTTTCACTTAATCGAACCATACCGAAACAATTTTCACTTAATCGAACCATACCAAAACAATTTTCACCTAATCGAATCATACCGAAACAATTTTCACTTAATCAAATCATACCGAAACAATATTCAATTAATCGAACTATACCGAAACAATTTTCAATTAATCGAACTATACCGAAACAATTTTCACTTAATCGAACTATACCGAAACAATTTTCACTTAATCGAACCATACCAAAACAATTTTCACCTAATCGAATCATACCGAAACAATTTTCACTTAATCAAATCATACCGAAACAATATTCAATTAATCGAACTATACCGAAACAATATTCAATTAATCGAACTATACCGAAACAATTTTCAATTAATCGAACTATACCGAAACAATATTCAATTAATCGAACTATACCGAAACAATATTCAATTAATCGAACTATACCGAAACAATTTTCACTTAATCGAACCATACCAAAACAATTTTCACCTAATCGAATCATACCGAAACAATTTTCACTTAATCAAATCATACCGAAACAATATTCAATTAATCGAACTATACCGAAACAATATTCAATTAATCGAACTATACCGAAACAATTTTCAATTAATCGAACTATACCGAAACAATTTTCAATTAATCGAACTATACCGAAACAATTTTCAATTAATCGAACTATACCGAAACAATATTCAATTAATCGAACTATACCGAAACAATATTCAATTAATCGAACTATACCGAAACAATATTCAATTAATCGAACTATACCGAAACAATTTTCACTTAATCGAACTATACCGAAACAATTTTCACTTAATCGAACTATACCGAAATAATTTTCACTTAATCGAACTATACCGAAACAATTTTCACTTAATCGAACTATACCGAAACAATTTTCAATTAATCGAACTATACCGAAACAATTTTCAATTAATCGAACTATACCGAAACAATTTTCACTTAATCGAACTATACCGAAACAATTTTCACTTAATCGAACTATACCGAAACAATTTTCACTTAATCGAACTATACCGAAACAATTTTCACTTAATCGAACTATACCGAAACAATTTTCACTTAATCGAACTATACCGAAACAATTTTCAATTAATCGAACTATACCGAAACAATTTTCACTTAATCGAACTATACCGAAACAATTTTCACTTAATCGAACTATACCGAAATAATTTTCACTTAATCGAACTATACCGAAACAATTTTCACTTAATCGAACTATACCGAAACAATTTTCACTTAATCGAACTATACCGAAACAATTTTCAATTAATCGAACTATACCGAAACAATTTTCAATTAATCGAACTACCGAAACAATATTCAATTAATCGAACTATACCGAAATAATTTTCACTTAATCGAACTATACCGAAACAATTTTCACTTAATCGAACTATACCGAAACAATATTCAATTAATCGAACTATACCGAAACAATTTTCACTTAATCGAACTATACCGAAATAATTTTCACTTAATCGAACTATACCGAAACAATTTTCACTTAATCGAACTATACCGAAACAATTTTCAATTAATCGAACTATACCGAAACAATTTTCACTTAATCGAACTATACCGAAACAATTTTCACTTAATCGAACTATACCGAAATAATTTTCACTTAATCGAACTATACCGAAATAATTTTCACTTAATCGAACTATACCGAAACAATTTTCACTTAATCGAACTATACCGAAACAATTTTCAATTAATCGAACTATACCGAAACAATTTTCAATTAATCGAACTACCGAAACAATATTCAATTAATCCAACTATGCCGAAACAATATTCACTCAATCGAACTATACTGAAAAACTGTTTGCTTGATCAAAAATCATAATGAAAATCTGCTTAATTAATTAAACCGTATTGAAATATGATATGATTAACCGTATGTGGGCAACCCAATGAGTAAAACTTATCACCTTTCCCACTAGTGTAAATGGGCCTTGAAATGTTCAAAGAGTATTAACAACATTATTTTCATACCTCAAAGCTAGGAGGATATAGGGGTGAAGGAGTCTTCGACTGCCCGATTTCTCATTGAAACGCGCTTACAGATTATGGGCCGTGGTTTCCCCCCGTTCTCTCTTGTTCTGGGAGATTCATAGCCGCGCAACTAGTTCCGCGCACATCGTCATCGGGCGTTGTCTTTTCTTTTGATTTCATTTTTGGTAAAGGCTGCAATTTTTAGTGCTTTAACGGAACATTTATCATTATTTAATTTTTTATTAATTGTAAATTATGGTTCTTTGATAAAACTGTTTTAGAGGGAACGCTTTTTTACTCTATCCCTAAACCAAAAACTTAAGTAAAAAAGTGTTTAAGATGGTTGGTAGAGTTAACACCCGATAACATTAAAAAATATCATTCTTTCCCCAAATCTCTTACTTTTTACTACGCCGCCTACATATAGGCGGTGTTGCTTCTAAGGCCTAAGCTAGCATGAAAAACCCGCTCTTTTTTGAATTGGGATTTGCGTGGTCACGTGATGCGCGTAACCAAGGTCACTAGGTGCGCGTGAACGAATCTCCCATGGGAGAGGCCGAAACCTGAGCTCTAAGAACGGGCAGTCGAAGACTCCCTCACCCCTATATCCTCCTAGCTCAAAGGCCTCCCATCTCGTTTTCAAAGTATCGCGGACTTGCATTTCTCTCTCACATTCTTCAGTCCAAGTTCGCTTTTCACTGTGAAATTTCTCCCATTCAGACAGGATGTTTTGATAAAGTAATGGCACACTAGCAGTGTTGTGCGAATGGTGAGTTGGGCTTGTCATTACTTCACTTTCACTCATGTCTACATCAGATCTGTTGCTTATTTCCTGCAATAAATACATAGTTTAAAATGAGTTCACCCTTGCGAAAAAAATATATGTAAAAAATATAGTAACACATTTCATTCGTGTAAAAAACATAGTAACGCATTTCATTCGTGTAAAAACCATAGTAACACATTTCATTCATGTTAAAAAACATAGTAACGCATTTCATTCGTGTAAAAAACATAGTAACACATTTCATTCGTGTAAAAAACATAGTAACACATTTCATTCGTGTAAAAAACATAGTAAAACATTATTCCATTCATGTAAAAAACATGGTAACGCATTTCATTCGTGTAAAAAACATAGTAACACATTTCATTCGTGTAAAAAACATAGTAACACATTTCATTCGTGTAAAAAACATAGTAAAACATTATTCCATTCATGTAAAAAACATGGTAACGCATTTCATTCGTGTAAAAAACATAGTAACACATTTCATTCATGTTAAAAAACATAGTAAAACATTATTCCATTCATGTAAAAAACATAGTAACACATTTCGTTGGTGTAAAAAAACATTGTAACACATTTCATTCGTGTAAAAAACATAGTTACACATTTCATTCATGTAAAAAACATAGTAACACGTTATTTCATTTATGTAAGCAAGTACGCAATTTTATGCAGGTTGTTTCAAAAAGGGTGGTAGGACCGAAGTGCAGTGGGAATTTGAGTCAAAAATGTTCTATGACGTTTAACCCTAAGGGCAAGATAACTGCTTTACGGATGACCCCTTAAATTTAATTACGAAAATAAACTAAGTAAGAGGTCATCGGCAAAGTGTCATAGAACATTTTTGACTCAAAATGGCCCAGAGAACTAACCCACTGTAATTCCGCCCTACCACCCTATTTAAAACACTTGTATATTCTAAAAGGAAAAACAGACTTCTTACCGATTCAGATCTAAGTGGAGAAGATGGCAATTTATCACTAGCTTTGGAAACACTAATTTTATCAGATTTCACGTCTGCGTGAATTTCAGATGCATCAGATAATCTACTGTTGGTTGGACTAAACGGGTTATTACCCATTGTTCGTAACTGTAAAATTAAAATTGCTTTAATAGAATTAAACCACCATAAAAGAGAATACGAATTCACAATTTCATATCATATTTTACCCCGAAAGTGGTACTATGTTACGCTTTCAAGTCTCTACTTTCAAAATATCAAGTTTTTAATATAATTGAACCAAAGTTTCCATTTTTAAAATCCATTGAAAAATCAAGAAAACTCAGTTTCGATATATCAACAATTTTGTCTTGTC